>NC_135547.1:58643986-58948539 GCF_045843805.1 Urocitellus parryii
TTTCCCTTTGGGAAGCTATCTGGTCAAAATGGTACTGTATAACATACCCAGAGGAACTAGTGTAGTTTAAGAAGATTTTGTAGCTTGGGGCAAGGCAAGTTAGTAAACTCTTGGCTTTTTAACTTACATGTGTAGATCTTTAGTCTGCTTTTATGTTTGTGTGTGTGTGCGTGTGTGTGTGTGTGCACACGCATGCACGCAAGCTATTTTAAGTGTCTGCTCTTTCTCCTTTTGAACTTACTGCTCACGTAGGAACCCTACAGCACTCGCCCGTGGGACCCGCCGGGCCTGCATCAATTGAGCGAGTTCAAGGTACCCATTGTATCTGCGGGTTTCCTTTTGCTTGTGGTGTTCAGGGTGGGACGTTAAGAGGAAAAGAGCTGCTTCGCAGTCATCCTCACGTTCAGAACCCAAAAGGGTAGTGTTTTTGGGTTTTTGTTTTTCTTAATTTTTTCCTGTTGAGGCCACAAGCCTAAGATTGACCTCTTCACACAGGGCAGAGAACATGGATGATATGGGCATCTGTCCGAGGCTGTACTCCCTCCCTACTGGTGTCAGGAGGCTTGGATGGAATAGCAGTCTGTAAGGAGACAGCAGGTTCTTGCAGAGCCATGGCAGTGTTCACATATGCCAAGACCCTACCTCTCTTTTGTGACTCTGGTCCTTGAACTAAGATTGATTTAGAAGGAAAACCAGGAGCATAAGTTTCTTCAGGTTGCAGTGCTAGTCCTTGGCAGGTTGCTCCCCAGTTTGCTCTTTATATAATTCCATCCATACCTCTGACATGGCACAGATTCTGCCTACACCCTGCTTCTGTTCTTGAACTGCAAGAGGATTCTGCTGTGGTGAGGTTTCACCCACTCTAAGGTGTCTGAATTATGTTGTCAGTGGTATATAGAGTCATTTCTTGTTTCCTTATGTGTCTTTCACAGCAGTAACTCCCATTTGTTTCCCTGTCAGTGCCGATGCAAGACCCCAGGGCAGCTATGCAGCGGGGATCCTTGCCTGCCAATGTCCCAACTCCTCGAGGTTTGTTAGGAGATGCTCCAAATGACCCACGGGGTGGCACTTTACTCTCTGTAACTGGAGAAGTAGAGCCTCGGTAAGTGTTGACATAGAAAAAAACAAATATGAAGCCAGGATTTCTCCTTGCTTTGAGAACAAACTATTTCCACAACAGTTGTACTTGTTTGCCCACTTCAAAAGATAAATATTCATGGCCACTGTCCAAGACTAAGCACCTATCCTCAGGCAGAACTGTAGTTGAGTATGTCTTTTTGAACTAATCATGACTATTGTATATTCAAAAATTGAAAATTCTAGTACACATACCTGAGCAAGGAAAACTTATGGTGGTAGTAGTAATATTATTAATAACAATAATAATAGTAGTTGCTATTAATGGGGATCATACTTATGACTCTACTCTGAGTACTTTACTTAGGTCATCTCATTAAGCCCACACAACCCAAGCTGGGGATGTGTAGCTTAGTGGTAGAGCAGATGCTTAGCATGCACAAGGCCCTGGGTTCATTTCTCATCCCTGCAATTAAATAATCCACATAACCCTAGAAGATGAATATGTTTAGTCCCATTTTGTAGATGAAGAAAACAAGGCATACTGGTTTTTCTTTTAAGGAGATGATATTTGAAACTACAAAGAGTGTATTTTTATTTTTATTTTTTTAGAAACTTAAAGTTTCATGTTGATGCTTCCATGTTGAAAGACTTTTTTGATTTAAAACCTTTTGGGACTTACATCCTTGGCCTTGATGACTTGAAAAACTTCCCCCAAATTTTGAAGATTTAGAACTCATTTTCCTGATTATCTGCTTTCAGTAGCAGGAATGGGAATGTTTAATGAGCTAATGGTAGGATAAGCATTTGGGGTAGTGTTTTTTTAACATATTTGTAAGTACTTGTGGAAATGTGTAGTTGACTAAAACCATATGTAGCTACAAAAGCCACTTTTGTAGTTCAGAGTATACAGGTTTTGTGTGAATTTAGCTTATTGTATTAAATTGCCCTTAGCTTAAAATAAGGATTAAAATTGCATTTAAAGAGATCACTGAGTGTTACTGTTTGTGAAAATGAACTTTTTGATTCCACTTACAAATAGTATCTATAAATCAGTACCTGGGAAAATTTTACTTTCTTAACCTATTGATGCAAGAAATAAAGTATAAAACATTAAACAGAAAAGTAAATGTGCCCGATATGACACAGCTCATAAATGATAGAGCCTAGATTTGAACTGTAGGTCTGAATTCAGAACCTGTGTTCTTAAGCACTGTGTTAACATTATTCGTTATGCATATAATGAATATCCACTAAGGTTTGCATCCGTTCTTTGTTGAATATTTGCTTATTGGTCTTCTATTGACACTTTACTGTTGTTGTTATGTTTTGTTTTGAAATTAATTTCTTTCCATCTCTAGAGGTTACCTGGGACCTCCTCATCAGGGTCCTCCCATGCACCATGTTCCTGGCCATGAAGGTCGTGGACCACCCCCACATGAGATGAGAGGAGGGCCATTAGCTGAGCCCAGACCTCTAATGGCAGAGCCAAGAGGACCCATGCTAGATCAGAGGGGTCCACCCTTGGATGGCAGAGGTAAGGGGAGATAACATCACAAAGCCAACTGTTGGTCATGGATTGATAAAGAACTCAGCTGTCTCTGTCTCTAATCTGGGGTAAAGATTGCTGGGGCAATAGGGTTGGCAAGCATCTTTAAGGCTTACCAGCAAATCTGAGAAACTAGAGGGAGACAGCAGTCTCAGTTAAGGGGAGACATGAGTAGGGGAATAGATTTCTATCTTTTCTTGAATAGTTTTTACAATACAGGTGAATAACTGCACATTGATTTTCTTACAACTTTGTAGGTGGAAGAGACCCCCGAGGAATAGATGCACGAGGGATGGAGGCCCGAGCATTGGAAGCAAGAGGATTAGATGCTAGAGGATTGGAGGCCCGTGCCATGGAAGCTCGTGCCATGGAGGCCCGTGCCATGGAGGCCCGCGCCATGGAGGCCCGTGCCATGGAAGTCCGGGGAATGGAGGCCAGGGGCATGGATACTAGGGGCCCAGTGCCTGGCCCTAGAGGACCTATGCCTAGTGGAATCCAGGGTCCTAATCCAATGAACATGGGAGGGGTTGGCCCCCAGGGATCCAGACAGGTATGCATAATACTTCTAGCATCTGTGTGAAATCTTGATCTATTCAGAATTGGTTATTGAGCCTGATTATTATTGCCTTCTGGCTTGAACTTTTCCTTAGCTTGTTAGAAAGGGAAAACTAGGATCTCCCTTTATTTTGTCTGTTAGGCAAGTGATTTTTCTGGTCACTAGAATTGTAATCCAAAAGAACAACCTTGTCCTACCATTTCAATAACTATTTCATTTATAGCAGAGACCCTGAAAATTTAGGAGTCAGAGAACACTTCATTAGGGGTGAAAACCAACATCATATATAAGGCTTTTTCCAAAATATGCTTGCCTGAATCTCAGCCCAGGTCTAACTCTCAGCATGTCTACTAGTAGGATCTGGGCCTTGGATGACTTGAAAAACCTTCCCCAAATTCTGAAATGCAACCCTGACCAAGAACCACTGGGTTAAAGCATACGAAGAGCAGTGGTGATTTACTTATCTTCAGTTTGCAGAAACCTGTGTTAATTATTGTCATCACATAGCCCAAATAAATGGGCAATGCAGTAGCAAAGGCAATTCACTAATGATCACCTTAAAATCTGTAGAACTGAAATCTGTCTCTTTCTTCTTTATTTGACTCTCTCCAGGTGTGTGTATGGTACTTCACAGTTATCTCTTTCCTCCCTTTTCATTCACATTTGATTGTGGGCAAGTGGTATATGTGTATCTTCCCTGAGTTTTTATATGCTATTTGCCTATAGCACCTGTACCTTTCTTTTTCTTCTTTCTTTTCTCTCTTTCCTCTTTCATATGTTTAAATGTCTTCCTCCATGTCTGTGTGTGAGAGAAAAAGAAGGAAAATATTAGCGCTAGAATAAACACAACTTCATGTAGTTCTCTCATTTTATAGGTTTGAAAACTGAGACCCAGAAATTCAGGTGACTTTACAAATTCACATAACTAAAAAATGGTAAGGAATAGAGCCTACTGGGGTTTTTTGCTGTTGTTGTTGTTTTTTGGTTTTTTGGTTTTTGGTTTTGTTTTTGTTTTTTGGTATCAGGGATTGAACTCAGGGGCACTCTACCACTGAGCCACATCCCCTGCCCTATTTTGTATTTTATTTAGGGACAGGGTCTCACTGAGTTATTTAGCGCCTCACTTTTGCTGAGGCTGGGTTTGAACTCTCAATCCTCCTGCCTCAGCCTCCCGAGCCCCTGGGGTTATAGGCGTGCACCACTGTGCCCAGCTGAGCCCACTGTTTTTTCCACTCCATTACTGTGTTCTGTTATCTGCACATTGGTATATCTGTATATGTGAGGCTATCTTATCTACACTTCTTTAATTTGAAATAAAATTTGTCTTCCTAATCTGTGGAGAATAAAAGTATTCTATTGCTTTTCAAGTTTTACTTTTAAATGGGCCTTGATTTTTATTGTTCACTCTATGGTCAGTAGCCTCATAATAGAATTATTTTTATAATTCATTCAATTATTATCTGTTGAGCACCTACTGTGTATGAAAGTTAGGTACTAAGGATATAGCAGTGTGAACAACAAAGTCCCTACCCCATAGAGCTTATGTACTAGCTAGGGAGACAGTCAACAAATTAACTACATAATGTACTTATTTATGTAGTTCTGCTGATAATTCTATAAAGATATTGAAAAAAACAGGTTGAAAGACCATTTCTGAGTAACATCTTTTTCTTTTCCACTAGTGCTTCAACTCATTATTCTGGAATACTAGTTTTTTTTTGTTTTGTTTTTATTTTTGTTATGTTTTGTAATGCTAGGTATCAAACATAGGGCTTTGTATACACAAGGCAGTGTTCTACCACTAAGCTATATACCCCAGCTCAATATAGTTTGTATTAACAGAGCCAATGAAACCATTTAGATCCAAGGTAGAGACATTTTTATAAAGCATCTTCAAACTTTAAAAAAAAAAATATTTTCACTTATAAATAAATATATGGAATACATTGACTTATCTATAAGAGATATACATTAAGAACCTTATCCCCTTTCCTGTGCCTCTCTTGCTTGTGATAATTGCTTTTATTAGAATATTTAAGTAGCTTTCCAGAAAATATGAATATAGATTTTTATTTTCTTCTTTTCACTGTTTGTACTTTGTTTTTTTTTTCTCCTATGTCCTTAATTTGTTATTTTAAATCAGATTTCAAAAAATTAATTCCAGTCCATCCAGTTGGAAACCTGTGGGTAAAAGTCTTATTGTTACTGGGGTGATTAAATAAGTTACCATTCAAAGAAGGGCGTGTTTGAGAGTTAAAGAGAGAACTGTTAGTAAACTACTCTGAGATGAAAGCTTAAATTGGGACTGCCTTAGGCAAATGAAGACGTGTGGTCATCTTGCCTAGTACTTATCTGCCTAAAACGGGTAACCCTATAAACTTAAAATGGCCATTATTGAGTGGTTACTTCAAATTGAATTACCTCAAATTATTATTAATAAATATTGCTAAGTTTTAGAAAGATTATACTTATAGATGTTTCAGATCTATAGAAATCATTTACATTCAGACAGTCTCTGGATTCAGTATTAATAAAAACCAGAACAATGATAATATTTTAAGAGTCTATACAAACCTGTACTGATGCTTCTTCCACCCATTATCTGGCAAACGAGTTATGCATGTATGTGAATGTTCCAGATGCCAGAACTGTTCACTAAATTTTAAAACTATTTTAATTGAAAAACTATAAGGTATAGTTTATGCTTTCTTTATAAAAATAGGGTATAATAAAGTATTATTTTTAATCATTTGTTTACTCAATGTCATCATTAAGTAGACCCATTATTTTACATAGTTAAGCCTGGGTGGTTTCTGGTCTCCTTCACTGTCAGGCTGTCACCTGGCTCTTCGCATTGATGCCATAAATTTGCTCCTAACAGTTGTTTATCTATATTCTTTTATGTTTTGCTGCTTCTAATATGCTGGGGAAGCAGGTAATGAGTTTATTAACAATCTGTGTTTAACAAGACTACTTAAGCTCTGGGTGAATGCCTGAATGTGAACATAAATTCTGGTATAGGGCCCATCTGATAGTTACACTAAGTCCTCAGAGGCCTTTTCCCTGGGTTCTGATAATCTTCCAAAGGGTTGAACTCACTGAAGATCGTAAATACCGATAAGTTTGCTATATCTTTTACTTTGTTCTTTTACTCAGGTCAGTTATATTTCTTGGTCTCTGTTAAGCAGGACAGCATATGCAGCATGTTCTCTATGGAACTCTGTAAAAAGCAGTTGTTGGTCTAATAGCAGGCTTTCTCCCAGAGACCTCTCCATCTCCTTTGTGCCTCTCTGGCATGTTTGTCTTTCCCTTACTTGTGGGATAGGGCCCTTTGGGACGAACTACCTATGTCTGATTGAACCAGAGGTAGGCAGTAGCCCTGTGAATGTAGTTTCCCCAGTGGACCAGCACACATTATCTCTAGGTTCTGTTGGCTTTCATTTGTTTCCACTGAGCACTAGTTTGCAGAATGCTAACAGTTTTTCCCCTGCTTATTTGGCTAAATTTTGCTTAGTGTGATGGTATCCAGTTGTGCTCTGTGATATTTATTGATGATGCTAGAGCTATTGTAAGTAAGTATGTGTAACTTGCTAGTTGATTTCTGGCTAAACCCTGCCTTCTACCATTGTTAGTAGTAGAAACTGATTCAGAGTCATTTGCTTGTTTTTATTCCTATCAGTAGAAATATCCTAATTTTTCACACTGCCATTTCTGTATTTGGGTTCCCTATATGGCAGGAATTCTAAAAATAAATCTCTTCTCTCTCTCTCTCTGTGCACATAGGTCCCAGTCATGCAAGGAGCAAGCATGCAAGGTGGAACCCAGCCTGGTGGCTTTAGTCCTGGGCAGAACCAGGTCACACCACAGGATCATGAGAAGGTAAGCAACACAGTCTGACTTCTCCTTATGCACAAATCTAGTCTTTTTGATTCCTCTTTTCACAGTTACCGTGTGGTGATCCTGGGTCTTCAAAGTCCCTTTGGAAGTGATGTTTACCCTAACTTAGAACTCTTTTATGACTTACTGACTGAAAATTTGTGGACCTGGTTCTAAAGTTTTTAAGTGTATATAAATGGCAGCTTATCTTACATTTCAGACTCATCTACCAATAACAGATTGTGCATGTGTGCGCATGTATGTGTGTGTGTGTGTAGGCCACATTGAACTGGAAATCCAAACCCTGTTCTTCCTCCCCTTTCTACTTCATCCTTAAAATCAATAGCAGATTCCCCACAAGTGTATCTTTTTGTTTTTTATATTTGGTCATTGTGGAAAGTTCATATCTAATGGAAAAGCTAAAACATTTGAATTGGAGAGACTTTCAAAACAGAATCAAAAACTGAAGAATTCCCAGGGCTCATAGATACCATCTTAGCATGCAGCAACTTTGAGTTCATGAAGGTGTCTCTTTTGAATTATCTAATCTTAGGTATTTTAATTTGTACTTGTTCTTTTCATTGTGCCTTTTTTCACTGATTTTTTTTTTCCTTTTTGGCCTACTGTTTGTTTTCTGTGTGTTAAAGACCCTCCCTTTTTCCATTTGCTTCATATTCCACGACAGTAGCTTTTTGGACAGAAGCTGATGATTTTTTGTTGTTGTTTTTTAGTTGCCATGACTGAAACTCACTACCTTCTTTCCTCTACACAGGCTGCTTTAATTATGCAAGTTCTTCAACTTACTGCAGACCAGATTGCCATGCTTCCTCCTGAGCAAAGGCAGAGTATTCTGATCTTAAAGGAACAAATACAGAAATCCACTGGAGCACCTTAAAAGGTGAGCAAAAACTTAATCCCACCCAAGCAGGATTAGCTCCTTGTATATTTAGAGTATATACTTTCAAACTTAACCAGAAATTGTTCTCTCTGGAGCCCTAAGTCCTCTTAACTATACTCTTCTTACCCTGTAGTAGTCAGTGCTGTGGGCATAGAGTAAGACTATTGAACATTACTCAGTTGTTGAATTGTTTAGAATATTTTTGAACCTTTCGAAATGAAAAAAAGTAATATATGATCACTTTAACAAAATTAAATCAGATCAAGAAGTGTAGAAAAGGGTACAAAGCCCTGCTTCCTCAATATCATTCCCCAAACAGAATCTCTTAATATAGCTTTGTGTGTATCCTTCCAAAATCAGCTGTATTATTTCATTTGAAACTATGCCTTCAAAATGAAGGAAATATAAAACAGTTAAATAAAATGTAGAACTAGCCAGGACAGTGGCACATGCCTGTAATCCCAGCAGCTTGGGAGGCTGAGACAGGAGGATCACAAGTTCAAAGCCAGCCTTAGTAAAAAGTGAGGCACTAAACAACTCAGACCCTGTCTCTAAAATAAAATACAAAAAAATAGGACTGGGGATGTGGCTCAGTGGTTGAGTGCCGCTGAGTTCCATCCCTGGTACACCCCCCCACACACCCTCAAAAAAATGTTGAACTATTTTAGTTTCTAGCATTTGGTTTCTAATGAGTATTTTGGTATTAAAATATTACTGTACATTTAAGGTAATAAATGTCCACTAGCACCATCAGTTCTATACATTTTGGACATTGCTGTACACTATCACCCTTATTTTTCTTGCTCCTCAATTAGGTAAAGAAGGTTCAGGTAAACTGCCTCATAAATGATCATGTGACCTAACCTGATATACAAGTATTGGTTTTTTGGTTTTTTTTTTTTTAATTTTCCCCTATATCTTTGTATCTTATATAAATGATTCTATTTCCAAAATAATTTAAAGATCTCATTGTATCAGTATCTGCTGGGATGTCTCCTTTAGAATTTCTACTTTTACCCCATTTGTATTGTAATTTCTATCCATATATTATCATACAGTAGTGAACCCATTTATAATAAATCTATTTTAATCCACATTTGTAATATCTTTATAACATCTAAATGAACTGTAATAGGAGGCTATCATATATAGCTGTCTAAATTTTTGGTATGACCAGCACTGTAACTTTTTTTCCATATACTGCAGACATTCTATTTTCTTCAGTGAAAACAGACTCTATTATATTCAGAGGAATTTACTTTTATAATTTACTTATGGCAAAGAAGGTATTATCTGCAATGTGAGAAAATTGTCATTTTTGGCTAGTCAAGGTAAAAATATTTCTGGAAGTTCTTTCTTTATGTATTCTTGCTGATTAGATATCTAATTTAAAGCCTTGCACATTAAAGACAGGGCAATTTTTGTCTGTTTTTTAACTTTTGAAATAATCATAGATTCACAGAAGTTAGAAAAAGAATGCCAAGAGCCTTGTACCAGCTTCCCCCAATGGTAACATCCTACCTTTTTGCTTTTAATCAAAACCAAGAAATTGATATTGGTACATTACTGTGAACTAGACTACAAACCTTATGCAGTGTTTGCCATGTTTTTTTAAAACCACAGTAATTTGTGCCCATGTGTGTATAACTGCAGCTGTGCAATTTTACGTTGGCAAGGTTTTGATATCTGTGCAAAATGTGGCCAGAGCATTAGCTATCCTTTCATCCTATACCTAGCTTTGGTGATCTCTCTGTGCTGTCACTAATAGGCTTCTTTATTATTATTGTTAGAGATAAGCAATTCTCAATCAGGGACAGTTTTGCCCCTGAATGGGCATTCTGGCAATGTCTTTAGACATTTTGGTTGTCAAATTTTAGGGAGTATTGTATGCCACTGGCATTCAGTGTGGGTAGAGACCAGAGATGCTCCTGACCATTCCATAATGCATAGGATATTTTCCTCACCTGCTAATATCAGAGAGTACTCTGGCACAAAATGTCAATATAGTGCTGAGGTTAAGAGACCCTGGTAAAAAGGATGATTGCTTTGGGAAGTTGGAAGCAGGAAACAAACACCCAGAAATTCTTCCCTGGGAATTTGATCTCATGCATATTGTCCTTCCCCCTAGCCTTTTTGTTTTTTTCCTAATGTTTGGGGAAGAGAACTTTGTCTCCACTTCTAATGGCTTTCTCCTGATTTTTTCTTACAGGTTTTTAAAAATACCTGGCAACAAATGTGGAAATTAATTCCATGATTTTGTTGAAATGTTGAAAAAAGGTGACTTCTGCATCCTAACCCTTGAATGACTCAATTTGGTGCCAGGTGGAGGACTCCCATCACCTTCTCTCAGAACAAAATCAGTTCATTTTGTCTTAGTTTGTATATTTTCTGTGACTTGAAATAAACTTTGAACACAATTTTAGTACACTGCAAGTTGATATACATGACCTTTTTGCTTTTAAAAAGCTGATCACCAAGGGTGAAACCTTAGATATGTTTTCTACCCTTACTGCAGCATTGTACTTTATGTTATATTGTCATAACTGTTTTTTACTTTAGATTAATAACCATTTATTCTTCTTTATGATATTTGAGGATTTCTCAGAAGCATTGTTTTCTGGAACTTAGTTTTTGTTTCATTTGCTTCCAGCAAGAATAAGGCTTTGCCCTTTGAAAACTTTCTAGAACTTCTGAAATTCCTCGGAGAGAATAGCATGTGCATGGAGCTATAAAATGATCAGGAGGCCAACAAAGCAAAGGTCCTACAACAACTGTATATTTAGTTTAGAAGAATGCAAATATAAAAATGCAATTTTTTTGTCAGTAGCAGTTCTGAACATGCATAGTTTGGAGTTACGACAAAGATTGTGTTGACACTAGCTGGAGTGTGTGTGTCAGCAACACAAGGGATTGTTGACATTTACTTGTGTGTTCTAAAACTCTTCAGTCTAGGTAGTCAACTTTAAAAGTTTAAAAAGTCAATAGATTTTCACATGTTCAGGATAAATTAAAAACTGAACAGAAAACAAATGAACAAAATACATTTCATCCTATTTTCCAGGAAATCACTGACCTTCAGTCCTACCCTATAACCAAATTATTCTGGGAACTTAAAACATAGAAACCCCTAAAACTTTTACATTCTTCTCAATGATTTTAAGAGGACCAAATGTATAACACAAGCAGTCAGATTGCCCTTTAGGTCTGCCCTTGCTTGCTTCCTTGCAGATAAGTATGAACATAATTAGTGCCACTAGCTCTAACTTATGGGTCTCTCCTTGCCTGGTATTCTCTCTCTTATAATGGCAATGAGGAGGGGACATGGTTTCTCTCCATCAGGCCAACCTTGAGAGGTTAAGTGTTGCCTTAATAATTAGTAAAGTTCTACTGGAACTACTTTTGACCCTATTTATATTCTCAGAATCCTATCCTCTGGGTTAGGATTATGGTCAGGTGAATTAAAAGTCTGGCATAGGCTTAAAGAATGTAATAGCATATTGCTTACAGGTCAAGCAAAAGAGTGCAAAGATAATCAACTTCATGAGAGACATTAAAATTGAGGGATTTTCTACTCTGATATATAAACACAATGAAAATTTGCTGGATATTTCATATTTCAACCTCACAATACAGCCGAGGAGATTTCTGGGTATCCTGCTCATCCCAAATTCAGCTTGAATGTTAGTTGTGCATAGAGTTTATTGTTTTCATTAACTTTTCTGCCTATTTCCGTGAATATTTAGTCCTTGATGTGTTGGTTTTGGCAGCTGTCATCTCTTGAAGTGTCATTATATTTAGACATTGAGACCAAAAGTGAAACATTTCTTGTTAAGAACTCAGGTTTCAAAGAACTCAGATTTCAAATCAAGGTCATTGAAGATGAAATTATTTAGTAAGCAGTTATCAGGAAGCATATCTTCACGTTCCATTATTCATGTTCCCAAATCCTTATTAATCTTAGTCAGCTGAAATTCAGATGAACAAATTGGCAACAGTAGTGGCATTTCAATTTAGCCCTACAGAAACATTCATTGGTATATTTTACTGATGAATAACAATTTAGCTACCAAGAGTTATGACCTATTATGTTCAGACTAGTGACTGAAAAAAAAAAACAATCATTAATTCAAGCCATGGAGGTTCCTGGTAGTTAGAAACAACCTTTTGTTCATTCTTGATCAGTTAATGGTAGAAAAATAGGTGCTGTAGTGCTAATTTAGTAGAAACATCCTTATAAATCTATAATGAGTTGAATTGTCTTTGAGCACAATGAAGTGTGTATTTTTCCCCTCTTTGAGAGCCTGGGGCTTCTTTCCTCCTGGTTATTCACTGTGACAACTAACATCCCATAGCCAGTTGTGGTCATTGTACACTAAATTGGGTAGATGGGAGAAGTAACATTTTGGTAGGAGAAAGAAAGGCATTTTGCTTGTGTCATTAGGTGAATGATTCTTTAGTGAAAAGTAGGAGCCAAAAAATTTTTATCAAAATTATAAATTCTTTATTTTTACATTAGATGTTAATAAACATCCCTTAATAAAAATGGGGATAAAGAGCTTCTGCTGACTAAGTCATCCCATGATGGTGATCAAGTTTTCCCAATTATTTCTTAAATACAACAATACAAAATAATAATATAGCTAAATGAATTATAATTATATAATTATAATTCAACTATTATGTTTCAATGATGATTCACATTTTCAAAATTTTCTTTCCCAAATGGAAAGCCCAGAAAAAGTAACAGACACATTCATTAAGCAAAAAAGATAATCCTTCATTTTTGACCAGCAAAAATAAAAATGTAAGTTGTTGTTCACACTGGATAAGATCATACTTAAAGTAACAATGTACCTAGTCGGCATTATATGGGGATGGGGTTCTTGGTAATTTTATGTTCATTGTTATTTATGGTTATTATGTTTTGTCATTCATTCAATAAATTTTTATTTAAAAAGTCACCCTACTTAGAAATCTTCTGTAAGGGCAGGAGGGAGGGGGGATTATGAACTAAAGTCCAGGAGATGGAAACACTTGGAATCAAAGTCACCTGGAATTAAATAGTGTAACTGACAACCACCAAAGCTCTGCCATCAAGCTTTGCCATGGTCTTGGCTTTCTAGGATTGACAATTTCCCAAGAAAGGATCCATGTGCTTTGCAATTATTGACTTCTCAAGTTCTTAGATTGGTGAAGCTCAAGTATTAACAAAGTTAAATGCATTTCTTTTAATGACAGCGAGTCAAGTCAAGGCTTGAGAGGTACAGTATTATGAAGTGGCTGAACAAACCTGACCAGATGAAGTAAGTTGCTGAAAATCCAAAAGAGGGACAAAATGCAAACTACTGTGTTTACTCCTATAGTTCAGAAATTTTCTTGGTTGAAGTAGAATTGAACCTTCCGAGGATCCAGACTGGAGTATTGGTGACAACATTTGCGCAGGCTCTTTGCCAAAGTCAGAGGACCACATAGAAAAACCCCCACCACAGACCTATATGAATAGAACAAAGGCTGTTGATATAAAAGGAGAAATGGCCCTCTACTACTCCCATCAACACTGAACAAAAATTCCATCATTGACTCCTACATTCTTCATGGTAAGTGTTTTTAACCTTTTCGATTTGCAAGTCCCTCTTGTGCTCAATCCAGATCACTCTCAGCACTGAGCCATTTTTTATTGAGAACACAATACCCAAGAAATATACAACACATCAGTAAGACTCTGGAGCCAATCTACCTGAGTTCAAATCCCACCTCTGACATTTAACCCACCTGCATAACTTAAGGCAAGTTGCTTAACATCTCTCTGTGTTTTAGCTTCCCTTCGGTAAAATGGGAATAAAAATAATACCTATAGGTTTGTTTTGAGAATTAAATGAAAACATAAAATTAAAAAAATGCCTAGCACACAGCAAATGCATATATGTTAGCTGACATTAAAGCCATCCACTGTGAACTTATCCCCACCTCAAAATTTCTCACACTAAAGAGGAGATGTTCTTGCCAAAGCTAACTTTTCCAATTGTGCTCTGGGTCTCACCTGCCTTCTCTCTTTTTAAATCTAATTATGGTGCAATTCATATACCATAAAATTCACCCTTTTGAAGTGTGCATTTAGTGCTTTTTAGTATAGCCACAAAGTTGTGAAACCATCACCAATTAATTCCAAAACATTTTCATTATCCCCAAAGGAAACCCCATCCACATTAGCTAGTCACTCTCCATTTCTTCCCAACCACAACCTCTCTGCCCTAATCTACAGTCTCTATTTAGATCTGCCTATTTTAAACATTTCCTATAAGTAGAATCATACAATAAGTGGCTTTTTGTGTCTTCTTTCATTCAGTATAAGGTTTTCAAGCTTCATCCATGTGGTAGCTTGTATCAATATGTCTTTCGTTTTTATAGCTAAATTATATTTCCATTATGTGGATGTACATCTGTTAATGGACACAGGTAGTTTCCACTTTTAGGTTATTGTGAATAATGTTGCTATGTATACTCATGCATAGGTTTTTGTGTGTGCATACATTTTCATTTCTCTTGGATATATATACCGAGGAATGGAATTACTGGGTCATATTGAAACTGTTAACACTGAGGATTTGCCAAAGAGTTTTTCCCAAGTGCTATAATCTTATTCATTCTCACAGCTTTAACTGTTCAACTCAAACAACATGATAATTAGCATAATCTCATTTGCTTGTATGCTGCTGTTTTACAATTTACAGAGCAATTTTCATATATTGTCTCATTTAATCTTCACAACAATCCTGCAAGTGAGTACAGTAGGTATTTATTAATATAACCCCCATATTACAGATAAGGAATCTGAAGATCAGAGGGTTTTCAACCTCCGGGTCCCAGAGCTGGAAAGTATCAAAACCAACATTAGGACCCAGGATCATCCAAATCCAAATAACTAAGGGCTCTTGCCACTCCCTTCACAAAGTCTTTCCCAAGCACTTCGTGTTTTTAAACCATAGGTGTCCATGCACTTGTTTCAAGGAATACATCATTCTACTTTGAATTGATTGTATGCATCTCTTATTCAAATGTGTGCTCCTTGAGAGCAAGAATTGTACCCTATTTCTCTTTCAACTTCCAAAGTTCCTGTAATAGTGAATGTTGAGTTTATAGAAAGTAACCGATAATGTTTGTGCAGTTGAATTGATCTCACCTGCCAACTTGTTCAGGGAGTTTCCCTACCATGACCAACTTCTTCTCCTTCCCATTGGAATGGCTGGTTTCATAGCACTAGGTTTTCCTGTATGCTCTAACATGATTCAAAACCCTCCAAAAAGACTGAAATCAGTTGAACTAGATAATACATTCCAAACCCTTGTTTCTGTAGAAACACCACCCAAAAAAACCCCCACGCATTTAAATTGCTCCAGTTTTCTGTTTTATTTGGTAGTATAGCTCAGAACTGAGCCTCTTTGCCTCACTGTTTGAATGGAGGCTTGCTGGGGCAGCAGCATCTTCTCATCAATTACAAGATCATGACTCTTATTTTGCTAAAACCCCAGATAAAATTTCCTCAGTTTTAAACAAGAGTCTAGGATAGTTCAAATAGTTTCTACCCCAGAAATCTTTTCCTAAGAGTGTTCAACATACTATAGTACCTTTCCTAAATTCTAACTCCACAAACTCAGTTAACTAGAGGAAAATATACCTACTTGGGGTGGGTGGTAGCTATTGTAGAAAACTCATTGTCCCACATTGGTCTTCCAAAGAAGGTTTTCTGTTTCAATCCTGTCAGGATGTCAGTAGCCTTGTCAAAGTTTAATGCCACATGACCAGCCTGAAGTCAGAAATAAGAAGTTAAAAAAAATCCTCATAACTGCCTTCAGTCACTTTTAAGCTTGAGTGTAAGGGTGAAGGCAGGTAGGAAATAATTATTTCTAATCAGCAGTGTTTCTAATCTATCTTTTGTCTGACATTCATCTGCACTTAACATGGGAATTAGTGTATTGTTTGAACTCACAATGTTGCTGTTCCATCCAGTGAGGAAAAGACGGTAGTTTAAAAAACCCACTTTGCCTGATTCTTCCATCTCCTGTTCCAGGGAAGTCAGTAGGTCCTTGAACCAGGCAAAAGCACCCGTTTCCCTGCAGATCCAGTAGAAATAAATCTGGAATCAGCAAAAGAGACCACAGCATTATTAAGTGCCCTTTACAATGTATTCTGTGTGATGGGATTATACACATGCACCCACTATGTTTGTTGATTGAGTCAAATGGTGATCTGGTAAATCATGTATACAAAGTGGAACACCTTAGGCATCATGAATGTCAAAACTCCTGACAATTTCCCTAATGGAAATAGCCCTCCAAGGTCATCTTTCATTTGAGATGATTTTAAACGCCAGATTGAAAAGAAGACCATGCTTTTCTATTGAAACTGGAAGTAGATGCCTTGGCAGAGAGAAGTGATTGCTCACTCTATTTATAAACTCTCTAAAGAAAGTTTATTCCCTTATCATCTGTGAAGACCTTAGCCTATGAGGGCACTAGAACTGTCAGGCACAGGCTATATAAAAAGTGATATGCTGGAGGGTACCTTTTGTGTTTTGAGTTTGTGGTCCGAATGCTGCAATTTGAACCAGATGGATTTCAAGATGGAAGCAAAGGGAGTGACCCCAATTCCTGCCCCAACCAGCACAGCCACTTCATACTGAAAAACATCCTCACTGGCTGTGCCAAAGGGACCATCCACCTCAATCCTAGCAGAAGGGAGAAGACAACATTCAAGTGAAGTTTCACCTCCTCTCCCAACCTCAAACATCCTCCCACAACAACAGCTCCCACAGCTGACTTCTGCCTGTTTGTTTCAATCACAATTCATCTTACCAGAGCAGAGCTTCAGTAAGGAATTGTTTCCTCTCTTCTGCCAGTCTATATCCTAGTCTGAGTCTCTGCTGATTTCAGAGACCTACCTGGGAATTAGTGAATTCTGTTGTTCAAACACCCTTATGAGATTTTCTGTCCAATCCCCTGCTGCTCGGATATGAATGGAGAAGAAATCTTCTTCTGGAGCAGAGGTCAGAGTAAAGGGATGCCACTCCAGGAAGGAGATTGAGGGGCAATTAACAAAGATGTACTGTCCCACTTCCATGCTAAAGCCACGCTTCTTCATCTGCAATTCCAAAACTTTGGATGGGTGCATAACAACCTGTGAAGGAAGCACATAGACCAAAGAAGACAAACTCAAATGGTGACAAAGGCAGGCATTTAAAGTAGATGAGCAAAGCTGATGACAATGATAAACTGAGACCAAGTCTTTTCTAAAGGGGGCAACAGCAGCTACTTAGCTCCAGAGAATGCTTGCACCATGGAACTGTGACTCAGTGTTACTGGGTTTTCTGATTCCACAAGTAAAAAAAAAATGCCTCTTTTTTAAAATGTTAAAGCCTCCATCCAGAGTTTTAAATAACAGCAACCAGTTCAATGTTTCTTTTTTCACAATGCTAGGGATCAAACCCAGGGCCGTGCACATGCTAGGGAGGTGCACCTCTGAGCTACACCTCCAGCTCCAAGTTAATTTTTAAACAAACATTTTTAGGCCAAACAATATATATCTGAATGGGAGAGGGAGTGTAGCTCAGTGGTGAAATGCTTGCCTAGCATGTTCAAGGTCCTGGCTTCAATCCCCAGAAGTAGATACACACACACACACACACACACACACACACACACACACACACACATCTCCACTGGCTAGATCTTCCCAGGCCACCTGTTTGCATCCTCTGACATAGACCCATCCTGGTGGTTTCTGTCAAATTCATCTTCCCCTCTTTCCCATAGTTCTGTGCAGCACTAGAAAAACACATATTGCCTTCACGTGTTCTTTTTTATTCCATTCAGTGTGACATGACCATTTAGTTCTATGCTCAAAATACCACATTTATCACAGCAAGATGAATGTGCATATTTATTTATTTATTTATTTACCTTGGTGATCACAACCTTCTGCTGGGAGCGATAAAACCGGAGAAGAAACCTTTCAAAGATATATAGAGCAAATGGTGCAAGGGTCCACTTCCAAGACTGCACAGGGAGATTAAAGAATGAGATTCCCTTTTAATCTCTCATTTAGAACTTTCTTTATGTAGCAGTTCATTGCTTCATTCAGTAAATATTTGTCAAGCTATTGATATGTATCATTACTAAGCCACTAATTTTACCAAATCCTGAAGACGGAAGTAGAAATGAATATACTGCAATAGTTTTGTTTGCTAATATCTTACTCATAAATTAGTCCATTCTTTGAAAATTTGCATTTCTGATAGGAAGCAAAAGCAACAGTATATATATTTATATTCTTAAATAATATAAAATTTGATTTCAAAAATCTAAAACTATCTTCCAGGACAACTTATCCAATCTGAAAAACCAATAGAAATGGTAAATGTGAAATAGAAGCAAATGATTTAAAACAAAACAAACAAAAAAGGGAAAATATTGGTTGATGTTTTGGATAACAATATATAAAGCTTGATATTAATCCACTCTTTTCTCAAGTGTTCAAAACATTTAGCATAATCATGATTTTTAAAATTATTTAAATTATAAATTATAAATTTAATAATTAAATTATAATTATTAGCACATATTACTTGTTTAAAATAATATTTTTCTTTGTGACATTTTATAATACATATTATGTAATTTGTATCCACCTTCCCTATCATCCTGCCTTACCCATGCCCACCCTTCCTCTTTCCCTTCCCTAATATCCCCCTTCTACTTTCATGTCATCTTTTAGTAGTTTGTTTTTATCTTGTCTACATATATATTTTTTAAAGCAGACTTTCTATCCCCCAAGATCTTCTCAAGATAGCAGATAACTTCAATATGCACAGGATCTACTAAAAATATATTTCCTAGTGATACTAAGTCATGTCCCTTCTTGCACAATTGGTCAAGTATGATATATTGGAGCTATGTAGAATGAGGTTTCTTATGCTGTTGCAGGTCAATAACTTCCTTGGATATCTCTGGGGAAGGAAGTAACAGAGATCTGGCTAGTGTTAGAGTAGACATTATACAATTTAGTGTTATTTGTTATTTAAGAAAAATCCCCAGCTGTATTCAGAATACATGAAAAAAACATACATAAGGAATGGGTAATAACAATGTGATAAAAGTATTGGCCTCAGAAATAGAGAAATGATGGGCTGGGGATGTGGCTCAAGCAGTAGCACGCTCACCTAGCATGCGCGGGGTGCTGGGTTCGATCCTCAGCACCACATAAAAATAAAATAAAGATGTTGTATCCACTGAAAACTAAAAAATAAATATTGAAAAATTCTCTCTCTCTTAAAAAAAGAAATAGAGAAATTAATATTAACAAGATAGCATTTTAGTCTCTCAAACTTTGAGCAATAATTCCCAGAATTAACTAGGATTCAGGGAAATGGGCATACTCCCACATATAGCTAATGGAGGTACAAATTAGCAGCATCTTCCCAGAAAGCAATCTGGCAGTACATCTCAACAGTTTCAGAAGCATTCCTTCTCTTTAACCTAGGAATTTCACTTCTAGGAAATGGAGATAAAGAATTAATTAAGGTATGCACAGAGTACATGGCACACTTATGGCCCCAATATTTACTACCTTCCTTTTTCTTTCCTTCCTTCCTTCCTTCCTTCCTTCCTTCCTTCCTTCCTTCCTTCCTTCCTTCCTTCCTTCCTTCTTTCCTTCCTTCCTTCCTTTGATGGGCTAGGGATCAAACTCAGGGCCTTGCACATGTTAGGCAAACACTCTTCCACCAAGCTATATCCCCAGTCAAGAACTCAGTTTCTTAATCATCCACTGTCTAGCAGTTCCCAAGCATAACACCAAAGAAAACCTACTTCAATAATGCTTTTTTTTCACAAGAAAATTTGATTGGGATTTCATAGCTGAGTTTTTGGATGGTACAACTGTCAAGACTCTGTAAAGCCTGGGCTTGAATTTAATCTTTTGGAATCCTAGTCCTTTTGTCCTCAAATGGAGACAAAAGAAGTACTTACCCAAGAGGTTATTGCTATATATAAATGAGATTAATCAATATTATGCTGCAAGGCTGAGACATGGTAAAAAATATCAATAATGTGGACCAACATTATTACCTTTTCAGGGGGTCATACAATATGCAATGACTTTTAGACCTTCTTTTTCAATATTCCCTATTAATTGTCATTTTACCAGTGATGCTGGAAGTTCCTTGAAGATAGAAATCTTGTAGGTATCCTTTATAGGACCCAGCACATGGCTGAGCTAATAATGTTGATAGTAACAATAATAAGAGTAATATTAACAATGATAATAGTAACAGCACATAACAAGAGGCTGTCCTTGTCCATAAGAGTTCTTACCTCAGGGGGATGTCCCTCAAATTGTGGCTCCTTGCAGTCAGGGTCATGATCATCCCACTTTTCAAAAGACTGTGCACACTTATGGGGATGACTCTCATTCATGCTCTTCTCTGTTTGACTCCGGACAATTCCACTGAAACAAAGAAAGATAGTTTAAGGTAAAGAATTATGCAAGGTTGAGAGCTGGAACCTGAGAATGAGGGTTTGAAGACCTTACCCCAAGCCATGAATCCATAAACAGACCATATAGATGATAAATAGGTGGTGTGTATACCAGAAGAGCTCAAAATAATGCCTCCGAATAAACTCCATAGATGAAGTTACCATGAGAATCAAGGCTATGGTGATGATCACTCCAGAGAGACCAGCAATAGTGGTGAATGTCACATACAAGACTGTCTGTGAACAGAGAAATGTCAGCCTGACATGATGTCCAACAAGGATATTTTGGTCTTCCTGCTCATGACCAGATCCCAGAGGCTTTGCCATTGAGTCAACTCACCATGTCTGGCGACGCTATGGGATTTAGCCAAAAACCCCCCTCTTTGTCATGATGTAGGCTGGAGAGAACAGAGGCAAGGGTTATAGTTGTGACATGATGGCTTCTACTGTAGCGTTCAAAGTTAAACAGGTGTGCAATGATGTGGATAGCTAAAAAGAAAGAAATGTCTCAGGAACATTATGGCAGGCACAACTCACTAAAATAGGAGAATCCTACATACAATGCTAGTAGAATTTTGAGTCCATAGAAGGTGCCCTGTAATGCAGGGAGATCAAAGATCTTATATCTAATCACTTCCCAAAGGAATAGAATATAAGCTCCAGGGATATAGGCCTACAACACTGCATGAAAAATAGTCCCAGGTGCTCAATATTTTTTGAATGTTTATATTCATGGGTAAATGAAACTAGACTCTGAATACCCTTGAATTTTCAGTTTCATGGTTTTACTGAGTTACCTGTGAATATGCAGATCATATATGCCACCAGCTTATGGAAGGTGAGGTTGTGATCCAATGACTTTCTCAGTGTGCGACTGCAAAACTACAAATATAAAGTGATCATGGTCAGGTGTCACCATCCTGCCTTATGAAATTCACTAACCTATAGCCAACTTGTCTTAGATATAGCATGCCAATCAATACCCACCCATCCTTACCTACACCCTTAGTTACCAAAAGAGACCACTAGCTCCCATTCCTAGGGACTTAGTATTGGACTAACATCAAAGATATCAGGGTCTCTTTTTTTTTTTTAAGAGAGAGAGAGAGAGAGAATTTTAATATTTATTTTTTAGTTTTTGGCGGACACAACATCTTTGTTTGTATGTGGTGCTGAGGATCAAACCTGGGCCGCACGCATGCCAGGCAAGCACGCTACCACTTGAGCCACATCCCCAGCCCCAGGGTCTCTTTCTTTAATGTGAAAGTTGACCTAGTTGTAGCTAGGACTCACGGATCCTCTCAAGAAGGACAGCAAATTGCGACACACAGGAATCAGGATCAGCATGCTGTTAAAATTCAAGCAGAAAGCAGAGGCTCGGGCCACAGCCAACGCTGTCTAGAGTAGAGAAGAAAAGAGTCAGACTGCTGCTTCATGTTACCATCTAACAGGTGAGCAATGACCCAATCCATTTGTCTGAGATCTGCAAATGGACAGAAGTGCAGCTGCTTCCCCTCTCTCTCAGTAATTAGCACCATCAGGCCAGTCTCTATTTGTAAAAGGCAGAAAATGTGCTGAACTTAACACTGATTTGCGAAATACCCATGAGAGTGGTTTAGAAATATATTTTAAAAATATTTATTTTGTTAGTTGTAGGTGGAAACAATTATTATTTCATTTTTATGTGGTGCCTCACGCATGCTAAGCGAGCACTCTACCACAGAGCCACAACCCCAGCCCAGAAATATTTAACTATACGTGAAATAACATGAAAGAGAACAGGATTTAATGATTCCATGTTAGCAAATACATTCCATGGATATAATATTTTGAATAAGTATTTCTGTTTAATACACTTAATTATGATTTTATTATTTTTCATTCATAAGACAGTCTTGAAGATCATATATACTATTTTTCGTACTGGGATGGAATCCAGGGGTACTTAACTACTGAGCCTCTTTTATTTTTTTTATTTTGAGTCAGGATCTCACTAAGTTTCTTAGGGCCTCACTAATTTGCTGAGGATGGCCTCAAACTTGTGATCTTCCCAGCCTCAGCCTCCCAAGTTGCTGGGATTATAGGTGTGCACCACCACTCCTGGCTCATATATAATTTTATATGCATTTTAAATAAAGCCCATATTTAAAGGTATAATTATAGATGGTGACTATTTTATTCTCTTTTCTTTATTTTCTAATGTTGACATTATAAGCATATAATTGATAATAATAATTAAAAATTTAATCACATATTTAAGATATATTTAACAATTGATTAAAGCTTAAGCAAGATTAGCAAACTCCTTGGAGTAAAATTCTTAAACTTAGGTAGAGATTTAAGAATGGATAACTTTCTTTTTGGGGGTGGGGACAGTGCTGGGGATTAAACCCAGGGCCTTGCACACATTAGGCAAGCACTCTACTACTGAGCTATAACCTCAATTCTGAGAAGGGAGAACTTCTAAAAGCAGAATTTCAAGCTGAATTCCTAAGGTGGCCAGGTGTCATAAATCAAGAACAACCTGATATAACAGTAGAAGCTTCTGGAAAAGGAGACAAGAAGTCAGTGATCTACAGAAGTTTTTAGCCCAGCAACAGGCCTAATTAGGTATAGAATGGACAGAATATGCTCAACTTCATGGCAGCTAAGCTTCACTACTCAACTCTGTGCCACTGGTTTCTAAGTCTGTGTCATTTACTTGAGACAGTAGGCTATAGAGTGTGACAATCTTGTAGTAGTAGTGGAGGTGGTAGCAGCAGCCAGGCAATTCTTGTTGCACATCAGTTGACTGGCCAGCCTTACATGTATGTCTGTCAAAGACTTGCTAAAAATACAAGTATGGGTTAGAGTTAAAAATTTCTCAGTCATTTCCTAATAATATTTAAGGTACAAATGATCTTTCCATACAACCTAAACCCAGAACAATGTGACATCAGTTTGATAAGTGAGGTCGGGATTTGCCTAGAGTCCATAATGGCTTATAATGTAGGCAGTGCAATGAACAAGAGCTGCCCTACTGTTTTCCATTTCTGGATCTTCCATATGACCTGTGTTTTCTCTCTCTGCTGAGTCACACTCTGACTGTTTTAGGTGGAGACAGCCTGTTCCATTTCAGAGTAAATTTTCTCTGTTCATCTCAGATATCCTGCATTTCCACATTGGTTCCCGCAGCTTGCTTATTTGAGTCACAGAGGTTTCTTAAAGCTAAAATTGGCAAGTAAATTGAAAATGTAGGACTATAATTTCACAGCTCCATATTCTGGGGCAGCTATCTATATGGAATGAATTCTTTTTAGATAAAGTGTTTTTTCCCTCCATTGCAGCACATTGAAATATCCCAATGTATATTCATTTCTCTATATCAACTCTCACTGATGTTATAATTGAAATTCTGCTATCATTAATGCCTCATTGACTATGTATTTAAACTCCTTCCTCTGCTACTTATTTTCTCTGGTTCATAATGAATTCAATTTCTTTCTGTGTTATCCCAAGGTGAGCATGAATTTAAGAAATACCCTATGGAATGAATAAATCAATTATGACACATTAATGTGATGAACTGTTACCCTCTTCAAAGGCTGAGAACTACCTGCAGTAGTATAGTGGCAGTAAATGTTTTAACAACCAGATTTTTTGGAGGGTGGCAGGGAGATTCCCAATTTCCAGCATTTGCCTATTGTGATGATGTAACTAATCCCACTAGAGCAGATTTCAAGATACCAACTTGATATCACCGAACATCACTGCATGCAGAGTTGGGAACAGATTCACACAACTCAATATTGCATAACAGTTAGTATGAGCTGGTTCCAGGTCTCACATGGAAAGATATTTGAGATACATTAAGCATGGGAAGCATTTTGAGTTAAAATCTACAATATGATCCCTTTTTTGATTTAAAAAAATATCCTATCTTTGTTTATCAAAACTCATAGCATGGTCAAGTGCAGTGGTATACACCTGTAATCCCAGTGGCTCAGGAGGCTGAGCAGCAGGATCGTGAGTTCAAAGCCAGCCTCAGCAAAAGCGAGGAGCTAAGCAAGTCAGTGAGATCCTGTCTCTAAATAAAATACAAAATAGGGCTAGGGATGTGGCTCCGTAGTCAAGTCCCCCTGTGTTCAATCCCCGGTACCAAAAAAAAAAAAAAAAAAAAAAAAAAAAAAAAAAAACCTCATAACATGGCCAGGGGTGGTGGCACATGCCTGAAATCCCAGCAGCTTGGGAGGCTGAGGCAGGAGGATTGCAAAGTCAAAGCCAGCCTCAGCAATTTAGTGAGGTCCTAAACAACTTAGAGAGACCCTGTCTCTTAAAAAAAGAAAAAAAATTATAGCACAACAAAAAAGCAAATTTCATTCTGTGGAAATTAAAAGCAATAGTACCTACCTTAAAAACAAAAACAAAACCTATGTGATGTGTTTGTGAATGTATGTCAGCATATCTATACACACACCAAACTATTAATGGTGGTTATCTCTGGGGAGAGGGATTGGAGGGGAATTTTCACATTTTACTTATACTTCTGTGTGGCTTGGTCTCATTGAAAGTAGTATTATTTATAATTAATTTATTTTTTAAAAAGGCTTTCAAAATAAAATGTCCACAGGATATCAGTATGATTCATTTTATGCTGCTGATTTTTTGTCATGAAGTAATCAAGTTCTTAATAACTAGTCACATTTATTGCATCATTCTCTTAATAAAAAGCTATTTTTAAAACAAATTGACACTTCCTTTGGAGTTTTAGTTTCTAAACAGGGATGAGGGATGAACATTTAAAATTAAAAACAGCAGGGTGAAATAAGCCATGTACAGAACATTCAAATCCGTTGTGATCTCAACATGGATCCTTTGATTATGGAGAGAAAAGGATTTTTTAAAAGAACAAGCTGTCTTTAAATATGTATATTGAGTGGGCCTTTGTGTAAAGCTATTGAAAAAAAGCACTGTCAGGATGAAAGTGATTTAACCAAATCTCTAAACTGTTACTGCATAATAGAGATGGCAATCAAATTTGTTGTTCTAAACTGGTAGGGTCCAGGTGCATTAGCTTGGGAAAAAAACAGCCTCACCTCCATATTACCTCCACACTAAGTGCCAACCCACCTTCTTCCTCTTCCATACTTAATATTCTACTTTCCCTGTCTGCTCCATTTGGTACCTTAACCTGACCCACCTTTCTGCAAGCCTAGGGTTCTGCACCACCCATCTCCCAGACCCCATATCCTGGGGATAGCAAGGTGACATTAATCCACAAGAGTGGTTTTCAAATGTCTTTCTTTCTTTCTTTCTTTCTTTCTTTCTTTCTTTCTTTCTTTCTTTCTTTCTTTCTTTCTTTCTTTCTTTCTTTCTTTCTTTTCTTCTTCTTCTTCTTCTTCTTCTTCTTCTTCTTCTTCTTCTTCTTCTTCTTCTTCTTTTCTCTCTCTCTCTCTCTCTCTCTCTCTCTCTCTCTCTCTCTCTCTCTCTCTCTCTCCTTCTCTACCTTCTTCCTTTGTTTCCAAACTCTTTCTTAAAATAATAATCAGGCATTTGTAAGACAGGTAAAGGCTGCTCTGACTGAAATAAAGGCAAGAGTCAGGAACATTGCCCAGTTAGACTTCCTCTCACACCTTATAGGAGCACCTGAGTTTCTGGAACCAGTTTGAAAACCACTGCCTAATAGGTTTCTCTATTGCATGATTTCTTTATACATCCTATGGAGTGTGCCCTAGATAGGGTTTTCATATTTACTAATAAAAATTAGAGGCCAGGTATGGTGACACATGCCTATAATCTCAGCAGCTCAGGAGGCTGAGGCAGGAGGATTGCGAGTTCATAAGCGAGCCCCAGCAACTTAGTGAGGCCCTAAGCACCTCAGCAATACTCTGTCTCTACATAAAATATTAAAAAGAGCTGGAGATGTGGCTCAGGGATTAATTGCCCCTGCTTCAATACCTGGCACTAAATAAATAAATAAATAAATAAATTAATTAATTATAGGCTATCCAGCTAAATTTGAATTTCAGAAATAAAAATAAATATTTTTGTACACCTATACTCCATGTGATATTTGGAACATGCTTATATAAAAAATGATTCCTTGTTTTTCTGAAATTCATATTTAGGTGGGCATTCTACATTTTTTCTGGCAATCCTAGCCCTAGAAGAAATCAGAGAATTGGGTCACAAAGGAGCCAGAATCATATACCATGTATATTTACATCTATATCTACATATTTCAGGTGTAGTGGCACATGCCTGTAATCCCAGCTACTTAGGCTGAGGCAGAAGGATTTCAAGTTCAAGCCAGCCTGGGCAAGTTAGTGAAACCCCCATCTAAAACAAATAATGATTTATCACATCACAACTGTGATACTCACCCCAAGAATTTCTCTTGTGTAGTAGTATTTGTCATCCTTCTCATATTTCAGGAAGGTGTGTACAAAGAGGAAAACATTCAGTCCCAACCAAGCAACCTACAGGAAGAAAAAAGAAGCAAGGAAAACAGTGGGATTTGGAAAGAAGCAGATAAGGTATAGGAAGCAGTATCACCATTTTGATTACTTTGTGTTTATCTGTTTTTGTTTTAAATGTGTAAAATCCTGCCAGTATCTAATCTATTTTTCAGAGTAAGCTAACACTTTGAGACATGCATTAGACACTAATGATCAGGGTCAGAAATCTAAGGTCCATGAACTAAATCTGGTTTGTTACCTGTTTTTCACAACCTGCAAGCTCAAATTTTTTGTTTTCATTTTTTACTTTTTTAAAATTTTTTGCATTGCTGAGGATTGAATCCAGGTCCATGTGCATGCCAGGCAAATGCTCTACCATTGACTGTTTTGACTGTTCTAAACAGTTAAAAATAGAAAAAGAAGAAGAATATTTAATGACATGAAAATTTTATGAAATTCAAATTTTAGTGACCATAAATAAAGTGGTATTGGCACTAAGCCACACCTATTCATTTCTGTAATGTTTATGGCTGTTTTTGTGATAGGATGGCAAAGTTGAGTAGCTGGGACAGAAGCCATATGGCTCACAAAGCCTAAAATATATACTATCTAGATTTTACTGAAACATTTGCCAATTCTTGGACTAGAGCTTTCAAACTAAATGCACCTAAAAATTGGCAATAAGTGAATAAGTGAATTTCTGAAGAAACAAAGAATAAATTTAGCATCTATAACAATACTCATTTGAAAAGGGCTAATCCATTCCCAGATGGCCCTGCCTCTTTAATTACATCCTGACATACATTTTCCTGTTTTTAGATTGTGAGTCTTTTTTAAAATTAACCTATTGTTACTCCTACTCATTTTAGCCCTTAATACTGCTTTTGCCTGTCCAACACTCTGACTTCATTGGCTAAGAGGGCAATTTCGAACCCACTGCTCATTGCCTTAGACACCAACCAATTGAGCTCTAGCCCAGGTTTGGAAGTGCTGGTCTGTAATTCAACAGGTCTCTATGGTACTGGGATGCCTCTAGAATATATTCTTGGCATCAGGATGGATAAGAACCATCTCAGCCTACAGGTAAAAGGCCTTTAGCCTAGGGCATAGTTATTTCAGATTCACTGGATCTGAACCACTTGCAGACCTCTAGCAGAAAAGCATAGTGATTCCAAGTGTGATATTGGAATCATACTCCAATTTCTAACACCACCACTTACTAGCTCTATGATTTAAGCTCTGCGATTTAAGTTCTCTGAACATCAATTTCTTCACCCATAAAAATGAGGATAAGCCAGGCACAGTGGCACATGCCTGTGTAATCCCAGCAGCTGGGGATACTGAGACAGGAAGATCCCAAGTTCAAAGCCAGCCTCAGCAACGACAAGGCGCTAAGCAACTCAGTGAGACCCTGTCTCTAAATAAAATACAAAATAGGACTGGGGATGTGGCTCAGTGGTTGAGTGCCCCTGAGTTCAATCCCTGGTACAAAAAAAAAATGAGGAAAACAGGGCTGGGCATGGTGGAGCACAGTAGTAAGCACAACAGCTGGGGAGGCCGAAGCAGGAAGATTGCAAGTTCAAAGCCAGCCTCAGCAATTTAGTGAGATTCTGTCTCAAAATAAAAAATAAAAATTGCTGGGGATGTAGCGCAGTGGTAAAGCATACCTGGGCTCAATCCCCAGTATCAAAAAAAAAAAAAGATTTTACCTCATTTACCTTTTTTAGTGTCGTTACTAGAAAAATTAGCAATTACATGAGTGGGTCGCAATATAGTTTTAGTGGGAACTGCTGGGTCAAGATGATCTCTAAGATCACTTCCCTCTCAAACATTTAATTATTTTATGAAATCTTGATGACAGTGATATGAAAAGGAGAGAAACCAAATGCTCCATGGCAACAGATAGAAGTGGGATGGTAGAGAAAAATAAGTCAGAGAATGAAAACAAATTGAAATTCCAAGTATGGCAACATGAACAATTGCCTATATGTTTTTTGTCTCTGTTCTCTCATCTGGCCTAGAGTTCAAGTTTCTAAATGATAACTGGCCTTGATGAGCCAAATAATTGCCATAGACTCTTTCACTTTTGAGTAATTTTAGAAATATTAACAAACTAGATGTCTCCTGTGTTAACTAACATTCCGAACTAATAGGAAGTGAAACATCACTTACCAGACACAAAACTGCCAACCAGTGGTTAACCACCCAGTTCCCCATTGTCAAGAAGTGGTTTGGAGTCTCTCTAGGTGCAGAGCAGATTCAGAAATCTGGATTCTGAAGAGGTTCTTCAGGGTTGGGACCTCTGTCCAGTTCTGAGTCTCTTGAGCCTTTAAGATGTGAATAGTGCACACCTACCCAGAAATGACTAAATGTATTCTGCCTTCCTCCTTTGGAAGGAACTGTTATCAGCTTAGGTAGACCAGCCCTACATAGGAGAACCACAGGGGTTTTCCCTGTTAGGGATTTTACACCTTCAGGAAATAGCAGTCTTCTTGGGTGAAAATATTCTTGCTCATCATCTTATCAACATGACCTAATGTGAAGCATTACTTTCCTTGATAAGAGATTTGCTATGGTTTCTCATGAGAAAAAATAATTAGGCTGGGATTATACTCAGATTACCTCAGGAGAAGCAGGGAAGGAAGTGTGTGTTTCAAAGAAGCTGCTTTGAGTTGAGCTTTTGGTAGAATTCTCCTATTTGCCAGCTGTCAGTTGGGCCTCAGCTTGGCTAGCTCAGAAATTTCAGTATACTAGTTTCTATGGAGGATGATCCATGATTGATGGATATGATAATAGCTCTTGACTGACTGAAAGGACAAACAGAATAAGAGAAAAAATAACAGTATAAATGTACACCTTGGTTCAAAACAGGGACAGGGCCTTCAAAACAAGGGAGATATTTGTCTTCTAGTGTGATAGATTAGCTAGAGTTGTGTTTTCAGCTCTGGGCATATATTTTTTCCTTTTTTTAAATGGTGAAATACACATGGTGGGCTGGGGATGTGGCTCAAGCGGTAGCGCGCTCGCCTGGCATGCGTGCGGCCCAGGTTCTATCCTCAGCACCACATACAAACAAAGATGTTGTGTCCGCCAAAAACTAAAAAATATATATTAAAAAAATTCTCTCTCTCTCTCTCAAAAAAAAGAAATACACATGGAAGTGTATATAAAGCATATGTATGCACTTTAAATAATAATTTTAAGGAATGAACTTAGAAAACTCGGAATGGAACCACCATTTGACCCAGCTATCCCACTCCTTGGTCCATACCCAAAGGACTTAAAATCATCATACTATAGTAACACAGCCTCATCAGTGTTTATAGCAGCTCAATTCACAATAGCTAAACTGTGGAACCAACCTAGATGTCTTTCAATAGATGAATGGATAAAGAAACTGTGGTATATATACACAATGGAATATTGCTCAGCATGAAAAGAGAATAAAATTATGACATTTGCAGGTAAATGGATGGAGTTGGAGAATATCATGCTAAGCAAAGTAAGTCAATCCCAAAACACCAAAGGCTGAATGTTCTCTCTGATAAGTGGATGCTGATCCATAATGGGGGGGGACATGGGAAAAATTGAGGAACTTTGGTAAATGGGAGGGAGGGGAGGGGAGGAGTATGGGGTCAGGAAAGATGGTGGAATGATTTGGTCATTATTATCCAAAGTACATGTGTGAAGACACGAATTGGTGTGAATATACTTTTATTACCCTAGGTACATGTATGACTGCACATATGGTGTGATGCTACATTGTGTAAAACCAGAGAAATGAAAATTTTACTGCAATTGTATACAATGAATCAAAATGCATTCTGATGTCATATATATACCTAATTAAAATTAATTAATTAATTTTAAAAATAATTTTAAAGAATGAATATTTATGTTCTTACCACCAGGTTTTCCAGTGTTTTAAAGATCCCAGTGTGAGCTCAGTGTAGTGGTGCACACCTGTTATCCCAGCTACTAGGAAAGCTGAGGCAGGAGTAACTTAGCAATGCCCTAAGCAACTTGAAGAGACCCTGTCTCAGAAAAATAAAGAGGGCTTGGGATTTGCTCAGTGGTTAAGCGCCCCTGGGTTCAATCCTTTGTGAAAGAAAAAATGAGAGAGAGAGAGAGAGAGAGAGAGAGAGAGAGAGAGAGAGAGAGAGAGAAAGACAGATCAATGTGTCCCTCTTCTTTGCCTCTCCCTCCCCCACCAGAAGCAACCTAAACTTTGAGTTAATCATTCCCTTGCTTTTCTTTATAGTTTTACTAGCTATAAATGCATCTTTAGACAATACTGTTTAATTTTTCCTGTTTTGAACTTTTTGTAAGTGGAATTCCACTTAACAAAAATGTTTGTATGTTTGTGATTTGTTTCTTTCAACATTCCTTTTTTGAGATTCATACATGTTGGCACATGTAGTTGCAGTTCATTTACATTGCTATTTAAAATGTCACTACATGAATATACCTTAATTTATTTATTCATTCTACTACTGAAAGGTATGACGATGGAATAATGTTGATTGAATGACACATTTGTGATATAGTTTGTCTAAGGTATATACCTAGGGGTGGAATTCTTGGGTCCTGAGATTTGCACATGTGCAACTTTATCACATAATGCCAAAGTCTGTTTCAAAGTGTTCACATAAATGAACACTCCAATGAGTTTTGGATGAGAGTTGCACTTCCTGCACATGCTTACCAACACCTGGTATTTTCTAGATTGTATTAGTTTTATTTACTTTTTACTTTTTAATTTTTGTTGTAGATATACACAATACCTTTATTTTATTTATTTATTTTTATCTGGTGCTGAGGACAGAACCCAGTGCCTCACACATGCTAAACAAGTGCTCTACCACCAAGCTACAAGCCCAGCCCAAGATCTTATTAGTTTTATAGCAAGCCTAAATACTATTTTATTATTATTTTAAATTGCATTTCCCTGATTATGAATGGGTATCTTTCATTTCAACTACTGGCTATTGAATTTTTTTCTTTTAATAAATGCCTTTCTAGGTTATGACCTTTATTTCTATTGGTCTATTCCATAAACTAGAAAAGGGACTTATTAAAAGAGAAAACATGGGCTGGGTTTATGGCTCAGTGGCAGAGCGCTTGCCTAGCACATGTGAGGCACTTGGGTCGATCCTCAGCACTACATAAAAATAAATAAAAGTATTGTGTCTATCTACAACTAAAAAATTTATTTAAAAGAGAAAACATAACCTTTAATGGTTATTTTTATGACTTTTCTTTTCACTTTTAATACTATTTTAATACTATTTTATTAAAATAGTATTAAAAGTTCTTAGTTTTAATATACTCTGATTACCAATATTTTCCTTTATATATGACATATACTTTGTGTCTTGTTTCAGAAATTCATTACTATCCAGAGATCAAGATAGTATCTTATATTTTATTCTAATTTTTCTTTATTTTTGATTTTTCACATTTATGTTTTGAATTCACCTGGGTTTTTTATGTATGATGTGAAAGTTTCAATGTACTATTTTTCACATGGAAAAACTAATCATCTCAGCACTATTTTTGAAAAGTACACTTTCTTCATTAATGTAAAATGTCATTTCTATCACATATCCAATGTCCACATACATGTAATCTTATTTTTGAGCTCTCTTTTCAGTTCTCTCATTCCACTTAGTTCATATTAATTACTATGGTTTTATAATAAGTCTTAACATCTGAATCAACATATTTTCCCACCTTGCTCTTTGAGAGTTCCTTGGATATTCTTGGCTTTTTGTTCTTTCCTGTAATTTTAATTCCTAAATACTGTGTATATTTTTTATGCAATTTTAAATCCTTTATTTTTACTTTAATTGGGCTGTTATATAAAGATGCAACTGGTTTTTATATATTGATTTTTGTTTCCAGCAACATTTCTAAACTCATTTGTCAATTCTAACAATATTTCTATATTTAAACTTTAGGATTTTCTATAACCACAGTCATAGTTTTGGCTCTAATCACGGTTTTCTTCCTTCCCTATTCTTCCACCTTTTATTTGTTTTTCTTGGGTTACTGGGTTGTTGGATTCAGTATAAAGTCTAGTACAATGTTGAACAAAGACAGTAATAGTGATCCCTTATCTAATTCTCAGTCTCAAAGAGGATTCTTTCTTCTACCTTTAAGTAGAATGTTACCGTGTGGGTTTGTGTAGATACCCAACTACAAATTCTTACTTTACTTTGTGTTAATCACAAAAGAGAATATCAAAAAAATAAAATAAATCATAGCATATTTTTAAAAATTTTATTACAGTACAATTTATATTCCATAAATGTCTTTCATTGTAAAAGTAAAGCTCAATGTACAACACATTTTGTAGTTATTTTTAAAAGCTGGAAAATCCCTTTAATATCACAAACCCTATAAAATAACGTTTCATTAGCTACCTAACACACCTACAGCATAGTGTCACACAATGCTGAATGAAATTGACACAGCAAGTGATAGGAGCATTTCTGGAAGCCATTCTTACACTAAAGTAGCTAGAAATCAGTTAACTATACAAAGAAGTGTCAGAGAACCACACAGGGTATATTCTCCTAAACCCAAACTAAATGTACCACCAACCCAACTTCCTTCAGCTGTCTTCTGAAATGCTTGTGACCATTCCAGGATCACTAGATGTGAAGGGAAGTGTAACAGGGAATTTAGAGTGGAAAGAGGCAGTCATTTTAACCACTTGTCATGAAAACATCTTACTTTTGAAAATTTTATTAAAACACATGTTATGGCAAAGACCATACCTTTTAAAAGAAACTAAAGTTTTTCTGTGGGAGGGTGACCAGGATGGTATAGTGATTTAAAAGCATCTGTATTAGAAAGAGTTAAATATTTGGGAGAATTTGGCCTGGAGAAAAGATTTGTCATGGACAAATGACAAATCATGAACACTTTTTCAGAGGTTTAGATTGTGTTGTATGTGGACCCAAGGAATCTACTTAAGAATTGAGGCTCTACAATATCAAGCCCATTCAAACAGAAGCATGGGAAGAAGAAGGCATCTATGACCAAACTCTCAGGTTCCATTGGGGAGGTAATGGCCAGCCAAGACAATTCACTCAGCCAACCCAGCAGTTTTACCAAATTCCACAAGCTCAGGAATAATAAGAGTCTTTGTGAAGAAAGGACTGAAACATCCTGGTCAAAATCTGCTGATACACCATCTACTTTCTCTGCAGATTAAGATGCAGCCATGGTGGATATTTTGATTTAGAAAGAAAAAGCAGATTTTTAGGGGAGAAATCTTCAGCCTATAAAGAATGGGGGGAAATACTGAGTTAAATGACACAACTAACTTTTACAAGTGAAAGGAAGAATTTTTTTTCTTCTGCCATCAATAAAACCATTGTGATATTATATAAAAAAATAACAGATGCTCTAAAGTAACACATTTTGTTCAATATAAAACAATTTTCTAAAACAGATGTTCAAAGAAGTAAAGATAGGGACTTTCCTCTTACTGGAGATGTCTAAGGAAAAATGGACAATCCCTTGCTAGCTGGTTTAGAGTAGAAATGTCATCACCAAATGGACAGTTAATTAAATATCTTTTAAGTATACTCCAACCTTGAGATCCTGTAATTCATAAGAGAATGACATATAATCCAGATGAAACTTTATATTTTATCTAAAGGATTATAAATACCATGCTGAAATGGATCTTTATGTCTGTGGATAGGGGCCCCCATTCCCAATATCAGAGTACTAGAAAGTCAATTGATAAGATGGTGAGCATGGAATTTGAACTAAGACAATCAGATGATCATAATGGAAAACTGCTACTAAGTGACTGCAGCAGGATCAGTTGAGCCTTTTCAAAATAAGATCATACCAGTTACTTCAAATAAAATATTCATGCCTCAAATCTAGACACACCAAAATGTTTTACTGTCAACTCTCTTTTGTATAAATTCTGTAAGAATTGCTTTCCTTCTGTTAGCTTCAGACATATAATAGTCTCCCTCCACCCTGTGTTGTTTCACCTGACTGTCTTAGTGTTTGCATTTCCCAGGTTTATAGATTATTTGACATTGATTAAATTTGAGGTTGACTGCTTCCTGGAGATATCTAGGGAGTATTTAAATGTCATCAGTAACTTATCCACAGTCATAACACAGGCTGCAGTATTTTTTGAAAGACTTCCTATAGACGGTTGATCCCACCCATGGTAGATGAATTCTTGTAAGTTGTAAACAAAGAGCCCTTCCCTGACTTACCTGTACTATCTTCTTCCTGATCACTTGTCTTGGTTGTCATTTGTCCTAAACTTACCCTTGCAGTTACAATTCTTGTACACCTCTTCTAGGAATTAATATGTAACAGATGGTATTGAATTACTTTTCAGTTTAAACATGTGCTTAAGACACCAAAAACAATTATTTTAAATATTTTTAAAGGAATTTGATAGATGGCATTTTTAAAAGAAAATTTTAAGTAGTCATGATGTAAAAAAAAAAGTGGTATTTCAATGTACTTATTTTATTGTTCAATTGGAATTCATAGAAGATGGTGTCGGGAAGACATTTTTTTTCCTCTTAGATCTTAGAGCCTTTAAAGGTATTAATGTGGCCTTGATCACAGTGTCCAAAGTGAAACATCTCATAAAATAAGAATGATTAATGCATGCGGTATCATTTAAAATCAATTATTTTCAGTATCATCAAACTAGCCAGTCTTAAAGACAACACAATATGATGGAGCTGGGTTTGGCCTCCAGCTCCCCACTTCTTACTAATGCTGCCTTAGAAAAGTCTAACTCTGCTAGATTTCAGTTCCTTCATCTGTAACTTAGTGTACTGGATGGATAAAATATCCAAATAGCAACCTATATTTTCATTGGTTCTTTTTGGTTATACATGACAGCAGAATCTATTTTGATATAATTATACAAGCATGGAATATATCTCCCTCTAGCTAGAGTCCCATTCTTATGTATGTACATGGTGGTGGAATTCATTGTGTAGTTTTCATATATAAACATGGGGAAATTATGTCAGATTCATTTCACTGTCTTTGTTTTATTTACCCCCTCCCTTCCCTCCATTCCCCATTGTTTAACCTACTGCAATTCTATTCTTCCCCACACTGACCCCCTTACTGTGGTTTAGCTTCCATATATCAGAGAAAACATTAGACCTTAGGATTTGAAGGACTGGATTATTTCAGTAAGCAAAATAGTCTCCAGATCCATCCATTGCTAGCAAATGTCATAAAGTCATTCTTCTACATCACCGTAGTATGCTAGGTTTTAAATCCTTTAGTTATAGAACAAGGAGTGGGATAGCTGGGTCAAATGGTGGTTCCATTCCAAGTTTTTTGAGGAATCTCCATAGTGTTTCCAGAGTGATTTGACCAATTTGCAGTCCCACCAGCAATGTATGAGTGAATATTTTTCCCCACATCCTTGCCAATATTGGCCTATATTGACAGACAGAAGTCAGAGTGGTTGTAATGAAGAGGTAGCGAGGCAGTATGGTATAGTGGTAACATTCATCTTCTATGAATTTGAATTTAAAATAATTATAAACAATAAAATAAGTACAATAAAATACAACTTTTTTCCTAATTTTTAACATGGCAGAGGGGAATGAAGATCAGAAACAGATTCCGGAACCATCCTACCTAGGTTTGAAGTCTGCCTCATTATACTTACCTGCAAAATAAGTTGTTGTGGTAATTAAATGAGTTAAAACATGTACAGCAAATAGAGCAGTACCTGACATATAAAAAGCACTCCCTAGTTGTTTGCTGTGATGATGATGATAATGATGGTAATCTCTACAAATATATAAGCAGAGGAGCTGGACTCAGTGGCACTTGTCTGTAATTCCATCCACTCAGGAGGTTGAGGCAGGAGAATCGCAAATTCCAAGACAGCCCCACCAACTTAGTGAGGCCCTATCTGAAAATTCAAAAACAAAAAGTTTTGGGATGTGGTCCAGTGGTAGAGTACCCCTAAATTCAATTCCCAGAACAACAACAACAATAATAATAATAGGAAGAAGAAAAAGAACAAGAAGAGGAACCAAACCCAATGTTATTCTTTTACAGTTGAAAAAAGAAACAGAAACCATAGGTCAGAGACCATAGGGAGCTGGGGTTGTGGCTCAATGGTAGAGCACTTGCCTAGCATGTGTGAGGCCCTGAGTTCAATTCTCAGCACTGCATATAAATAAATAAAAAATAAAGATCCATCAAGAGCTAATATATATATATATATATATATATATATATATATATATATACATATATATATTTTTTTTAAGAGAGACCATAATTACATAAGCTGTAAGATTATGGAATTTTCATCATTCTCTTAAATCTGTCGATCACTTGTTTTCTCCAGAGTTTAGCAGATAAATCTTAAAAGAGTTTGTGTGTTTGGCTTCACTGGCAACCAAGAAAGTGTGCAGGTGGAGAAACTGTCTCATTCTGAAGCTAGGCTTGGACAGTTACTAAAAGGAGAGAAAACAGGTTGTGCCCTGTAGCTGGAAAGAATATAGAACATGGGAAGTGGCCCTAGACTTGGAAAGGGGCCTGTGGACTCAGTAGTAGAAATATACATGTGATTCTGTCTTTCCTACTTCCCTCACAGAGCTGTGTTAAGCATCAAATGAGCTAATGTGTACAACAGTGCTTTTTAAACTGCTAAGTGTTACAGACACATCATTTGAATAGCACTGAGTACTTTCAGGTTACAACTCCTACATTGAAAATCTGCACTCAAAAGTGTGTATGTAAAACTGGACATGGTGGCACACTCCTGTAATCCTAGCAACTCAGAAGGCTGAAGCAGAAGGATTGCAAGTTCGAGGCCAGACTCAGCAAACTAGCAAGGCCCTGAGCAACTTCATGAGAATCTATCTCAAAATATAAATAAATAAATAGTGGTAAAGTGCCCCTGGGTTCAATCCCCAGTACCCCCCTGAAAAAGTGTGTATATAAGACTTATTTAGCCCCCAAACAAAATTCAGGTCTCGCCTCTTGCCCCCCAGTATGGAGGATCAAACCCAGGGCCTTTCTCATGTTAAGCAAGTGCTCTATAACCAAACTGTATCCCCAACCTTTTTTTTTCCGGTGGACACAACATCTTTATTTTATTTTTATGTGGTGCTAAGGATCGAACCCAGCGCCCTGTGCATGCCAGGCGAGCACGTTACCGCTTGAGCCACATCCCTAGCCCCAGCCCCAACCCTTTTAATATTTTATTTTGAGACAGAGTCTCCCTAAGTTGTCCAGGTTGCCCTTGAACTTGTGATCCTCCTGTTTCAGCCTCTAGAGTAACTGAAATCACAGGTGTGGGCCACCATGCCCTGCTGGTCTCACCCATTCTAATTGATTGAGCAAGTTCCACCTCTTCCAGGAAGCTTTCTCTGACCATCTCAGTAATCATACCACACCCTCTTCTAATTTTCATAGCAAGAGTTCCTCTTAGCTCTTCTGCAGCCTTTGAAATCTTCTGTTATTTACCTTTTTCTGAATGAGTCCTTTATCATCCACATTGCCCCTTAAAACAGAACACAAAGCTCTCTATGTACATTAGTTGTTCAATAAACATTTGACACGTTGTGGTGTGGTAAGCAGAACTATGTTTCTCCAAAAATGTCCACATCCTAAATCCTGGAACCTGTAATAATGTGACCTTTGACAAAAGGGAATATAGGTTGCAGGTGGAATTAGGGTGAGTAATCAGCTCTCCTCAAACTAGGGAGCTTATTGTGGGTTATATGAATGGACGTAACATAAACACAAGAATCTTGAAAAAATTAAAAAGGGAGGCAGGAAAGGTCAGAGTAATGTGAAATCAGAACACAACCTGCTGGTGCTAACTCTGAAGATAGAGAAAGGAATCCAGGAGCCAAGGAATATAGGTATTCTCTAAAAACTGGAAAAGGAAAGGATATTGATTCTCCCCTAGAACCTCCAGGAAGAAATACAGCCTGCCAACACCTTGAGTTTACCCGCAGTGAAGTCCATTACAGACATCTGACATCCAGAATTGTAAGAAAATAAATTTATGTCATTTTGAGTCACCAATTTTGTAGTAATTTGTTATAGGAGCAATAGAAAACTAATACAGGTGATAAGAAAGGACTTTGCTGCAACCGTATTTACTGCCTCCAAACTTCTGGCTTCATCTGGGACAGTAGACAAAGCTACAATTTGACAGAGCTGAAGACTGATAATCTACAACCTGTACTATGAACATGCTTGAAAATCAGGATGTATTAAATTATGGGCCTTTTAAATAAGAAAATGCAACTGCTTTTTAAAAACATTTCCCTTGTAATTCAGTCCCCTCCTCTAATTTCCTTCCCTTCTCTCTCCCCCCTGTTCACTTCCCTCTACTCTACTGATCTTTCTTCTATTTACTTATAGTTTTTTTTTTTAAATAGCATCTTGTGGATGTACATGATGGTGAGATTCACTGTGGTATATTCATATATCATAGGAAAGTTAGGTCAGATTCATTCCACTGTCTTTCCCTATTCCATCCCTCCTGCATTCCCTTCCTTCCTCTTTGTCTACTCCACTGATTTTTCTTCTATTTTTTATCTCCCACTTTTTTTATTAGCTTCCACATATCAGAGAAAACATTCAACCTTTGACTTTTTGGGACTAATAGTGGGATTCATTATGCTACGTTCATAAATGCACATAATTTGCTCCATCTCCTTCCCAATGCCTTTTCTTTCTCTCCTCTTTTCTTTCTCCAGCATCCATTTGCTCTACTGATCTCCCTTCTTTTGTTATTATTATTAATTAGTGAATTATCATTATATATATATATATATATATATATATATACACACACACACACACACACACACACACATACACACACATACACACACACTGGTTTGGAGCTCTTCACCATGGGTCATCAAGGTCTCTTGATTAAACAAACAAACCAACAAAAAAAAAAAAAAAGAAGAAGAATTGTGCTATGGATAGAGAGGAGGTGCCCTGAAACTCAGGAAAGACTTGGAGTACGGAAGAGGAAAAAGAATCACTGGATGGATTAGGGAAAAGGGCTCCAGGTGCTCTAGGGCTCACTCCTAGAATGCCATCCTCACACCTATTAAATGTAGTAAGAGAAGAGTCATGTTAAAGGACAACAGCTGTACCCAGGACCCCTACTTCCTGGTCCTCCAATCTGCACATGGACAAAAACATGGCTTTTCTGCTTCAGCTCTTTATGAGTTAATCATTCTGTGGGAGGGAGCAAAGCCTGGACTTTGATAAGATTTTTATTGTGGTAAAATACATATAAAATACATCATTTTTATCATTTAAAAGTGTACAATTTGTGATATGTAGTACATTCACAATGCTGTGCATTTATTGACAGTATCTGCTTGTAAAACAATTTCATCAACATGAATGGAAAACCCATACCCATCAAGAAATTGGTCCCTTACAAGTGTGGTGGTACACGACTATAATGTCAGTGGCTTGGGAGGCGGAGGTGGGAGGATCACCAAGTTCAAAGCCAGCCTCAACAACTTAATGAGGCCCTAAGTAACTCAGCAAGACCCTGTCTCTAAATAACAGACAAAAAGGGCTGGGGATGTGGCTCAGTGGTTAAGTGCCCCTGAGTTCAATCCCTGGTGGAAGGAAGAAAGGAAGGAAGGAAGGAAGGAAGGAAGGAAGGAAGGAAGGAAGGAAGGAAGGAAGGAAGGAAGGAAGGAAAAGAAAAGAAAAGATATCACTCCCCATTCCCACCTCCCTAGCAACTGTTTTTAGCTTTCTGGTCTGAATGGATTTGTCCATTCTGTGCATTTCATGTAAATGAAATCATATAATATATAATCACAAATGACCTTTTATGTCTGGTTTCTTTCCTTTAGCATTAGGTATTCAAGCTTCATCCATGTTGTAGCATGTATCAGAACTTCCTTTTCTATGATGAATAATATTGCTTTCTATGGATATACCAAATTTTGTTTATTCATCCATTTATGGCACATTTGGGGTCTTCCATTTATTAACTATTATGAATAGTTCTGCTATTGACATTTATACATGTTTTTGTTGGAATACTTTTTTCAGTTCTTTTGGGTATATACTTAGGAGTGAAATTGATAGGTTATATGGTAATTCTGTTTAATTTATTGAGGATATGCCAAACTATTTTCCACAGTGGTTGCACCATTTTATTTACAAAAAGATTTTGCTCTGTCACTAACCACCTAGCCCATGCAGATGTATTTCTACAATAACAACAAATGCCCATTGTTGGGGGCGATACTCCTCCTTAGGTCTCTTTGCTCCTAAAAATCTTGATGGCCATGCCAAGAAATGCAAGGCCCTAAACCACTTTTTACTCAAGCCATTTCTCAAGTTCAATTTTCAGTTATCAGCCTTGAGAGATGGAGTAATATCTCCACACAAACAGTGGGCTTGCTTCTGCTTGCTATAAATCAGTGAATCCCTCAAGCTGAGTGTATCTCTGCCACAAAGCAAAAATATTCTGTGTGTAGCATCCACCTGGCCCTCCTTTACCCTGAGGACATCTCCCCTCTGGGATTTGAAAGGCAGGAGAAACCATTTCAAATCAACTTGAAGTTCATGCTACTTGCTGTGCTATGGGTAATAGATTCCTTAATCTTTGACCCAGGAGTCTTATGTCTTTGCCAGGATTCATGACACAAGTAGTTTCACTTCCTAGCATAAAAGTAAGGTAGAAACCCCAGACCCTTCAGTTCTTAATACTTATAAGTCTTCAATGTCTATCAGGGTTGTGAAGATGAGCTTCCACATCTGTTCTAGAGGGGCTTGAGAACTAAGCAAGCTTAAATGCCAGGACTGGAACACAGCAATATGGTCTTTAAAAATGTCTTTCCAGACAGGCATGGTGGTGCATGCTTGTAATCCCAGCAGTTCAGGAGGCTGAAGCAGGAGGATGGCAAGTTCAAAGCTAGCCTCAGCAACAGTGAGGTGCTAAGCAACTCAGTGAGACCCTGTCTATAAATAAAATACAATAAAAGGGCTGTAGATGTGCCTCAGTGGTTAAGTGCCCCTGGGTCCAATAGCCAGTACTCACCCCTCAAAAAATGTGTTTTCATGAATTGTTATTTGATTATCTACAATTTATTTTTCTGTACAATTATTAATAATATCTTGTTTTATTACCTAACATTGCAAATGGTACTTTTAATTTCATTTTTTGTTTGTCACCTACATAGGATTTTATTGATATATATACTTTATTTCTAGGAACCTAGTTCAGTTCTCCTTCATTTTAGGGGATGGTGCATACCAACCATAGAACCACATCCCCAGCCCTATTTTGTATTTTATTTAGAGACAGGGTCTCACTTGTTGCTCAGTACCTCACTTTTGCTGAGGCTGGCTTTAAACTTGTATCCTCCTGCCTCAGCCTCACGAGCTACTGGGATTACTATGTGTTCACCACATGCTCAATACTCAATTCTCCTTATAACTTAACTGAACTTTCTTTTGAACTGTACAAGATGAAAATTAACTGAAGTCCATGGTCATTTTGTTAAAAATTATTATTAATGCAGACTACACAATATATTTTTTAAGTTTATGAAGCAAAATAGAAGAAAAGAAGTCCTAGGTGATAAAAAGTAGGGGATCTAACAAACTATGCTATATGATCTTTTGATGACTTATATTTTTCATAGAGAATTGAATTTTACATTGAATAAATATTAGATTATTAATAAATTATTTAATAAATAAACAAATAACTATTGGATACCTGTTCCATACAAGATGTGAAGAAGTCAAACATGAATACAACATAGACTTTTTATTTGGGGAGTTCACAGTACATAGCAGGAGGGATGCAATGATCTCTAATGTTCTCTTTGTACAGAAGCCACTGGTTTTATGTCCACCATTCAGTTATCCCTTTAGGATTCAGTGTTTTTTCCTTTATTGTTATTTATTTGCTCCCCTATGACTCCAAAAACAGAAACCAACTCAACATACTACAAGAAAAAATGGGGCATATTTTGAGGTGGATTTCCTCTCTCCTTTCTATGGATTCCTTTTCCTCTCTTCTCTATATTTTTTCTGTTCCTTCACCATCTTGCTTTTTCCTGACCCCTACTTGACTTCATGGCATCCTTTTACTTTCAGCTCTAGTGCTGACAAGCTCTGTCTCTGTTCCTCAACTCCTGATCGTTACCTTATGGTGGTGAAGGGGTGAGGAGTTGTTCTTCTGTCCAGGAGAGAGAGAGGGAAGTAATTCATCAACCCATTCTCATATTTTCATACAGCACATGTCCAGAGAGAAAGGAAGCTAGGAGAGGTCAGTTTGAAGGTGAGGCAAAACCATAAAGATCTGTAACAGATGCATCTGGCAAAAAAGGTAGTTAGAATAGGGTGCTGCAGCAGAGCACTCTGAAAAACAGCAGAAGAGGAGTGAGTTGGGCATTGGGAAATGGACTGGAGCCAAAGTAAGTGCCTAAAGGGGGAAGAGTAAAGACCCATTTGATTCACCCCAATTCTCTCCCCAGAACCACTGACTTAGAACTGTCATTTCAACAGGATCACCAGGTGATTTATGTGCATTGCTCTAAGGGGTCCACAACCCACAAGGACTTAAAACCGCTGACTTAAACAGGTTGGGGGAGACTCAATGGAAGAAAGTTGGGAACTGATCTCAAAAAATGGTTTAAGTTCCCTTTTCCCTTTATTTAGAAGATTTGTCTTTTTTATCTTTTGGGGATTGGACCCAACAATATTCTACAACTGAACTACATCCCAAGCCTTTTTATTTTTTGAGACATTTTTTGCTAAGCAGCCAAGTCTAACATTCAACTTGTTATCCACCTGCCTCAGCTTCCCAAGTAGCTGGGATAACAGGCATGCTCCACTGTATCCAGCTAAGAAGATTTGCCTTTGAAGGGAAGTAGCTTTTAAACATCAAACTTCCTCCCTACTTTTAAAGGGAGGGATTTTTTTAAATCAACTTTCCTCCCCACCTTGCTTGAATCTTCACAAACAATCTCTCCAATTTTATTACAGGAAAGGCCCAATTTTAGTTAGATAAACATCAAAGGTGTCGGTTAGAAGCCTCTTTGTTAAGGAGATGGGAAAACAAACACCAATGAAAAAAAGCCAAGAGACTTTGTAAAGATAAATTTAGGGCTAGAGTTGTGGCTCAGAGGCAGAGTGCTTGCCTAGTACATGTGAGGCACTGGGTTTGATTCTCAGCACCACATATACATAAACAAAATAAAGGTCCATTGACAACTAAAAAAATGTTTAAAACAAGATATCAATTTATCTTAGCACCTGTCATAGGTCCTACAGGCTGGAGCTGGGAGGTGTTTAGGTTTCACCTCTCTACTCTGAGGCAGGCCAGAACTCAAAGTGGACAACTCCTTAAAAACAAAGCAAAACAAAACAAAAAACTTATGAGAGACAAAATATAACCATTGCTTTGATTCAAGGTCTTACATTTTAAAATCTTAGATGGAAGTCCTCAGTTCCTTGGCCTTTTCTGAGTCCACTGATTCAATGGAAGGGATTCTCTTTTTTCCTAATAGGTAGTCGAGTCAGGCCCATTGATGTGTACCTCCAGGACCTGTAAAGAACTAGCAAGGCAGAAGAGACAGCAGGTGATGGACAATCTTTGAGTAAAGCCTGAAAACATCTCTCTCCTTGGAACTGATCTCTCTACCATTGATCCTATTTCTGCTGCTGCCAGGTGATTTCCTGGTAATACAAGTAGAGTGAAAACAGGTAAGTTTTGGAGAAAGGAGTAAAATTATTTTATTGTTTTATAATTGGTCCCTTAGATAAGATTGATTTATTCAAAGAGGGAGAGAAATGGGTATCTTCAGGAGTTTTAGATAAGCACCATTTCCCTCAGGGAAAACTTGATTCTATTGTACTTTCCAGAGACTCAATCAGAGAACAAAGAGAGCATTCAATCACTGTACATTCAAGAATGTTTATTCTTTAATTTTTCATGGAATTTAAATTTTATTGAAGTAACAATATTATAAAATCAATAAATTTATATACATAGTATATATATATATATATATATATATATATCTAGTATATATATATATATATATATATATATATATATATATATCTACAGGAGTATATCATATAAGTATTTACAAAGCTTGTATGATATGTGTTCATTTATCTTCTTTGGTTAATACATAATTGTACATGTAATAAACATTTATTAAATATTTGAACTGAAACAGACACTGGTTATGGACTGACACAGAAGTAAATAAGATGGAAAAGATTCTTGTCACCATGAAACTTAGATTCTGAGTAAATGGTGTGATCAGGGAAGGCCTTATATGAGATGTGTTATAGATTGGATCTGGAATGCTCCCAAGATCATGTGTTGGAAGCATGGCCCCCAATACAGCAAGGTCTGGAGGTGGAGCTTGTAGACAATAATTAGAGCTCTGACCTCATTAGTGAATTAATCCATTTGTTGGATTAATCCATTAGTAACTGAATGAACTATTTGGAGGTGGGACTTAGTTGGAGGAAGTAGGTCACTTGGGCATGACAGGGAAGGGTTTATCTAGTCCCCAGCCCCTTCCTCCCCTAGCTGCCATGAGCTGGACAGCTTTCCTCTACCATGCCCTTCTACCATGTTGTTCTGCCTCATCTCAGAAGGTCCAGAGCAATGGAGTCAGCCATCAATAAACTGAGACCTCTGAAACCATGATCTTAAAATAACTTTTCCTAAGTTGTTTTTCTCAGGTGTTTTAGTCACAGAAATGCAAAGCTGACTGACACAAAAATTGATGCTGGACGAGGTGACACATGCCTGCAATCCCAGCAGCTCAGGAGACTGAGGCAGGAGGATTGCAAGTTCAAAGTCAGACTCAGAAACTTAGTGAGGCCCTAAGCAGCTTAGTAAGACCCTACCTCAAAATAAAAAATAAAAAGTGTTGGGGATTTGGTTCAGTGGCCAAGAGCCCCTGAGTTCAATCCCCAGTACCCCCCCCCCAATTTTTTTTTTTAAAACTGCCATGTGGTCCAACTATCCTATGTCTCAGTCCATATTCAAAAGAAATTAAATCAGGATGCTGAAGTGAAAACTGTACTCCCATCTTTATTGTACCATTATTCACAAAAGCCAAGATATAAAATCAAGCTAAGTGTCCATCAACAGATGAATGAATAAAGAAAATAAACATAATGAAATACTATTTAGCCTTTAAAAAGAAGGAAATCCTGTCATATTTGTGAAAATTACAATTAAAATAACATTGAAAGAGCCTTCAAAATGGAGTTGGAAGGCCATTAAGGGAAAAGAACTTAATGTGTTCAGCTGCTGCCTAGGAATGTGAACTTCAGTAACCTTCTGACTGTAGGCATCTAAAAAATTTCATTGTATTGTACCCAGAGTCTTAAGATGTGTAATGAGAGGTTCTCAGACTCTTGTTTTATGAACATTTTTACCATACAGCACCTGTTATTTCTCAATTTTAATAGAAGTACACTATAAAGGAATTTTTATAGTTTTGTACTGTTCCCACTTTCTCTGCCTTCTTTGGAACATTTATTCAGGACTATTTGAACCTGAGTCTCCTAAATTGCAATTCCTAACACCCCAAGTAAAGTCCTTTTTTGTTGTTGTTTTTGGTTTTGTTTTTATTTCTGCATTTTCTGAGTTTAGATTGATGAACATTGTGACAATATAGATGAACCTGGAGGAAATTATGTTCAGTGAAATAAGCTAGACACAGAAGGACAAATATTGAATGTTCTCATTTACATGTGGAAACCTAAAAGATTGAATTCACAGAAGCAGAGAGTAAAATGGTGATTACCAGGGGCTGAAGTATAGAAAATGAGGAAATATTAGTCAAAGCTACAAGTTTCAGTTTAAAAGGATGAATAGATTTTGGAAACCTATTGTGCAGTGTGGTGCTATAGTTAATAATGTATTACATACTTGAAATTTCTAAAAGAATTGATCTTAAATATTTCTCCATAAAAAATATATGTGAGGGGGCTGGGGTCATGGCTCAGCGGTAGAGTGCTTGCCTAACACATGTGAGGGGCTGGGTTCAATCCTCAGCACCACATAAAAATAAATGAATAAAATAAAGGTATTGTGATATATATATATATACATACATATACATATACATAAAATGAATGTTAACTAGCTTAAGTTGATCATTTCACAATGTATACATACATCAAAGCATTACATTCTACACTATAAATATATACAATTATGTTGAGTATACTTTAATGAAGCTGGGGAGGGAAACGAAACACATGTTAATATGCATAAATTATATCTTTAATATTTTGATGACTATTTTAACACAATCAGTTTTCATTGTAATCCTACATGTTTTATTTCATGTATTAAAAAATGACGCTGTAAACAGTTTACCAATTGGCCAAAGGAACCCATGGCACATGGAAAGTATTTTTTGTTTGAAGGTGTTTTGTAGGTTTTATTTTAATATTTTAGCTTTGCATTAATAAGTAATTTTTGTAAGTTTTGTATTTTCTGTTGCAAGCCTGTTTCCTAAACTGTTATACACACATGTGTATTCATGAGTACATATTTCTTTTTTTGAAAATTTTGGATTTTTTAAAAATATATTTTTTACTGGCAGATGGACACAATATCTTTATTTTACTTATTTTTATGTGGTGCCAGTGCCTCACACATGCTAGGTGTGTGAGCCACAAGCCAAGCCCATGTTGGATTTTTTACATTTATTTTTATGTTTTTATTAGTGTATTATAGTTATGCATAAAAGTGGAATTTAATGTGATACATTCATATACACATATAACATAATTTGGTCAATTTCTTTCCACAGTTCTTTCCCTTTCTCATCCCTCCACTCTCTGCTTCAGTCCTTCTTTTATACCACTATTTTCTCTTCTATATTCATGAGATCTCCTTTTTTTATTCATTTTTTTTTCTTTCTAGAGTTTGCATATGAGAGAAAACATTTGATCTTTGACTTTCTGAGTCTGGCTTATGGCACTTGGCATGATGTTCTCCAGTTTCATAAGCAAATACCATAATTTCATTCTTCTTTATGGCTGAGTAGCATACCATTGTGTGTATATATACCACATTTTCTTTATTGACTTGTCTGTTGATTGGCACATGGGCTACTTTCATAATATGCTTGGCTATTATGAATTGTGCTTCTATAAACATTAGTATGCATGTATCAGTATAGTATGCTGGTTTTAGTTCTTTTCAATGAATACCAAGAGTGGTATCACTGAATCATATGTTTGGTCCATTCCTAGTCTTTTGAAGAATCTTCATACTGCTTTCCAAAGTGGTTGTCTTAATTTGCAGTTCCACCAACAATGCATGAGTATACCTTTTTCTCCCTATCTTCTTCATTATTTATTGTTGTTTGTATTCTTGATGACTGCCATTCTAAGTGAAATAGAATCTCAGGAAAGTTTTGATTTGCATTTCCCTGATTGCTAAGGATGTTGAGCATTTTTTTCATATATTTGTTGGGCATTTGCATTTCTCCTTTTGAGAAATGTTTATTTGGTTCTTTTGCCCATTTATCAATTAGTTATTTGGAGTTTGGGTGTTAAGTGTTTTGGGTTCTTTATATATTCTTGATTTTAATCCCCTGTTGGAAGAGTAGCTGGCAAGATTTTCTCCCATTCTCAAGATCTCTCCACAATCTTAATTGTTTCCTTTGCTATGCAAGAAGCTTTTTAATTTAAAGCTGTTCCACTTTTTTTTTTTTGTACCAGAGATTGAACCCAGAGTGCTTTACCACTGGGCCACACTCCCAGCCCTTTTTATTTTATATTTTATTTTATTTATATTTTATATTTTATTTTAGAGACAGAGTCTCGCTACATTGCTTAGGGCCTCACTAAGTTGCTGAGGCTGGCCTTGAACTTGGCAATCCTCCTGCCTCAGCCTCTGGTGATGCTGGGATACAAGCGTGCTGTTCCACTTATTGATTCTATGTTTGATTTTTTTAAGAGTCTTGTTAAAGAAGTAGGTGCCTGCACCAACATGTTGGAGTGTTGACCTTATGTTTTCTTCTAGCAGTTGTAGTGGCACAAGGAAAGTTCATGAACTCTTGATTTAGTGCAGGTTCAGATAGGAAAATGTAAACACTCTAGGGTATAACTACCTTCATGATGTAAACACCTGACTATGGTCTTCAAATGCTAACTAATCACTGCTGAATATGTATATCTTTTTAGTATAATTTATATGTTAACTAGAACTGTAAAAATTGTTTATCAATATGAATAAACATTACTTTTCCTTCAAAATACATGCCTAATGCACCCCTTATTCTTACCTCTACTGCCCCCACCCTGCACTAATTTTTCAAAATACCATTTTGTAGACAGATACAATATTTAATTAAATAATTGATTCTTTGAATCCAAGATGTCATGGGTTATAAGATCCAACATTCCTTAATACACCAAAAAAAAATTGCTGCCAATTCAAACTGACATATTATTATGGTAAAATTCTCCCCAAATTCAGAGGTAATACAAAGTGAAAAAAGTAGGTGAAATAAAGTATATCACAAAGAATTGATATCAAAGTGCTTTGAAGTAAATTATAGACAATATAAAATACTGTGCATATACAATATAACATGATAAGGAGTGTGTGTTTTGTTTTCTTCACTTATGAAAATCAGAAGTTTATTTCTCAGGGCTGCCAACCTGCCACAAGATGGCGAGAGCTCCAAGGAAACATAGGGAGAGGCAGTGACTGGAAGTAAAGGCAAACACGTAGGTGAAAGATCAACAACAAAAACAATGATGGGTCTGTCATTTGGGAGCTTCCAATGGGTTTATTTCAAAGCTGATAATAATAAACAGAAAAGAAAGTACCTTAGGAGAGCATAAAGATGGACATTTAACATTCCATTTTGTCTTGTGTGTTCTGGGCTCTGATTTCCAGACAGTGTGCATGGGCAACTAAACATGGTTGGTGGACTCATTGGCAATCAAGGCTGTTTAATGTTTCAGAACTTTCCTCAGCCCCTCTCTGCCAGGCTTGATAAGTGGTTCATAACAAGACAAAGCTAGCCACAAATTTTTCTGATTACTATAAGGCAATGTATTTGTTTTTGGCACAGAATATGTAATAGGGAAAATAATAGGATGCAAGCTCTGGTATATTTCTGTAGGATGAGTAATGAGAGAGGTGAAGTCTGTCTCGTGCCATAAAGGAATTACCACGAGAGATCCACAATGACTCTGTGGAGAAATATTAAGAGCCCTGGACTCTAATATATTGCTACTTACATGCAAAATTGTGGAGGAGAATTTGTCAATATCTAGAAAATTACATATGCACACACTTTACTTCCTGGAAACTACTCCAAAAACATACTGAAAAAATGCAAAATGACATATGCCCTTTGCTGCTCTTCATTGACATTATTTATAATGTGAATAGATTAAAGAAACCCAATGTAGCCACACAATGAAGTAATACATGATTAAAAAAGGAATGAAGACAATCTTTGTATATTGACATGGATGGTCTTCAGGATAATATAAATGAAAAAAGGCAAGGTAGAAAACAGTTTTTATAGCGTGCTATCTTTTGTGTACAAAAGGAGAGAAATACACACACCTGTGTGTATATGTGTGTATGCATATTTGCTTATATTTTTAAATAGCAGAATGAGCTTTCTTATATATCTCCTCCATCTTCTCTGGAATTTTGTTCTTTATATAATGAGAGAGCTGTTGCTTGTAAGCATCTTTATCTTCTTCCACCAGGGAATGCATATAATCTGCAAAGTTATGATCCATGAAGTGCTTCCAATACACTTTTGCATTAAATTACTTGCTTTCAGAATCATAACCAGGAAATCATTTGGTACTCTGAGGGATAGACAAGCCTCTATCCACTGCTCCTGTCAGAGCTCCAAAAGTTTTATTGCCAATGGTATATCTCTCAAGGCCTGCATCCAAACAGCAAGTAAAGGTACAAGGATGATCATCAATGCTTTCCACATTGTATTTATCTCTGGTTACCTCCTCTTGGCCTTCACAGAAATTGCCCATGACAACTTACTGAAAAGACTGATCCAGCAGCAGGCCCATATAAGATGCTGCAGCATAATCTCCCAAGCCAATATTCATGTCATATTTTAAAAAAAATATTTATTTTTAAGTTTTAGGTGGACACAATATCTTTATTTTACATTTATGTGGTGCTTAGGATTGAACCCAGTGCCTCATGCATGCTAGGTGAGCACTCTACCACTGAGCCACAACCCCAGCCACTGATGCCATATTTTGATAGGTGGTATGCATAAGGTGCACATACTATCATATCCCCTTCTGTACAGTCATTAGCAATATGACAAGTGATACCTCTATTAATAAATGAATTACCATCTTGTATTCATGTATGTTGTACTATTCTTATCTTGGATCACTAAGGTTTTCACTGTGATCAAAAGACTCAACAAGAACAACTTAGGGGATGGTAAGTTATTTTGGCTCACAGTTTCAGAGGTTTAGTCCATGGTCAGCCAAGTTCATTGCTCTGGGCCCAAGATGAGGCAAATCATCATGGTGGAAGAGCATGGCAGAGAAGTGCTGCTTACCACAGGGCAGCCAGGAAGCAGAGAATGCAGCATGGGGGCAGGCAGGGAATGCCACAGGGAAGATGCACCCTTACATAGCACACCGCCAATGATCCACCTCCTGCAGTCACATACCACCTACCTATGGGTATGACTCAGTACATTCAAACTAGGATGGACTGATTAGGTTCCAGCTCTTACAGTCCAATCATTTCACTTCTAAATATTCCTGAATTAACACAGGAGCTTTGGAGGGAAACATCATATCCAGACCATAACAATCACCAAAGTTTCCAAATGCAGTAATCAATTTAATCCTCTCATCTTCTTCTAAATTTGACTTCGTATTTCTTAAAGTAGGCCTTATTCTTAATAACTTTAACAATCCCCGTCTACAGAACATACATATGTATGTTCTTGACAAAGACCTTCAGGCCCAGTAGTGGTACAGAGGGAAAAATATATTTCTTATTGTTAAAACATGTTCTTCCTAGCTCTTTTCCTTAAAAAGCCTGGAAACAATGACAACCTAACAGCAATAAAATGCTCTTAGGACCCAGGTTTTGTTCTTTTTTTTTTTTTTTTTTTTTTTTTAAATTTTTTTTTTTTTTTAAAGAGAGAGGAGAGAGAGAGAGAGAGAGAGAGAGAGAGAGAGAATTTTTAATATTTATTTTTTAGTTCTCGGCAGACACAACATCTTTGTTGGTATGTGGTGCTGAGGATCGAACCCGGGCCGCACGCATGCCAGGCGAGCGCGCTACCGCTGAGCCACATCTCCAGCCCCAGGTTTTGTTCTTAAAACTTTTTTTTCCACTGAGAAAGAGCCAAAGTTCTTTGAATAAATGGCTATACAGGTCTGCAGCAGTAAACATACAAGATGATCCTGGGAGATCTTGTAGCAGAAAGCAAGAAACTGTCAAAGATTACTGGGTTTCTATCAAAAGAAAACAAAGGAGCCAATTTAAAGACGATTTAACTGATCAGTCATATGACAATTTGTGCAAAAAAATGGACACCTAATTTTAGTTCTTGCATGTTAAAAATGACATTCCCATCCTTACAAAAAATAAAAAGCTGGAGGTCACTAAAAATGGTGGAGAAGAGAATTCCAGGGTTCTTTCTCTCCACAAAGGAAACTAGTAAACTGGCAAATTATCACAATCCATTTTCACAAGAGAGAGCCTACAGAATGGGAAAAAAATCTACCTCACAGACCTCAAATAGAGCACTAATCTCCAGGATATATAAAGAACTCAAAAACTTAACACCAAAAAAACCAAACAACCCAATCAATAAATGGACTAAGGAGCTAGAACAGACACTTCTCAGAAGAAGATATACAATTGAACAACAAATATATGAAAAAATGTTCAACATCTTTAACAATTAGAGAAATGCAAATCAAAACTAAGATTTCATCTCACTCCTGTCAGAATGGCAATCATGAAGAATACAAGCAGTAATAAGTGTTGGCGAGGATGTGGGGGAAAAGGTATACTCATACATTGCTGGTGGGACTGCAAATTGGTGCAACCACTCTGGAAAACAGTATGGAGATTCCTCAGAACACTTAGAATGAAACCACCATTTGACCCAGCTATCCCATTCCTCGGTTTATATCCTAAAGGACTTAAATTCAGCATACTTCAGTGATGTAACCACATCAATGTTTATAGCAGCTCAATTCACAATAGCTAAACTATGGAACCAACAATGGAATATTACTCAGCCTTAAAGAAGAATGAAATTATGGCATTGGCAGGTAAAAGAATGGAGCTGTAGAATATCATGCTAAGTGAAGTAAGCCAAACCCTAAAAACCAAAGGCCAAATGTTTTCTCTGATAAGTGAATACTGATTCATAATTGGGGCGGGTAGGGAAGAATGAAGGAATTTTGGATTGGGCAGAGGGGAGGTAAGGGGAGGGGGATGTGGGAGTAGGAAAGATGATGGAATGAGACAGACATTATTACCCTATATACTTATATGACTACACTACCAGTGTGACTCTGCACCATGCACAGCCAGAGGAATGAGAAGCTGTGCTCCATTTCTGTACAATGTGTCAAAATGCATTCTACTGTCATGTATAACTAATTAGAACAATTTTTTTAAATGAGGGGAAAAAAAGAATCCATTTTCACAGAACTCTGGAATCTAGTTTAAAAAAGAAAAAAAAACTAAAGTCAATGAAGGGAAAGCTTAATGAAGAAAGAAGCTGTTGCCTTGCATGCTCACTGTCTCTCACTACCAGAGCAATGGCAGCTATAAAGATGGCAGCTCCCACTCTTGGTGCAGGTTTCTTGTGCCAGAGGAAACCAATACAGACCTTACTCTCAAAGAATTGTGTGTGTGCATTTTGACCTGTCTGGTGGTTCCCTAAAGAAAGGGTACAACACTTGTTCATTGCTGGTGGGACTGCAAATTGGTGCAGCCAATTTGGAAAGCAGTATGGAGATTTCTTGGAAAGTTGGGAATGGAACCACCATTTGACCCAGCTATTCCCCTTCTTGGTCTATTCCCTAAAGACCTAATAAGAGCATGTTACAGGGACACTGCTACATTGATGTTCATAGCAGCACAATTCACGATAGCAAGATTGTGGAACCAACCTAGATGCCCTTCAATAGATGAATGGATAAAAAAAATGTGGCATTTATACACAATGGAGTATTACTCTGCATTAAGAAACGACAAAATCATAGAATTTGGAGGGAAATGGATGGCATTAGAGCAAATTATGCTAAGTGAAGCTAGCCAATCCTTAAAAAACAAATGCCAAATGACTTCATTGATATAAGGGGAGTAACTAAGGACAGGGTAGGGACGAAGAACTAGAGAAGAAGATTAACATTAAACAGGGATGAGAGGTGGGAGGGAAAGGGAGAGAGAAGGGAAATTGCATGGAAATGGAAGTTAATCCTCAGGGTTATACAAAATTACATATAAGAGGAAAGGAGGGGTAAGAGAAGAATAATACAAGTGGAAGAAATGATTTACAGTAGAGGGGGTTGAGAGAGAAGAGGGGAGGGGAGGGGAGGGGAGGGGAGGGGGGATAGTAGAGAATAGGACAGACAGCAGACTGCATCAGACACTAGAAAGGCAATATGTCAATCAATGGAAGGGTAACTGATGTGATACAGCAATCTGTATATGGGATAAAAATGGGAGTTCATAACCCACTTGAATCAAAGTGTGAAATATGATGTATTAAGAACTATGTAATGTTTTGAACTACCAACAATAAAAATTAAAAAAAGAAAGGGTACAAGGTTTTGTCTTTTACTCAGCTGACTCTAAACATTCCAAGGGCAGGATTTCAAGGCAAAAGTATTGGTTGCAGCAGCCTGTAACAAGAGATAGTTAACAGTTGTTAAGTAGACTAAAAGGCTTGGGAAGGAAGAGGCTTGGAAGAGATACATGGAGGAATAAGGCATTTTAAAAGCTCCCACCTAAATGAAGGATATGAAAAGGCCATGCACATACCCACTGCAGAATGCATCATGCTCTATAACAGCCTGAAAGCACCTTAAGCTTTTGCTACTGGTTGACAGAGAGTGATGACTAAGGCACAGTTGTAATCCCCCACCAAAAAAAAAAAAAAAAAACAGACAATACATATTTATAACTCACAAAACTGATAAAGAGAAAAAAATGAAACATTTATCTTGACTTTTCTGTATACATTGTGATTCAGAGTAAGCAAATAGCTAATGAGAATTTCCTATTTATAGAAGATTGGAACTAATAAATGCAGAAGAAATGCTCACATTAGAAAAATCATCATTTTACACTTTCTTATTGAAATAACAGATATATAGAGAGGTTATTAGATAAAAAGTTGAGCCAGCCATGGCTATGCATGCCTGGAATTCCAACACCTTGGGAGGCTGAAGCAGGAGGATTGTGAGTTCAAGGTCAGCCTCAGCAACTCAGCAAGACCCTGTCTCAAAATAAAATATCTCAAAGGGCTGGAGATGTGGCTAAGTGATTAAGTGCCCCTGGGTTCAATCCCCAGTACCAAAAACAAACAAACAAAAAATAAATAAAAAGTCAATGGGAATCTTTATAATAGGGAGATAAGCTGGTATCACCTGAACCTACTAATGAATGTTAGCATCAATCAAAATGAGATAGGCAGACAAAATACACCTCCTCATGCACTGTGGTAGGAAGTACATGGCACCATTTATTAGGTATCCTTGCCTAAAAATTGACCATGAACCTAACCAAACCTCTAGATCTCACTACTGATTATTAGGAAATACAAGGGACAAAGGGCAAGTTAAACAATATCACCAGGAAGCAATTGACCAAATATAGTGCATCCAACACTCAACAGAAAAAAAATGACCCAATCTCTTCAACAAATCAGTGACATAGGAAAGGAAAGATATGAGATAGGAATTTGGGCATACAGGAAAATAAAGATATACTGAGTCACAAAAAAGAAGCACCCATGAGCTTTTGGAATGCAAGAAATGCCCATGAAACTGAAATGAAAAACAAGCAACTCCTGAGCAACCCAGCCTATGTCTTACCTGCAAAATGTAACAGGATACAAGGGCAATGCACAAGTGCTAGAAAAACTGGTGTGAAATTGTGTGACTCCACCCAGACTCCTCCTCTAATCCAGCCTGAGCTACTTTCCCTTTATAAATACTAACACCCCAAACAAATGGGTTGCTGTCTCTCCCTCTGGAGATGGGCAGCTTACTCCTTTGAAAATGTGTTTCTTGCTTTACCCACAAAGGCTTCTCTCCCTTGAGATAACCCACATCCTCCTTTGAATGTGTATCTGCTTCCCTACATAAGTCTATGTCTTTGATGGGCACCTGCTGAAATTCTCCTGAGTTGAGATGCCCCTCTCCAAGAATTCCTCCTGTGACAGATGGACTACTATAGAATAAGAGAGAACTAAGAAACATTATCAATTGTTAACAGTTTGGCTCTAAAATGTTTCCCAAAAGCTCATGTGTTGGAGGTTTGGTCCCCAATGCAACAGTGTTCAGAGGTGGGACCCTTCAGAGGTGATTGGATCCTGAGGGCTCTGACCTCATCAATGAATTAATCCATTTATTGATTCATAATTTGATGGGTTTTTGGGGGAGAAACTTTGTTATAAAAGTGAACTCTCTGCTTTCCAGCTGCCATGAGGTGTGCAGCCTTCCTCTGCTGCATGCTTCTGCCATGATGCACTGCCTTGTCAAAGACATAAAAATAATTAGAGACAATGGAATAAAACCTCTGAAATCATGACCCAAAATAAATCTTTCCTCCTTAAATTTTTTTTGTCTCAGGTATTTTGTCACAGCAACACAAAGCTGGCTAACAAATAAATCATCTACAATCAGTGGACCTTGTTTGGATCCTGATTTGAATAAACTATAAAAAAGACATCTTGAAAACAATTATGAATTGAATATGTACTGAGAATTAAGAAATTATTGCTGACTTCGGTCAACATGATAGCAGTATGATTTTTAAAACAAACTTATCAGTTACAGATGTATACCAAAGTAATTTCTGTGAAATTTTCTTTAAAATCCTCCAGTCAGGTGAAAAGAAAAGGTGGACTGAAGAATAGATGAAATAATATTGGCAAAGTGATAATTATAGAAGCTGTGATGGTACATGGAGGTTCATTATATTATTCTTTCTTCTTTTATGTATACTTGATCATTTTTATGGTAAAAAGATAGAAAAAAAAATGCCTGTAATCCCAGCGGCTCAGAAGGCTGAGACAGGAAGATCATAAATTCAAAGCCAGCCTCAGCAACAGTGAGGCACTAAGCAACTCAGTGAGACCCTATCTTTAAATAAAATACAAAATAGGGCTGGGACTGTGGCGCAGTGGTTCAGTGCCCCTGAGTTCAATCCCCAGTATAAAAAAAAAGATAGAAAAATAAGTCTGGGGTAGGAATATGAAGCCTGTATTCTATTCTTTAATTTGCCCTTAATTAATGGCCAAGTCATTTCACTACAGTACCTCAACTCCCTCCTCAGTAACACAGACATAATAACAAGTTAAAATTCACTGTGTCTATTATTAGTCCAGAGTTCTACCAAGTAGTGTACAAGAATAAAGGAAATGGATATATTTTACCTATATGCCTGCTTATTCTTGAAGCATCAGAGTGGGACAGGAGGACCAACAGGAGAAGAAACTGTGCTTTTGGAAATATAGAATATTATGAAAGAAGAAAATCATCACCTCTAATTCTACTACACAGCAATAACAAATTAAAATCTCAGTGTACATTTATACAACTTCCAGACATTGTCTATAAATACAACATATACATGCCTTTTTAAAAAAATAAAATTTGGGAGAGATCCAACATGGCGGCCGGCGAGGAAGCAGCGACTCCAACGTCTCCACTTTAAAGGGATAAGAAAGACCCACCTGGACAGCTGCAGCCTACACACGGAGGAACTCCTAGCATAATTCCCTTTAGAGGAGAGCAGCCGTGATCTGGTAGGTTTATTGGAAGTGACAGTTTGTCCCAGAGAAGTGGATCTTGGGCGGCCACTCGGGCACAGAGGTCTAGTCCGCAGACATTAGCCACTCCGGCAAGGGGCTCCCCCGGGAGGCCTAGCTCTCGCTTTGCAAGCAGCCACCCCACCTGTCCGGTTCCTAACCACGCGGCCATAGCTAACCGGCTCCACAGGTGGCAACGCGGAGGGTGCAGAAGTCAAGTCCCGGAGCTAGCAATCGTTTTTGCAGCGGCGGTTACCCTGAGCGGCTAGGGCCGCCCCGCCCGAACCCGCAGTCAGCCTCCGCCATCCGGGCTCCCCCGGAAGGCATAGCACTCACACTGGGAGCAGCTACTTCTCCCTCCGGGTCCCTAACCACGCGGCCACAGATAACCGGCTCCACAGGTGGCAACGCGGCGGGTGCAGAGGTCAGGTCCCGGAAACAGCAATCGCTTTTGCAAGCGGCGTTTACCCTGAGCGGCTTGGGCCGCACCGGCCGAACCCGCGGTCGGCCTCCGCCATCCGGGCTCTCCCGGAAGGTATAGCACTCACTCTGGGAGCAGCTGCTTCTCCCTCCGGGTCCCTAAACACGCGGCCACAGATAACCGGCTCCTCAGGTGGCACCTCGGTGGGTGCTGAAGTCAAGTCCCGGAGCCACCAATCGCTTTGGCAAGCGGCGGTTACCCTGAGCGGCTTGGGCCGCCCCGCCCGAACCCGCAGTCAGCCGCCGCCATCCGGACTCCCTCGGAAGGCATAGCGCTCACTCTGGGAGCAGCTACTTCTCCCTCCGGGTCCCCAACCACGCGGCCACAGATAACCGGCTCCACAGGTGGCAACTCGGCGGGTGCAGAGGTCAGGTCCCGGAACCAGCAATCGCTTTTGCAAGCGGCGGTTACCCTGAGCGGCTTGGGCCGCCCCGCCCGAACCCGCGGTCGGCCTCCGCCATCCGGGCTCCCTCGGAAGGCATAGCGCTCACTCTGGGAGCAGCTACTTCTCCCTCCGGGTCCCTAACCACGCGGCCACAGATAACCGGCTCCACAGGTGGCAACTCGGTGGGTGCAGAGGTCAGGTCCCGGAACCAGCAATCGCTTTTGCAAGCGGCGGTTACCCTGAGCGGCTTGGGCCGCCCCGCCCGAACCCGCAGTCAGCCTCCGCCATCCGGGCTCCCCCGGAAGGCATAGCACTCACACTGGGAGCAGCTACTTCTCCCTCCGGGTCCCTAACCACGCGGCCACAGATAACCGGCTCCACAGGTGGCAACGCGGCAGGTGCAGAGGTCAGGTCCCGGAACCAGCAATCGCTTTTGCAAGCGGCGTTTACCCTGAGCGGCTTGGGCCGCACCGGCCGAACCCGCGGTCGGCCTCCGCCATCCGGGCTCTCCCGGAAGGTATAGCACTCACTCTGGGAGCAGCTGCTTCTCCCTCCGGGTCCCTAAACACGCGGCCACAGATAACCGGCTCCTCAGGTGGCACCTCGGTGGGTGCTGAAGTCAAGTCCCGGAGCCACCAATCGCTTTGGCAAGCGGCGGTTACCCTGAGCGGCTTGGGCCGCCCCGCCCGAACCCGCAGTCAGCCGCCGCCATCCAGACTCCCTCGGAAGGCATAGCGCTCACTCTGGGAGCAGCTACTTCTCCCTCCGGGTCCCCAACCACGCGGCCACAGATAACCGGCTCCACAGGTGGCAACTCGGCGGGTGCAGAGGTCAGGTCCCGGAACCAGCAATCGCTTTTGCAAGCGGCGGTTACCCTGAGCGGCTTGGGCCGCCCCGCCCGAACTCGCGGTCGGCCTCCGCCATCCGGGCTCCCTCGGAAGGCATAGCGCTCACTCTGGGAGCAGCTACTTCTCCCTCCGGGTCCCTAACCACGCGGCCACAGATAACCGGCTCCACAGGTGGCAACTCGGCGGGTGCAGAGGTCAGGTCCCGGAACCAGCAATCGCTTTTGCAAGCGGCGGTTACCCTGAGCGGCTTGGGCCGCCCCGCCCGAACCCGCAGTCGGCTGCCGCCATCCGGACTCCCTCGGAAGGCATAGCGCTCACTCTGGGAGCAGCTACTTCTCCCTCCGGGTCCCTAACCACGCGGCCACAGATAACCGGCTACACAGGTGGCAACTCGGCGGGTGCAGAGGTCAGGTCCTGGAACCAGCAATCGCTTTTGCAAGCGGCGGTTACCCTGAGCGGCTTGGGCCGCCCCGCCCGAACCCGCGGTCGGCCTCCGCCATCCGGGCTCCCTCGGAAGGCATAGCGCTCACCCTGGGAGCAGCTACTTCTCCCTCCGGGTCCCTAAACACGCGGCCACAGATAACCGGCTCCTCAGGTGGCACCACGGCGGGTGCTGAAGTCAAGTCCCGGAGCCACCAATCGCTTTTGCAAGCGGCGGTTACCCTGAGCAGCTTGGGCCGCCCCGCCTGAACCCGCAGTCGGCCTCCGCCATCCGGGCTCCCCCGGAAGGCACAGCGCTCACTCTGGGAGCAGCTGCTTCTCCCTCCGGGTCCCTAACCACGCGGCCACAGATAACCGGCTCCACAGGTGGCAAAGCGGCGGGTGCAGAGGTCAGGTCCCGGAGCCAGCAATCGCTTTTGTAAGCGGCGGTTACCCTGAGTGGCTTGGGCCGCCCCGCACGAACCCGCAGTGGGCCTCTGCCATCCGGGCTCCCCCGGAGGGCATAGTGCTCGCTCTGGGAGCAGCTGTTTCTCCATCCCGGTCCCTAACCACGCGGCCACAGATAACCGGCTCCACAGGTGGCACCGCGGCGGGTACAGAAGTCAAGTCCCGGAGCCAGCAATCGCTTTTGCAAACCGCGGCTACCCTGAGCAGCTTGGGCCGCCCCGCCCGAACCCGCAGTGGGCTTCCGCCACCCGGGCTCCCCCGGAAGGCACAGCGCTCACTCTGGGAGCAGCTGCTTCTCCCTCCGGGTCCCTAACCACGCGGCCACAGATAACCGGCTCCACAGGTGGCAACGCGGCGGGTGCAGAGGTCAGGTCCCGGACACCAGCAACCGCTTTTGCAAGCTGCGGTCACCCTGAGCGGCTTGGGCCGCCCCGCCAGAACCCATAGTCGGCCGCCGCCAATTTCCAGCGAAATCGAGGGGCTCCAGACAGATTTCCATCGTGCAAAGTTTGACTGCGGGAGCTCCTTTTCTCCGCACGGAGGGGAGCATAGCCTGATAGGCAATCGCCCTGCGGCTGGAGTCGGTGGCGCGCACTGGGGAGCAGCAAGGTGCCGGAGCGGGGGGAGCAAAGATACCTGCGGCCCACTGGAAAGAAAGGCCAGGGGGTAAATTTCAAAAACACAACAGTTGCACCAAGCAGAAAGAAACTCGAGCAGTATGAAAAGACAAGGAAAGAAAGGACTACAAGCTATGCAGGTCAACTCAACATTAGAAGAGGTAATAGCTGCAACTGATGGAATGTCAGATAAAGAGTTCAAGATATACATGCTTCAGATTATCTGGAGTCTCAAGGAAGACATGAGACAGCAAAATCAGACAATGAAAGATCACATTGACAAACAAATCCAGGAAGTAAAAGATCAATTTCACAGGGAGATAGAGGTAATAAAAAACAAACAAATAGAAATCCTAGAAATGCAGGAAACAATAAACCAACTTAAAAACTCAATTGAGAATACTACCAGCAGAGTAGATCACTTAGAAGAGAGAACATCAGACAATGAAGACAAAGTATTTCAACTGGAAAAGATCATAGACAGCTCAGCAAGTCTACTAAGAAGCCATGAGCAGAACATCCAAGAAATATGGGACAATATCAAAAGACCAAATTTAAGAGTCATTGGGATACAAGAAGGCACAGAACTCCAAACCAAAGGAATAAACAGTTTATTCAGTGAAATAATACGAGAAAACTTCCCAGACCTGAAGAATGAGGCAGAATCCCAAATCCTAGAAGCCTACAGGACGCCGAATATGCAAAATCATAAGAGATCCACACCTAGACACATTATAATGAAGATGTCCAACATACAGAATAAGGAGAGAATTTTAAAAGCTGCAAGAGAAAGAAAGCAGATTACATTTAGGGGTAAACCAATCAGGATAACAGCTGATCTCTCGACACAGACTCTGAAAGCTAGAAGATCCTGGAATAACATATTTCAAACACTGAAAGAAAATGGGTTCCAACCAAGAATCGTGTATCCAGCGAAATTAAGCTTCAGGATAGAAGATGAAATTAAAACCTTCCACGATAAACAAAAATTAAAAGAATTCGCAGCTAGAAAACCATCTCTTCAAAAAATCCTTGGCAAAACATTACAGGAAGAGGAAATGGAAAACAACATTGAAAACCAACAATGGGAGGTAGGACAGTAAAGGGGGAAAGTAGTCAAAGAGGATAACAAATCAGGTTTAGTAACATCAATAAATAAATATGGCTAGAAGAACAAACCATATCTCAATAATAACCCTAAATGTTAATGGCTTAAACTCACCAATCAAGAGACACAGGCTAGCAGAATGGATCACAAAACAAGACCCAACAATATGCTGCCTACAGGAGACGCATCTGATAGGAAAAGATATTCATAGACTGAAGGTGAAAGGTTGGGAAAAATCATACCACTCATATGGACTGCGGAAACAAGCAGGAGTGGCCATACTCATATCTAATAAAATAGATTTCAAACCAAAGTTAATCAAAAGGGATAAAGAAGGACACGTCATACTGCTCAAGGGAACCATACACCAACAAGACATAACAATCATAAATATATATGCCCCAAATAATGGCGCAGCTGTGTTCATCAAGCAAACTCTTCTCAAGTTTAAGAGTCTAATAGACCACCATACAATAATCATGGGAGACTTCAACACACCTCTCTCACCACTGGACAGATCTTCCAAACAAAAGTTAAATAAGGAAACTATAGAACTCAATAACACAATTAACAATCTAGACTTAATTGACATATATAGACTATACCACCCAACATCAAGTAGTTACACTTTTTTCTCAGCAGCACATGGAACCTTCTCAAAAATAGACCATATATTATGTCACAGGGCAACTCTTAGACAATATAAAGGGGTAGAGATATCACCATGCATCTTATCTGATCACAATGGAATGAAACTGAAATTCAATGATAAAAGTAGGAAGGAAAAACCAAGCATCACTTGGAGAATGAACAATAGGTTGCTGAATGATCAATGGGTTTTAGAAGACATCAAGGAGGAAATTAAAAACTTCCTAGAGTTAAATGAAAACACAGACACAACATATCGGAACCTATGGGACACATTGAAAGCAGTTCTAAGAGGAAAATTCATTGCTTGGAGTTCATTCCTCAAAAAAAGAAAAAACCAACAAATAAATGATCTCATACTTCATCTCAAAATCCTAGAAAAAGAAGAGCAAAACAACAGCAAAAGAAGTAGAAGGCAAGAAATTATTAAAATCAGAGCTGAAATTAATGAAATTGAAACAAAAGAAACAATTGAAAAAATCGACAAAACTAAAAGTTGGTTCTTTGAAAAAATAAATAAAATTGACAGACCCTTGGCCATGCTAACAAAGAGAAGAAGAGAGAGTACCCAAATTACTAGCATACGGGATGAAAAAGGCAATATCACAACAGACACTTCAGAAATACAGAAGATAATCAGAAATTATTTTGAATCCTTATACTCCAATAAAATAGAAGATACTGAAGGCATAGATAAATTCCTTAAGTCTTATGATCTGCCCAGATTGAGTCAGGAGGATATAGACAACCTAAACAGACCAATAACAATAGAGGAAATAGAAGAAACCATCAAAAGATTGCCAACTAAGAAAAGCCCAGGACCGGACGGGTATACAGCAGAGTTTTACAAAACCTTTAAAGAGGAACTAACACCAATACTTTTCAAGCTATTTCAGGAAATAGAAAAAGAGGGAGAACTTCCAAATTCATTCTACGAGGCTAACATCACCCTGATTCCGAAACCAGACAAAGACACCTCAAAGAAAGAAAACTACAGACCAATATCTCTAATGAACCTTGATGCAAAAATTCTCAATAAAATTCTGGCGAATCGGATTCAAATACATATCAAAAAAATTATACACCATGATCAAGTAGGATTCATCCCTGGTATGCAAGGTTGGTTCAATATACGGAAATCAATAAATGTTATCCACCACATCAATAGACTTAAAAATAAGAACCATATGATCATCTCGATAGATGCAGAAAAAGCATTCGACAAAGTACAGCATCCCTTTATGTTCAAAACTCTAGAAAAATTAGGGATAACTGGATCATACCTCAACATTGTAAAAGCAATCTATGATAAGCCACAGGCCAGCATCATTCTGAATGGAGAAAAATTGAAGGCATTCCCCCTAAGATCTGGTACAAGACAGGGATGCCCTCTCTCACCACTTCTGTTCAACATAGTTCTCGAAACACTGGCCAGAGCAATTAGACAGTCAAAAGAAATTAAAGGCATAAAAATAGGAAAAGAAGAACTTAAATTATCACTATTTGCAGATGATATGATTCTATACCTAGCAGACCCAAAAGGGTCTACAAAGAAGCTATTAGAGCTAATAAATGAATTCAGCAAAGTGGCAGGATATAAGATCAACACACATAAATCTAAGGCATTCCTGTATATCAGCGACAAATCCTCTGAAACGGAAATGAGGACAACAACTCCATTCACAATATCCCCCAAAAAAATAAAATACTTGGGAATCAACCTAACAAAAGAGGTGAAAGACTTATACAATGAAAATTACAGAACCCTAAAGAAAGACATAGAAGAAGACCTTAGAAGATGGAAAAATATACCCTGCTCATGGATAGGCAGAACTAACATCATCAAAATGGCGATATTACCAAAAGTCCTATATAAGTTCAATGCAATGCCAATCAAAATCCCAACAGCATATCTTGTAGAAATTGATAAAAGAATCATGAAATTCATATGGAATAATAAAAGACCCAGAATAGCAAAAACAATACTAAGCAGGAAGTGTGAATCAGGTGGTATAGCGATACCAGACTTCAAACTATACTACAGAGCAATAGTAACAAAAACAGCATGGTACTGGTACCAAAACAGGAGGGTGGACCAATGGTACAGAATAGAGGACACAGTAACCAATCCACAAAACTACAACTATCTTATTTTTGATAAAGGGGCTAAAAGCATGCAATGGAGGAAGGATAGCATCTTCAACAAATGGTGCTGGGAAAACTGGAAATCCACTTGCATCAAAATGAATCTGAATCCATATCTCTCGCCGTGCACAAAAGTTAACTCAAAATGGATCAAGGAGCTTGATATTAAATCAGAGACATGGCATCTGATAGAAGAAAAAGTTGGTTATGATCTACACGCTGTGGGATCGGGCTCCAAATTCCTCAATAGGACACCCATAGCGCTAGAGTTAACAAATAGAATCAACAAATGGGACTTACTCAAACTAAAAAGTTTTTTCTCAGCAAAAGAAACAATAAGAGAGATAAACAGGGAGCCTACTTCTTGGGAACAAATCTTTACTCCACACACTTCAGATAGAGCCCTAATAACCAGAATATACAAAGAACTCAAAAAATTAGACAATAAGATAACAAATAACCCAATCAATAAATGGGCCAAGGACCTGAACAGACACTTCTCAGTGGAGGACATACAATCAATCAACAAGTACATGAAAAAATGCTCACCATCGCTAGCAGTCAGAGAAATGCAAATCAAAACTACCCTAAGATACCATCTCACTCCAGTAAGACTGGCAGCCATTAGGAAGTCAAACAACAATAAGTGCTGGAGAGGATGCGGGGAAAAGGGCACTCTTGTTCATTGCTGGTGGGACTGCAAATTGGTGCAGCCAATTTGGAAAGCAGTATGGAGATTTCTTGGAAAGCTGGGAATGGAACCACCATTCGATCCAGCTATTCCCCTTCTCGGTCTATTCCCTAAAGCCCTAACAAGAGCATGCTACAGGGACACTGCTACATCGATGTTCATAGCAGCTCAATTCACGATAGCAAGACTGTGGAACCAGCCTAGATGCCCTTCAATAGATGAATGGATAAAAAAAATGTGGCATTTATATACTGTGGAGTATTACTCTGCATTAAAAAATGACAAAATCATAGAATTTGGAGGGAAATGGATGGCATTAGAGCAGATTATGCTAAGTGAAGCTAGTCAATCTTTAAAAAACAAATACCAAATGACTCCTTTGATATAAGGGGAGTAAACAAGGACAGGGTAGGGACGAAGAGCTTGAGAAGAAGATCTACATTAAACAGGGATGAGAGGTGGGAGGGAAAGGGAGTGAGAAGGGAAAGTGCATGGAAATGGAAGGCGATCCTCAGGGTTATACAAAATGTCATATAAGAGGAAAGGAGGGGTAAGACAAGATAATACAAATGGAAGAAATGATTTACAGTAGAAGGGGTAGAGAGAGAAAAGGGGAGGGGAGGGGAGGGGAGGGGAGGGGGGATAGTAGAGAATAGGACAGACAGCAGAATACATCAGACACTAGAAAGGCAATATGTCAATCAATGGAAGGGAAACTGATGTGATACAGCAATTTGTATACGGGGTAAAAGCGGGAGTTCATAATCCACGTGAATCAACCGTGTAATATGATGTATCAAGAACTATGTAATGTTATGAACGACCAATAAAAAAAAAAAAAGGAAAAAAAAAAAAAAAAAAAAACTGAAAAATCGTAAAAAAAAAAAAAAAATAAAAAAATAAAAAAAATAAAAAATAAAAAAAATAAAAAAATAAAATTTGGACCACATCATGTGTGCTCTTTTGGTAGCCCAGTTTGTGTGAGTGTGTGTGTATACTATTATATCCCATGGGTAATCACACTAAAGTACATGAAAGCATTATAGATATATCAACATGACCTAGTTTCATTTTCTTCCCACAGCTGTTTCATTAACTACAATCAGTCTTTTAATGAATATGTACCACATGTGCCAAAGGAATAGTCATCTCTGGTTGGAACTCTTGCAGCTGGTCTCCTGATTTCTCATTTTACCCTCCTCTAATTCGTCCTTCACACAAACACCAAAGTGATCTTTCTGAAATAGTCCTAATAAGTCACTCCTCTACTTAAAAATGTTCAGTGCAAGAAGTTCTTTATTGTGTGCTCCTATTTATTTGACAGTCTCAAAAAGAAAAAAAACTAAAAAGAAAGAAGAAACAAACAAACAAAGACAAAACAACAGGAACTGAGATTGGTGGTTGCCAGTGATTAGCGGATATAGAGTAGATATGACTATAAATGGATAGCACAAGAAATTCTATGGGGTATTGGAATTGTTCTGTAATTTGATTGTAGTGGTGGTAATATAAATATATTCATGTGTTAAATTTCATAGAACTGTATATTATCCCAAAATGTTAATTTTTCTGTATGAGAAGTTTTTAAAGTCATTGATGCTTCTCCCATTGCTTACAAATTCAAATTCAGGATTCTTAGCCAATACATTTAAGGCCCTCTGTGTTTCCCCCATCTCTCAGTCTAATTTTCCAACCTCATCTCTAACTGTGCCTCATCCCTAAAACACATTCTAACCACACTGTAACTACTTGCTGTTCAGTGAATATATTGTCATGATCTTTGACACCTTTGTCTGCCAAAATGCACCCCACTTACCCCCACCAATAGAAATCTTATTTATTCTTCAAGTTTTAGTTCAAATCTTAATCCAATGTGTACCTCTCTTCACCTACTCAGGCAGAATTGAATCTCTTTCTGCAGTGCTTCCCCAGTACTTTGCTTATATCTTATTGCCTGACAGTGCCCCCAATGACTAGGCAATAAAACCCCAAACCTCACTTAAGAAGTATTCACTAAAGCCAAACATTCGCATTCCTTCTGTTCATGGAGCAGTACCCAATGGTTTCTAGGCCAGGCTACACCCAGAGACTTTAGATTTGTTCTGTTATTTACTTCCCCGTCCTTTAAACCTCAGTTTTCAACTTCATTTTTAAAAAAATGTTTAGTTGTAGATGGAGACAATACCTTTATTTGTTTATTTTTCTATGTGGTGCTGAGGCTGGAACCCAGTGCCTCACATGTGCTACGCAAATGCTCTACCACTGAGCCACAACCCCAACCTCTCAACTTCTCCTTTTTTTAATATCAGAGATTGAACCCAGGGATGCTTAACCACTGAGCAGCATCTCCAGCCCTTTTTGTATTTTATTTAGAGACAGGCTCTCACTGAGTTGCACAGGGACTCGATAAATTGCTGAAGCTGGCTTTGAACTGCTGATCCTCCTGCTTCAGCCTCCCTAGCCACTGGGATTACAGGCATGTGCCATCACGCCTGGCTCAACTTCATTCTTTAATTAAACAAACTCCTGGTTTTCTGCTGCAGCACTGAATTCCTGTCTTTATCCTCTAAGCACATGATTTTCCATGCCACTCCCAGTGAAGTTTTAGTTTTCTGACCTGGCTATGCCTATTCAATCTGACTCTCTTATATGAGAGACAGAGAAGCCTTGTCTAGCAGGTGTGGGTACCTTGGGATTGAGGTGAGGAGGAGGAATGTCTCGTTGGCAAGTGAGACAATCCAATACAGAAGAGCAAGTTGAGGAGCGAAGTGAGACAGGTAGAGGTTGGAAAAAGAGAAGCAGAGCCAATTGGTTCAGTAAAGCAAGAAAGAGTGGGGCCCAAAACCAAGAATATGAGCATAGGGAAGGCAGGAAATCTCTAGAGCAGGCTAAGCCATAAGTTGGTTTGGGTAATGTTTTGTGGAAACCAGTATACAAAAACTGGCTGTCAAATGCAGAAGATGCCAAGAGACCAATGAGAGAGGCAGATGAAGCCAGAATTGTACAAAATGCAATTTATTAGGAACTCATGGATAGAAGTGTGTTCTGAGCAGCAGCAAGAGAAAAAGATCCCTGTACCTTGTATCAGGAGGAAGGGGTGTGAATACTAAGCTATACAAAGATGGACCACAGTCAACTGGAATTTACCTGATCTCTATCAGAAACTATTTAAATCTTCAGTTAAGGAACAGTTCAGGCATTGATGCCAGGCAAAAAATGCCCAGATTACTGTTTTGACAACCTTGTTTCTCCTATAGGGTTTATAATGCAATCCAGGGTCACCTGGCAGGCAACATAGCAGTTTCAACCAAGATGGCTGTTGTCATGTCAAGCTGGATCAGGATCCCTTTAGGTAAATATTAGAAACAAAGGCCTTTTGCCTGTTCCCTTCTCTGTGTGTGTCATGTGTAAATGGACCTGCTCCCATTTAAAGAGCAAAAGATGAAAAACATATACTGACTTCAGTACTACCCAGTCCAGATCATGAGTCCCAACATCTATGGGAGGGAGCATGGGAAAATGGAAAGATTATGAGCTATGAAATCAGAAAGTTCAGGATTTAAATTCAGGTACTTTGCCTTAGTAGTTGTGTGACCTTGGGCAAGTCACTCTCAGGTTTAATTTCTTCATCTGAAAAACAGAGATTGATAGCATCTATTTCACAAGATCATTGTGATAATAAAATCAAACTATATAAATTATTCAACATGGACCTTGGTAAGAACTCAACAGGTAACCCTCTTCCTTCAAGGGCACCTACCATAACTTGCTGTGTATTTCTATTTAGTTATATGAAGCATGTTTATCTCTCTCCTACCAAATTTTAAACCTGTTGAAGACACATCTGATTGTTTTCATTATATTTTTACTTTTTAAAGTAATATATTTTTCTGACTATAAGTATCAGGTAAAGTTATACAAAGTCCAAATATTGCAAAATACTTAATACAGGAGAAATCTCCAAAAATCTCCCCTACCTCCCCAAAATGAGATCTGAAGTTTAGAAAAATTTCCTTCAACTCCTTCCACCCATATTGTTGCTGTTTTACAAAAATAGAAGCATTGTTAAACTTGATTCTCAAGAAGCAAAGAAAGAATGTTTCACACAAATTGAGTGTGCATCTGTCAAGGTTTAATTTAACTCATTGAGGTAGAAACCAGCAGGACAGCAAAGTCAACTCAAAAGGGGATATGAAAACTCGTATTTTTACATATAGTCAATTTAAAAAGGAACTCTAAAATAAGACTGATAAGTTAGAATCAAAACTGATTAATGTCCTATAGGGCAATTAGAACCAAAACATGGCATTTTTTTTTTGTACCAGGGATAGAACTCAGCAGCACTTATATTTTGAGACAGGATCTCACTAAGTTACTGAGGCTGGCTTTAAACTCACAATCCTCCTGCTTCAGATTCCTGAGTTGCTGGGATTGCAGGCATGCACCACCATACCCATCTTCATGGCCCTTTTTTAAAACTTACTTAACACAGTTTAATTATATGGTTTTCTTTCTATAAAGATGCATTTAAAATAATAGTTTTAGAGCTGAAACAGTCCTATTGATTCACATGTGGATACTACTACAATTAATTATTTCATTCAAGAATGTTATGCTATAGGGTTTTGTTTTGTTTTTTGGTACCATTGAACCACATCCCCAGCCCTATTTTGTATTTTTTACTTAAAGATGGGTCTCACTGAATTGCTTAGTACCTCGCTGTTGCTAGGGCTGGCTTTGAACTACTGATCCTTCTGAGCCACTGAGATTACAGGAGGCTGAGTCTGAGCCTCCTGAGTTATTGTGATTACAGGCATGTGCCACCACACCCAGCTTTTTGTTTTGTACCGGGGATTGAACCCAGGGATGCTTTACCACTGAACCACATCCCAGCCCATTTCTATATTTTATTTAGAGACAGGGTCTTACTGAGTTGCTTAGGGCATCACTAAGCTGCTGAGGCTGGCTTTGAACTTGAGATCCTACTGTCTCAGCCTCCTGAGCCACTGGGATTATACAGTGCATCACCATGCCTGGCATGCTGCAGGTTTTTTAAAAGACTTCTATTTTAGAGCGACTCTAGGTTCACAGCAAAATTGAGATGAAGGTACAGAGATTTCCAGTATACCCCTGACCCCACACATGCATAGCTTCCCCATTATCAAGATGTCTCACTAGAGTGGTCATTTGTTACAAATGATGAATGAGCTTATATCAATACATCATTATAATCCAATGTTCATAGTTTACATTAGGGTTCACTCATGGTATACATTCTATGGATTTGGACAAAATTTTTATGATATGTATCCACCATTGTGGTATTATATAGAATATTTGTACTGTCAAAAAACACAAGGGCTGGGGATATGGCTCAGTTGATAGAGTGCTTGCCTTGCATGCACAAGGCCCTGGGTTCAATCCCCAGCCACACACACACACACACACACACACACACACACACACAAATACCCTTTGTGCTCCACTTATTAATCCTTTCCCCTTCCCTTCCCCTTGCCCTAATGGTGTCTTTTTTGTTTTGTTTTGTTTGTATCAGGGATTGAACACAGGGGTGCTCAATCACTGAGCCATATCCTCAGGCCTTTTTTTAGTATTTTATTTAGAGACAGGGTCTTGCTGAGCTGCTTAGGGCCTAATTTGCTGAGGCTGGCTTTGAACTTGTAATCCTCCTGCCTCAGCCTCCCAAGCTGCTGGGTTTACAGGTGTGCCTCACCATGCCCAGCTAATGGTGTCTTCTTTAGGTGGGTAGAAATTAGTATCACTGCATCTTATCAATTTTACAGAATTATAAAATGACTGGACCCTAATCGATTATGCTAAATCACAGTTTACTGTAGATGTAGAGAGTCAGATGACTCTCAGCATGTTAGAAAATGTCTTAATATGACCTTAAAGCATCAAGTAATCATCTTGAATACTAGCTTCTGGTGCCTTTGTAACAAATGAGCACAAAGTGGGTAGCTTAAAAAAACATACATTTATTTTCTTGTGGTTCTGGAGGTTAGATGTTGGATATCAGTTTCATTGGGCTGAAATCAATATGTGAGCAGGGCCACACCCCTTCTGAAGGCTCTAAGGGAGACTATTTCCTTGCTTTTTGCAGTTTCTAGAATTGCATTCTTACATTCCTTGGTTTGTGTCCTCCTCCTCCATTGTTAAAGCCAATAGCAGCTAGGTGTGGTGGCACACTCCTGTAATCTCAGTGGCTTGGGAGGCTGAGGCAAGAGGATCATGAGTTCAAAGCCAGTCTCAGCAAAAGCGAGGCCCTAAGCAACTCAGTGAGACCCTGTCTCTAAATAAAATACAAAATAGGGCTGTGGCTGGGACTCAATGGTCAAGTGCCCTGAGTTCAATCCCCGGTACCTAATCCAAAAAGCCAACTGCAAATCTTCTTCAAATCTATCAGCCTTCATCTTCATATCAGCTTCTCTCTTATAAGGACCCTTATGACTACATCAAGCATAACCAGGTAACTTATTTCAAGGTCAACTGATTAGCAACCCTAATTCCCCTAGTCATGTAACATAACATTCACATGTTAAAAGGAATAGGATATCAATATCACCGGGGGTATTGGTGGGGTCATATTCTTCCTATCACACCCTTGTTTCCAAATTTGAATGATTCTTTATAACCTCATCTTGTGTTTTATTCAACTTGGATATTGTCACTTATCCTTTCACTCTGCACATGCTGTATACATCGACTCCTCCTCTTCTTCCTCCTCTTCCTCCTCTTCCTCTCCTTCTCCTTCTTCTTCTTCACTGGGGATTGAACCCAGAAGTGGTGCTTAACCCCTGAGCCACACACCCAGCCCTTTTTAAAAATTTTATTTAGAGACAGAGTCTTGCCAAGTTGCTTAGGTCCTAAATTGTTAAGGCTGGCTTTGAACTCATAATCCTCCTGCCTCAGCCTCCTAAGGTGTAGGATTTACCCCACTCTTCTAACTCATAATCATCCTGCCTCAGCCTTCCAAGGGGTAGGATTTACCCCACTCTTCTTAATGGATAGATAGCATTCCAATAATGGAATTGCCAGAGTTTAATCATGTCCCCATAGATGAAAATTTATTACCAATTTTCACCATTATAAATAGTGGTGCAATGAACATCCCTGTACATATCTCTTTGTACAATCAACCATATTTCCATAGGAAAAAAATCAAAGAGTTTAAAATTCTAAGACAAAATGTACATACATTTTGACAAATCCTTATTCAAAAAAATGTGTGGCAATATTCTACACTCATATCAATAGAGAGTGCCTGTTTTTCTCCAACATTACTTATGCCATGTATTTGGGATTCATTTTTTAGTCTTTTGACATCTATATAGCACTTTATAATAGCCACATTGCTTTTCCTGGTGCACACACAGACACACAAAGCTTAATGATGTTTGGTGAATTGGAGGTTAGAGCAATACAAATTCATGTGAACAAGTCATAAGCTTTGTCCTAAACAATGATGTCTTTGGAACAGATAATGTGTATAAATGTGCCTTGTATATTACAAAGTGCTATTCCAATGTTATTTTCATGCATGGACTGTGGTCTTTTCACACTTAGTTTTCATATATTACACAGGTTGAACTCACTACTTTTGTTTCACATTGTATATGCTTTGTTGTTAAGGCCCACAACATACTTTGACCATGTCCCCCACAAGCTTTAAGGTTTAAAGTGTGTGACTAACTGTGCCAGTCCTTCAGGAGGAAAGACATAAGATTATGGACATATGTGTTCTCTAATGATAGTAAAAATAGCACAATTGCAAAAGCTTCAAAGAATTAGTATTCCCTCTTGGATAGGCAAGTATTTTGGAGAGTTCATACAAATCCTATGTATTTAAGGATTTCTTAGAGACAGAGCTTCATGGCTTTAGATGGACCATTCTGGTGGGCATCCTACCCTATGTATGTACCCTGCCTCCACCCTGGGAAGTGACAGTAAACTCTGCAACACTAAGGACTACACCCTTATGAGGTGTGTGGGGACTAGTTGAGGGCACTGAAAGTTGACCTAAGTCCTTAGGACTATGATAGCAGAAAGAGGGTCATTATTCTTCAGCATCCATTTCCCCTGGCTCTAGAACAAGGAGTCAGCTTCTCAATGGGAGTAAGAACAGTGTTGGCAAGAGTAAGTGTAAAAGAAAGGGGTTAGGAACTTCCCTGATGGATTGTTTCCGGGGTCAAAGTTCATACAAGCCTGAGTATAAATTGCTCCCTAGTTTTCTCCCCATGACAAAGTTTTAAGGTATGTGTTTAAGAACAAAATGAAACAAAGTCTGAAATTAGAAAGGAAATGTGCTCCTTTGCCATACTCTCTCACACCTCCTTAATACTAACCTACAAATGCATGAAAGCATGTGCTCAGTTTCATCCCAGGCTTCTAAGAACTTGTGCCTTCTCTTTTTACTGTGAATTGAGGGGTATTCTCTGATAAGAAGTGTTTGTGGGAAAAAAATGTTTGGTACAAACCCATTCATAGCTCAGAAAATACTCCTGAGACCAGGAACATATTAAAATAATTTCACAAAAACCAAAGAGGACTCAAGAGGCTTGGGTCATAGTTAAGACTAAGTTCTGGAAACTATGAGCCTAAGGCTGAATCCTGGCTCTGATACTAGCTGTGACCTTGGGCAGATCACATGAATTTTCTTTTCTTTAAATATATTTATTAGTTGTTGATGGATCTTTATTTTATTTATTTATATACAGTGCTGAGGATTGAACCCAGTGCCTCACATATGCTAGGTAAGTGTTCTACCACTGAGCCACAACCACAGCCCAGGTCACTTGACTTTTCCATGCCTTATATTCTTCACCTGTAAAGTGGAAGATGATAAAGATGATAACAATAGCTTCATCAGGTTGGTTGTAAGAATTGAACAAAGTAATGTGTATAAAGGGCCTATGACAGACAAAAAGTGCCCAGAAATTCAAGCTATTATTCAATTCTCCCACAGTACCTCCCAGTTCATTCCCCAAAATCTTTAAAGTATTTGTGGAGCAAAGAAATTGACAACTGGGCTGGGGATGTGGCTCAAGTGGTAGTGCGCTTGCCTGGCCTGCCTGCGGCCCGGGTTCGATCCTCAGCACCACATACAAACAAAGATGTGTCCACCGAAAACTAAAAAATAAACCTTAAAATTCTCATTCTTTCTCTCTCTCTCTCTCTCTCTCTCTCTCCCTCTCTCTCTCTCAAAAAAAAAAGAAGAAATTGACAACTATTAGTTCATTTATATTTCCCTAACAGGATATTTTACTCACACTTAGCCTATCAAATTCCCAATAATGAGAATATGTGTTGTTACAATAGCCTAGTTCCTTTCTTCAGACTTCCACAATTCTGCTTCCTTCTCCAGAAACCATTTATTGACCCCATCTCTGCCTCCTCTTTTACTCAGTAAGACTTATCCCCACACATGTCCCCTGTGCTGCTGTAAGATTTCAGAGGATCAAAAAGATTTGTCAATTAAAGACGTGTTTGCCACGGAAGGTGGTACTTCCCCTGCCCACCACCTTACGTTCCACAATTCCTTCTTCCGTGTATCTGGAAGACTTCTGTGGAACAGAAAAGCCACCACCTATAAGAGGTTCTGAGGGTCCATTTGCATAATGTATCACTAGAGTCTCCTCCTTGGGTGAGGACAGCAGGTTTTTCAGGTTGGAAGCTACTCCACACCCTCTCCCTAAACTCTCTACATTCCTACCACATTAAGTCACTGCAGCTGGAGGACATGGGGGAGAAAATTTTGCTTTGTCCAGTACTGAGGAACACTTTTCTTCCCTGTGCATCTTCTCTTTATCTGTAATTGATCTGCCTGACTCCGTGTGTGCATATGTGTATATGTGTGTGCGTCTTTCTCTCTGTTTCCATAGTAGCCTCCTCTTAATTAGCTGATTCACTTGGCTTTTATGGACCAAATTATTGTTCCATGCTGGTTCTGCTCTAAATCAAGGGCATGTTAACAATTGAGGAGAAATTCTTGTTTGAATTCCAAAGAGGCAGTGTGTTCTTCTAGAGATCTGATGGATTCTTTCTTTCAAGTTCACCTCAAATAACAGAAGTCAGTGTGAGCTTTATAGGACAATCAGCTTAGTCTCTTCATCATGAAAAATGGAATGAGGGAACTGGGTTTGTAAAAGAAAATCTCTGTTGCTCCAAAGTAAGTCCCTACATCTCCTCCAAATTAAGTAGCCAATTCTTTTAACTCCAAACAGTTGCTGAAGTTGGGAAAACCACACTAGCCATGCCAGGAAATAGGATAATTCTGGTTAACAGCCTTGCTACTTAGAAGAGGAAGCTCCCTCAATATATAGAATGCCCTGACACTGGATAAGAAGAGGGGAAATTGTTATATGCATGCATGAATATATAACAACAAATCCCACCATTATGTACAACTATAATGCACAAATAAAAATATGAAAAACATAGCTGGCATGGTGGCACATGCCTGTAATCCCAGAGGCTCAGGAGGCTGAGATAGGAGGATCCCAAGTTTAAAGCCAGCCTCAGCAATGGCGAGGTGCTAAGCAACTCGGTGAGACCCTGTCTCTAATCAAAATAGGGCTGAGGATGTGGCTCAGTAGTCAAGTGCCCCTGAGTTCAATCCCTGGTACCAAATAAATAAATAAATAAATAGGAGGGGAAATGACACACAAAAAATTATTTTTAACTTTTTAAAAATTAGAGCTTTATAGTTACACATAGTAGTTGGATTCATCCCAACAAACCATGCACGGAATTCAAATTCAGTTCATGATGCTTCCCTTTCCCTCCTTCCCTCCCTCCCCTCCCTTGTTCTTCTTTCTCTACTCTATTAGACTTCCTTACACTCATCTATTTATACTTGACTGGTTCTTTTTACTTATATATACAGGTGAAATTCCCTGTGGTATATTCATATATGCACATAACATGATTTTTAAAGAATTCATTCTGCATTGCCTCCCCTTTCCCATCCCTCCACTCTACCTCTGGATCTCTTTCTTCTACATTACTGGTCTTCCCTTTACAAAGATAAATTTCTTAGCATAATCCCAAGAGTAAAAGTGGATAGGGATGGAAAAGTTTAGGTCAGATTGTTTATAAATTATTGAAGCATTGGGAGTGGCCACAACTATACACAGTACTAGGAGGACTACTCACTTTCCTGGTCTGTGGAGGAAAAACATTCCTTAGGTAATTATTGGAATACTTGGTCACAATAGGAAGTGGTCATAGTAACCTCAATTCCTTGGTTACTTTAGAGGCATCCAGCTTACATTCCCACCATGAGATTAAACATGAAAGGTAAACATTGAGGTACATAAAAAAGGAGGTATGAATTCATTCACTGGTTCTGAGAATGGTCAGAGGGGTTGAGAAACCCATATTCCTTGTTAGAAAGTAAAGTCCTGCAAACAAAAACAAGTACCTGTGGTAATTTAATGTTATCTGGTTTCCCCTCTCTATGTTCACTCTACTTTGGAGTATTAGCCACCCATCCCAACCCCAAGCAACATGAGGGTGATAACACAGCCATTATTACTTTCTCTTTCTCCTGTCCTAAAAAGCAAACCACAGATCAATGAAATACCCAGGACAGTAGCAGACACAAAGAAGTCTTCATTTCTTTCATATACAGAAACAGTTTCAATTACATTTCAGATTCCCTGAGGCCTACATCAAATAGTAAAATGACAAGAGCACAGAATAGCTGGGTTAGAGGGAATCCCTGCTAATGAGGCAATAAGTAACCATTCCACTTGACAACTGGATGCCCATGCAGGTTCCTAAGAAAAGAGTCATTCTGGCTTACACCCTGAAGGAACCCTACCCTGCACTCCCTCCTCAAGGTGTACCTATGAAAGGCCACTGCAAATGACCTGTGAATGGCCATTAGTAAAATCCTAATAGAGATATAATACATCTGGGGAGCAGCTCTTTTAACGGTGGGGCTTTTTTCTTCTTGGTCAGAGCTTCTCATTGGAGTTAAAAGAATCTAGTCACACTCATATCTGTAGGTTCCACAATAGTCAGAGGGTTTCCTGAGAGATACCCATATCTAGTAAGCTGCCACATACTCTGTTTAGCAGGATATATTCTAGTGAGATTCTGAGTCTTCAGCACCTTTTGGGCAAACTCTTTTGCCCCAAGCAAACAAACAGACCTGCAAAGTCACAGAGAGCCTAAGGTGCTTAGAGGTCAGTTATCTCAACTGACCTGGGTAGAAGGGGTGTGAACAATATTTCTGACTGTTCCACTCCTGGTTTCCAAACATAGCAGTAAATCTCCAAGAAGTAAAACCTATTTGGGGGTCACTCTTCTGATAGACTTACCAGAATACTCAAGAAAATGTTCTGTTGAGTACTCATCCATGAGCCTCACCCTCTCCTTCAATTTCAGAGTTGATCTTGGCAACTCCCAAACCATCCCATGATACTCAGAAGATAGAATCAGACAATGCTTTGTCTTGTTTCAGTCTCAAAGCTTGGCTCTGAGTTCTCAGCCCTTCGCTGATGGTGCCGATGGCAGCAGACACAGTGGAGGTAGTCTACTACGTTATGGGTGAAGAGTGAGCGCAATGGGTGCAAGTACTGGAAGAAAAGTAGCATGAAACCAATGGAAATCAGATAAGCAATAATAAGCTGCAGGGCAATCAAGGAATGACAGTAATTCAGCAATACTTTGACTCCCCAAAACTTAAAAACCAAGACCATGATCACATTCTCTACCAACCTCGCACTATAGTGCAGGCCCATATGTCCCCAGTTTTGACCTTTGTCAACAAGATCTCTGTCTGCCAACCTCAACTGCAAAGCTGACCAGCAAGAGAAGTTAATGCCAGCATAGAGGATGGTGACTGAAATCAGCACCACCAGGGTGCCAACACGGCTGAAATTTTTCTCAATATTATTGGGCATCTGGGCACCACTCCTCCAGAACCTAACCCAAGGCTCAAAAAGGATGATCAGGAAGTTGAGCACTAAGAAGGGCACAGCCTTCAACTTCAAGGTAGCTGAGAAGAGCACCAGAATCATGAGGCGGGAAGTGATCTCCAACGTCCTCCAGATGGTGATGCAAAGGACTTCTAGTGGCCCAAGGCGAATCTTGTAGTCATCATACTTGATCTGGATAGCCAACATATTGCAGAGGGTAGCCCCATAGGTTACAGACATCAGGGAAAAGACCATTAGCACAGCTGTAAAAACAAAACAAAACAAGGAATGGGGGAGGGGGAGAGAGGCAAGCAGTCAATGTTGGTATAAAACCTGTACTCAGACCCAGAGGTCCAGAGATGATAGGTAGGACTTCAGAGCCTCACCTAAGAGTAAATTCATGTATGATAATAGCTATGCAAACAAATAACATGCACCTGAATAGACATGTTTGCAAAGAAGACCAAATGGCCAAGAGATACATGAACAGGTGTTCAATATCACTAATCATCAGGGAAAATCAAATCAAAATCAAAGTGAGGGCTGGGAGTGTAGTATAAACATATACTGTAATACATTAATAATCATAAATGTACAAACTAAGCTTTTTTAAAAAAGGGTAGGTCTTAAAACACTAAGTCACTAATATAAGAAAAGGACATATAAAGGTTCCAGGTAGGACTACCTAACAGAGCAGGCTTCTGAGCAAAAACTGCATGAGGGAAATAAATACATAAGTAAACTTTCTGAAAAAAAAAAATCCAAGCTTAGGAGACTCAGAGAATGTATTTTCTAATTGAAGTCCCTTCTTTGATGTATATTTTCTTCAAGGAGCAAATCTTCTTTGTGCGGGCTTCTAGAATATTTAACTCCAGTTGCATGTGTCAAAAAGTATACTAAATATTTAATGAGGGCAGAGGATATCATATCTATTTTACCCACTGCTGTATCCTCAGAGCCTAACATACTGACTAGAACATGGTTGATGCACAATAAATGTGTGTGGAATTAATGAAGAATTTTGAGTTTAGAGAAGCAGCATAAAATACCTAGAAGTCCTTGGTTCAGCTGTGTATGAGCTTGTGAAATCATTGAATATCTATGTGCCTCAGTTTGCCAATTCATGAGATAGTCTAGAGTTGCTTGTATTTGTCATCAGCAATGCCAATTCATCACTCCTATTTGTTAGTACACATTAGGAATCTCTGAACTTCCAGTAGAGTGGTTCAAAAACATTAAAACTCTGTTTCCCAGTCCATGGCATCCATAACACTAGATGTTAAAGTAGGGGCCAAGAAAGGCAGAATGCTCCCTAACCTTCCTTAACTATAGACCATACAGGTGGCCCTTTGCTTATTTTTATTTTTATTTTTTGGTTAAAGTATACTGATTACTGGGGTGCAGGGGTGAGGGGTGGGGTTTAGTGCTCTCAAGAAAAGTGGAAGGTTTAAGGAGTATTCCCCCAAAAGAAAATCTGTAGTTTTCTCTTCGTATAAAAATAATGGATCCAGAGAAACTTGAGCCATAGTATATCAAGTTAATCTTCAAGAAAAGTGAAGCCTTCCCCATGAAAATACAAAAGAAAATACAGCTCTCATTTCTAAGAATTTTCTTCAGCTAATAAGTAGTGTTGGAATCTTAAAGAATAGAGTGGGAGACTCTCGAAGTGGCTACTCTTAAATTTCTTCTTTTTTTGTACTGGAGATTAACCACTGAGCCACACTGCCCCCCTTTTATATTTTATATTGAGACAGAGTCTTACTAAGTTGCTTAGGGCCTCACTGAATTGCTGAGGCTGGCTTCACACTTGCGATCCTCCTGCCCCAGCCGCCCAAACTGCCGGGATTACAGACATATGCCACTGAGCCCAACCTAGTACTTTTGTATTTCTAAACCACTCTCATTCCTATCCTCAGGAAATGATACTCTTTGTGGACATGGGAACATCAGCTATACATTGAGCCAAGTGTCAAGTGTCTGATGCCTTATCTTAAATTAGAACTCATTTATTGAAAGTAGTACAATAGAAGGAAGAAAACCTGATGCTTCCAATAAATGGAAAAACATTTTCCATATGTCTCCCTACAAATAGATTCATGCCATAAGAGATCAAAATGCTGCTATAGTTAGAAACATAGGCTCTGGAGGCACACATCCTGAATTTCCATCCAATCTTTGCCATTTACTACTTATAATATCTTGGGAAATTTTCTTAACCTCTCAGAGTCTGTTTCCTCATTCATAAGAAGGGGTTAATAATAACCTTGAAGAACTGTTTTGAAGATGAAATGAAATAATTACATGTAAATTGCTTGGAGAAATGCCTGAAACCTAATAAAAGCTATCTGCTAATTTCTGTCTTTCTACTCTCTCCACCCCCCACCCCCCCCACCATTTAAAATTTACAGTATGTACATTTACTTTACCAGTGCTCTGTCCTTGCACTTAAACCTAGCATTTAAGGGGTGGGGTTGGAACTCAGTGGTAGAGCTCTTGCCTAGCATGTATGAAGCACTGAGTTCGATCCTCAACACTACATAAAAATAAATAAAAGTTAAAAAAACTAATATTTTAAAACTGAAAGAACACCTAGAAATAAGCTCTAAAATGTTCAAGACCTGGGCTGGAGTTGTGCCTCAGTGGCATAGTGTTTGCCTAGCATGTGTGAGGCACTGGGTTCGATTCTCAGCACTGCATATGAATAAATAAAACAAAGGTCCATTGATAATGAAAACAATAAAAATAATAAAAATGTTTTAAAGTTCAAGACTTATGGTGAGAAAACTACATAATTTTACTGAAGTACATGTTAAAATATTTAATGAAATGGAGATTTATCATCTTCCTATATGAATTTGATTGATCCTTTGAACATCCCATAACTTGAATAATTTACTGCAATTTCAATCAGAATCTCCATGAAATGTGATTTTTTGGTTATTATTTTGCTTTGCTTTATTCTTTGGTGGGGAAATTGACAAATTTATATTAGACACTAATATATGTGGAAGATGAGTAAATTACTCTATCAGCTAAGACTTTGAAAGTCCTTTCTTGTAAGAAAGACACAAAATCTATAAGCAATAAAGAATTTGAATACATAAAAATGTAATAATTCACAATACCAGAAGACATAGCAAAGTATGTTGTGCACATTAAGTGTAGGGTATTGCACATGTGTGATACGTATATGCACATAGAAAATGTGTGTATTTTAAACACAAAAATATACAAACATGTATGCACATGTTTGTGTGCATAGCAAAAAAAAAGAATTAATGCTAGAATAAGTAAATAGCTCCTACAAATTAATTTGAAAGATAAACAATCCACTAGAAAAAGTGAGCAAAATATGTAATTAGCAATTCAAAGAACACATACAATGACCAAACATAAAAGATACTTAGCTATAGCCACAAAGAAAGCCAATTATTTTAAAAGCCAGTTACTTATAATTATAAAAATAAATATTTAGTTTGAGATATGAGGAAACAGATACTTTTATATACTGTGAATGGGAGTATAAATTCATAAACCCCTTTTCAGAGAGTTATTTGGCAGCATCAATAAAATTCTAAACACACATTTTCTTTCATCCAGAAATTCTAATACCATATATTTATTGTACAAAGTTTAATTCACATACATAGATGTTTATAAAGATGTTAACTGTAGCATAATTTGTAATTGGAAAAAATTGTGAAAAATTAGAAACTTTAGAAAATTAGGGAAATGAAAAAGAATGTTCCAATTCATACAAGAGAAATATATTTTATATACTTATACATGTATATATAAATAACTACTGAAAAATAGCATAGTTTTGAGGATGATATCACTGAAAAACATGTTTAATACAGTCCATTTTTGGCAAAACATGTACATATATGTTGTATGTTTATATTTACATAGTAAAAAATCTGGAATGATACATATTGAATGGCTAGCAGATTATTTTGGGGGAGTGAATTTACATTTCCTTTTTTATATCTATTGTTTATTTTGAATTTTTACTATAGCTAGTCCTATTTTTATAATTTAAAAAATTACTAAAAATAATAGTACATGATCTTGGCAAAAATTTCAAGCCATACTGAAGTAAAAATAAAAGTCTGCTAATTTGTCATTCCCACTCTTCAGAAGTAATATCTTTCATAGCTTTCTGGAAAATTCCTCTGTATATACAATTGTCTATAGGTCAATCACTTTGCACATGTATTACTTTTGTAGTATATGTATGTATCTTAATTGGAAGATTTCATGACCCTCAAAATTCTCAAGAGGAAAACCATCATCATTTCCCTGAAACTACTGTCAATTCTATGTACATGAAAAGCTTCAGAACTTTATGAACTGTTCTCAGTGGAATTAGTTCTCCCTGCATTTGAGACCGGGGACTTTGCCAAGCGGGATCAACACAAAATAATAAAAAAAAAAATGATCCAAAGCTGCACCCACACCCATACCAGCTTCTGTCCAAGCAGATGAAGCAAATCACAGGCTGTTAAAATTCATTAACAGCACTTTATCTTGACTTTGAAAACACTGACTCACATTTCATCCTCTGCTGGAGGTCTTACTCATCTCAGGATCCATTTTTTTACAAGTGAAAAATTAAGACAGTGACTGCTTTATAACTTCCTCCAAAGATTACAGCAAGGGTCAGGACTTGAACTAGGTCTGATTCTCCTCAGTATTCATCCCATACCCTTTTGCTTTCTCTTCACTGACATTGGGAGAAAATGATTAAATTAGTGGTTCCCAAATCAGGCTGCTCAGAATCAATTAAGGTACTTCATAAAAATGCAGATTCCTGACCTCCCCACATTCTGGGATTAATTCAGATCTGGGGAGGAAATGTGATTTTAAAAAGAATCTTACCACATGATTCTGATGATCAGTAATATTTGGGAACCTCTTCCTAAAGGTGGCCATCCCTAAACAAACAAAACAACTAACATCATAATTTAAACACTCTGAACAAGGGAAAATATCCTACTAACTGTTGGTGTTACTAGCTTCTTTTGAGGCCAGGTAGGGTGTATCTGTTAACATTTTTCGTCTAATCAGTTTGCTCCAACTTAAAAATCAGGCAGGCCTAAGATGCCTGACTCCCTAATTTTTTTAACTACTAGTGCTGTTCAGAATTTTCTGTGATAATGGAAATATTCTAAATCTGTGCCATTCAAAACAATAGTCACTAACCTACATGGCTATTGAAAACTTGAAATGTGGCCAGTATTACTGAACCAGTATATTTCTAATCTTATTTAATTCTCATTGAAATTGTCACATGAAGCTAGTGGTCAGTATATTGGACAGCTCAAGGCTAAACTTCTAAGACCCTTGATTTAAGTGGATCCCTCCCCTCTCCTGACCCCACTCACCTCTACCCAGGGGGACCTCTGCAGAGATCAGGGTCACATAGAGCTGATAGGTCAGCTGGGGCACTGAGCCCAGGAAGGCTTGGATCTGTGACATACGTTTGTAGGCATTGCGATGCATAGCCAGGGTCCGGATGGAGTGGCCCACCTCCCATTCTATCAGCACCTCCTCGCCATCTATTAGCATCTTCTTTCTGGTGAGGCTGACATAGGGCTCCTCCTGCCCCTCTTTCTTCCACAGTGTGAGGTACTTAATCATGGCCTCCAAACACCTGCAGGTGTAAAGCATCATGGGAACTTAACTAAAGCTGTCCTGGGAAGGGAGGTTGTAACAAGGAGGGAAATTTGGGGAGGTTATGCTACTTTTTGCTTTTTACTCTCTTCTGCTCATTTCTGGTGAGTCAAAGGATTGGTCATGGGGCTGGACTTGCGGCTCAGTGGTAGAGAGCTTGCCTAGCACGTGCGAGGCCCTGGGTTCGATCCTCAGCACCACATAAAAATAAATAAATAAAATAAAGGTATTGTGTCCAACTACAACTAAAAAATAAATATTAAAAAAAAAGGATTGGTTAGACCTTCTACAAATTATGTGAGCCTAAGTCCATTTCTGTTTGGTCTAATCTACTAACCTAACAACACCATTTCAGAAGTACTTCTTGGAAGACAGGAAATTGTTTTGTCTGCTTAGGAACAGGCCTGCATTGGAGGCTGAGGCAGGAGGATCGTGAGTTCAAAGACAGACTCAGCAATTTAGCAAAGACTTAAGCAACTTTGTGAGACTCTGTCTCTAGATACACACACACACACACACACACACACACACGTGGCTGGGGAGGTGACTCGCCCCTAGGCTTAATCCATAGTACCAAAAAAAAAAAATAGATTTGAGGAAATGTTTTATTCAGAGAAAAAGGTGAAGGTTCCAAAAAGCCCTGGTTTGGGTTTTTTGTTTTGTTTTTTATTTTTAGCTGTAGGGGTAGAAAAAATATATTTTTAGTTGTAGATGGACACAATTTATTTTTATGTGGTGCTGAGGATTGAAGCAAGTGCCTTTCAAATGCTAGGCAAGCACTCTACCACTGAGCCCCAGCCCCAAGCATTCTTTTTTCAAGGCATTCAGCTCTATAATTGGGGTCTCAAATTCTGTTTTTTCAAGAAAGTGCCTTTGTTGTGTCATGAGACCTGTTGGAAAACAATAGCCTTTTAAACCTGATTACTTCTTTATGAAGAAGAAAATATCCTTATGAAAATCTATCACTCTTGAAATAGTGATAAGACATTTCCTGCTGTCTCTCTCATCTCCCCCATTATATCAGAAGTCTCTAGTAGTTCTGAAGTGGTGAATAGATGAGAAACAACTAGAACATCTTGTTTTGGAACACCTGAGTTACCACTTCCCCCATTAATTCTGAACTCAATGGAAGATATGGGCTATTTTTTTAATGACAAGTAAGAACATTTGTGGTGGAAATTAAGACATCTTCCCCAATAGACTGAGGGCAGGGGTTGTATTTATCTTGCTCAAAGGCCTTATCACATAGTGGGAATTTGATAAATATTTGCTGAGTAAATGAAAGGATGAAAAGGAAAACAAAGAATACAGGGTGAAAATGACAGAAGGAGAGGATAATAGCACCAATGAGATTTAACAGAAAAATAGATGAAAGACAAGCTTAGAGATTTATATGCTCTCTAGTCTTTATCCCCCAGTAGGAAGGTTTGAAACATGCACTGACTGCTATTCTCCACAGGATCGCCCAGAGATTGATTCAGGTGTACCAATTCAAAGTGTGTAGCCAGAAACTTCCCACATTCTAGAGACAAACTCAAAGACCTGGGAAAGAATAAAAAAGAAAAAGCAATATCTCTTCCTAATTAGGGAAAATGCATAAGTGCCTTTTCCACAAAAGATTTTAGATTTTAACCCAAGTCCATCCACACTATTGTGGAATAAACTATTACTCTTTATTTATGCTTTTTTTTTTTTTTTTGGTATCAGGGATTGAACCCAGGGGCACTTAACCACTGAGCCACATCCCAGCCCTTTTTCATATTTTATTTAGAGACAGAGTCTTTCTGAGTTGCTTAAGGCCTCACTAAGTTGCTGAGGCTGGCTTTGAACTCCCAATCCTCCTGCCTCAGCCTCCCAGGTCACTGGGATTACAGGCATTTGATATTGCACCAGGCTATTCTTCTCTTCTCAAGGCTGGTTTGAAATAGGGTGTTTGCCTTGCTTATAAGCTTCAGTAAACCAGAGTACATTTTCATTTCCAGAAGAATGTTTGGATTTCATGTAACAGAGTCAGTCCCTACAAACACCTTCATTTGCTCAATAGCACTAATCAGGTTCCTACTTGATTAGTAAAAAGTAATTGGCCTTGAATATAAGCATATAAAGAATATAATTTATGGCCTGGAGATGTGGCTCAAGCGGTAGCGCGCTTGCCTGGCATGCATGCGGCCCGGGTTCCATCCTCAGCACCACATACAAATAAAGATGTTATGTCTGCCGAAAACTAAAAAATAAATATTAAAAAATTCTCTCTCTCTCTCTCTCTCTCTCTCTCTCTCTCTCTCTCAAAAAAAAGAGTATAATTTATGAGTTTTCAATTACTTTTCCCTGCTGTGGGTTTAAGTGATTGAGGCTAAAAATATTTTTTAAATTATTCTTAGTGGAAGCTAAACAACAAAAATGAAAAACAGTGAATACAGAGGGTCCAAATCAAAGAAGCTTAGGAAGTCACAAGCAAAAGTCAAAACTGGGATCTGAAAAAAAAAAAACGAAAAAAAAAAGAAACCTGGGGTCTGGCTACTCACTGAAATTTGCTTCTTGAGAATTCTAGATCTTAATATATTGTATTTGAAAGGGGACAGAAGAATGGTTCCCTTGCTCCTCTAGTGACATCTTAAAATTTCTTGGTTCCAAGTTCAAGATGAGGTCTTCCTTTATAACTTCAAAAATTTAGAACTGGAAAGTACCTTTAGACCACCCAGTCCAAAGATTATATATAGTCAGCTGAGTCATTTCTGACCAATACATGTAGTTTGGACTGTACAATGTTGTTTGTTTTAAGTCAGTTGCCAATATTTAAAGTCATGACATTTCATATAAAATCCTGCATTGGGAAATTCTCCTGAAAAATTAGGAGATCTGGCAATACTGGCTCTGAATCCTCACATGGATAATGGACTGGAGTTGTAGAGTGGCTGCTTCCTCTATAGGCAGGTCACAGACTCCAGATTACCATGATACTTCCCAACATTTCTCTAACAATGAGACTTTGTTTTCATTTATCATCACACGTGAGACTACTGGTTTTCTCATACTTGCCCTACATCAATCATTAAATTACCTGCCTGGTTCCTGCAAGCATTTAGGATTCGTGATCTAGCTTAGACAATTTATTTTACAAAAGAGGGAACTAAAGCCCAAGGCATCTTCTGAGATTTCACCAAGGCCACACAACTAGTCAATGGCAGAAGGAGGACTAGATTCCAGGTCTCCTGAATTCCAGGCCACTCTAAGATATCTCATATTTTCTGTGATGGAGCCTAATCAATTCCTCTCCATTAAAACCATACTGATAAAATTTTTTTCAAGCTTTTTGAAGGTATAATTGTCAGTAAAATTATGTGTATTTACAGATAAAATTTTTTATAAAGGGGGAAGTTCCATCCTTAACCAGTTTCATAGCCTATTTTTAGTTCTTAATGATGAGATACCTTCCCAGCCAATTACAACATTAACACTCTGACCCATATTTCTCAGCTGACTGCAGGTGTTTGTCTCTCTTGCAATCATGACAAACTTGGTCCATTCCTCCCTCCTGACCTCATAAGTTTTGCAACGTCTACTTTGAAAACCCTATAGTATCCAAATGAGACTGTTGACACAGATTCCTGTCTCCCTACAATTAAGTACATTATCTTCCCTTCAAAGCAACCTGGATGGGAACACATGATTTTATTACATTGTGCTACTGCATCCAGACAGCAATGGATTCCTTTGCCCCCTTCCAACTGTGTACTTTTATTGCAGAATATAAATAAATAAATAAACAGGAGATTTGATGACCTGACAGAGAAAAATGAACTACATTGGGTTGGGGTACCGGATTACCACTGGTAGCTATTTTGGTATTTTCCAGATGTCAAATAACTATAGAATTTGAAAATGGCAGCAACAGCAGCCTAAGTAGCTCAAGGTAAAGAAAATAAATGTGGGATATGAGGGATTCAAGGAAAAACTTTCATCTCATTTACAAAATGTCTGAAAGACAAAGTTAAAATTACACACTCTGGGTTGGGTGGGGGTGTATGTAACTCAGTAGTAGAGCACTTGTCTAGCATACCCAAGGCCCTGGGTTCAATCCAGCACCAAGGGAAAAATTACACTCTGCAGCTATTGGCCTGTGTGCACAGGGTGACCACATCTGTTAATCTCAAATCAGTTTCCACAGTCCAAATCCAAATATCATGCATAATTTAATGAAATCTCTTAGATGGTATCATTTACAGTTTTGGAACACAGATACATGCCACATGTTCATCAGTTTGGCACTTAAGGTTCCAGATAAGTTTTCTGGATGACAGGCAGGGAAGCCAAGAATGGAAAGGAATGGGAGAGTCATTAAGATTAGAGGCCCAGGGGCTGGAGTTGTGGCTCAGTGGTAGAACCATCCTCTAGCACATGCAAGGCCCTGGGTTCGATCCTCAGTACCACATAAAAATAAATAAAGGTATTGTGTCCAAGTACTTCTAAAAAATAAATATTTTGTAAAAAGATTAGAGGCACAGTATCAGTCTTGTGAATATTAGTTTTCTCTTTCTCTGCACAAGTTTTGAGGGGGTATGTAGAGATTTAAAAAGTGCTCACCTGATAACAGGTCCCAAGAGGAGTAGATGCATAAATAATGACAGTGGTTTGTCTTTGGCCAGATCTCTGTGGACAAAAATGAGGGTCAACTGGACCATAATGGATGAAAACATAAAGAAGGAAAAGGTGTATGTCATCCAGAAGGTTTCATTATTCTTTCGATAAATTCTAACCATGTATAAGGCAGATGCAGCCTCCCCACAGTACAAAAAGGTGGAGAACAGGATACCAAATGGAAAGGTAAATCGAGGGTTGGCCCCACGGATGACATCTTCCTCCAGAGATGAAACTGGATCTACATTTGGCTCCTCAGGAATTTCATAAACTCTGTCCATTGTGGAGGTTCTGAGTGTTGTGGTCTGGTGTTCACAGCACCACTCCACCCATCCCAACAGAACCTGTAGCTACTGCAGTCCAAGTAACAGTCAAGTGGGCTCTGTCAAGTTGAATTCCAGAATGGAGATCAACTAATTAGAACCAGAGACTCCTGTCTTCTAGACCCAATTAGATGTGGAGTCTGGGATGAAGAGTCCAAGAGGACCACTCTGAACTTGATTCTTGATTGGCCCAAGAATCCAATCGTCAATATACGTGCTGAGAAATTTGGACAAGGCAAAAGCAAGCATCCCAGCGCCGAGTCTGGAGTCCAATTCCAAGCGTATGAAAAGACATGGGAACAGCGTTTTCCTTTCCGTGGCAGCTCCTTTCGCACCCCGGCTCCAGGCAGGAGGGGAGCCACTCTGTCAAGACACTGCTAGCAGCTCCCCGGGAGATATTCTGAGTAGTGTGCCCTCTCAATTCAGTAGCAAATTGAGCCAGAGCAGAAGAAAGGGCGCAGTCTGAGCGTTCCCTGGAGGATTGGGTTCAGCGCCACGGTACCTTAGCTACTTCTAGGTTATGGCTCTTAGTTCGCCCTCTCATGTGTTCACCGGTGCTCTCTCAGGATCCGCGCCAAATCACAGGTTCTCCAGGTGGCTCTATGGATTCCCCAGGCCCCGCCTCCAAGACAGCCGGGCTGGGGGCAGGAGTAATGTCACTACTCAGTCCCCAAGCTCAGTCACTAGGGAGAGAAGCACTGCACGCTTGCTACTGGAATCAAGCAAAGGCTGGAGGGGCTTCTCCACCCAGAAACTTTGCTAGTGAAAGGCACAAGGTGCAAGCCGCCAAACCGGCCGGGCAGATGTCGCCAAACTCTAGGCTGCCCGGGTCTAGTCTGGCCTGCGGTTCAAGCCACAAGAGGTCCGGTGGCTTCAGGCGCTAAAGCACCTGGATGGCGGGGGCGGGCGAGATAGGAGGGACAGCTGGGGCCAAAAAAAAAAAAAAAAAACCCGAGAGTTCCAAGTCAATCAGCCAAAGGATGCTCCGTGTACAGGCGCGACAAGGAGGGCTTGGACCACTCTTCAGAAGCACTGCTCAGCACGACCCCCAGATCCAGGAGGGAGCCAAAGCTTTCCTCTCCCCAGGAGCAGAAGGCACCCACTTCTACCCCCACCCTCCCTAACTAGCTAAGTGGCTGCTCCCACACTAGCTCAACCCACGCGCGGTTAGGCAGGTGTGTCTCCCTTGGGCGCAGGGTTGAACCTCCCTAGGTCCTATTGCCCTCCAGATAATATCACAGGAGAGGGTACCTGGGAGGCAATTGGGGAAGAATTTCCTTTTCAGTTGATTTTAGCTAAAGGAAGACTAAACAGGGTAGAAATCAAGACACAAAACTAGCCCACAGACACTGAAAGCTCATATTATACGCCTTGATTTCTCCACTTGCAAAATGAAGCCAGGACTGGAGCTTTATGGACTTTCAGGTTTTTGGCTAAAACGTTCCAAAGAGGGGCCAAATTCTAAATAGACTGGCAAGTAGCCAAGGGTGCTGTTAGTAAAACTGACATGTCTTAGCTCTGAAAATTTGCTGGATTCTTAAGTGCAATCCTCCCCCACCCCGCCAAGCTTTTGTTTTCATGCCTAATTTGCATAATTCTAAACCCCAGAGAAAAGGAGAAAACATCTGCCTCTGGGTGGTAATATAAATGTACTAGAGCCTGTGCCAATCTCCTGTTGGTGCAGTTAAAAGAATCAGTGAGGAGTGGTCAAGTTAGCCACCAAAAGGATGGCCTCAAGATAGACTTAGTCTTGTCATTTTTTTTTAAAGGTTTCCTGGATTGCTGCCTCCTTTCCTCAGGGCTGATTCAGGGACAGACTCAGCATCTAAGGGTTGTTGCTTTCTGAAGCAGATTCTCCATCTTGGTCTGCACCTGTGGTAGCAGCTGGGCTAAGAGGGTGATACTTCCTCCTTCCCATTTCACACTAGAGGTCAACAGTATAGAGAACTTCAGTCCAAGTACTGATTACCTGAAACATTCTAACTGGAAAGAGGTTCTCTACCAGGGGCATACAATACAGATCATCTTGGGGATCCTGAGCAACCTGCTTGCAAGATGGATCTCAGGCAGGGTGACTAGCTCATTCCACTTTGCTAGGATGGAATAGATTAATCATCTTAACACGGGAGAATGAGGCTAGGAAGAATATAGAACCCTACTGTTCTAGTTTTTCTTCCCCAGGCCTTTACCAGTCCCCAAATATGCAAATCTACAATGCCTTTCTACTTTGTTCCAAAATAACTCCTTTCTTCTGCCATCCAAGGCTCTCTGTAATCACCCTGCTTCTCTCTCAAACTTTAATTGCCCACGCTACCCTACCACACACCTTTTGCTCCAGTCCAGCAGGTTTTCTCATTTATATTCAACCTGCTCACTACCACCTTATGTGCCTTGTTGATGCTATTTATAGCCCCATTCACCTTTTCCTCTATTAATGCAAACCTTCCTTCAAGGGTCAGCTCCAGAATGACCTTCTCCAAGCTTTCTCTCCTCTCCAACCCTTTCCTAGCTTTGTGCTATTGGCACATGTCTCTTGTACTAACTAGTCCCTCAACTCCTTGTTTGCTCTGCCTCCCCAATATAAGTGTAAACTTAGTGAGGAAGGGATGTGCAATGAATGTTTAGTGTGGATCTTGTTGATGACAATGGTGATTGACAAATGATGACGAAACTTCCTCCCCCATACTTCCTCCATGAAACCAGGCAAGACTCAGACACACTCATCTCTAAAAGCTGTAGGCACTGTAGCTTAAAGTACTTTGGCTGAATGAACACTGCCTTATTCACTCATTCAGCTCAGAGGAAGCCAGCCTACATGACCAGTCCCTTCTCAGACATTTTTGTCAAATACCAGTTTAGCAACAAATTACAAATTTGTTTCAAGTGTATAAACTTTTATGCCCCAACTAAATTATTATAGGTTTCTTGATGGCAGAAGTCCTGCTATAATGCTTTTATTGGATTCCCCCATGGCTGCTACAGACCTGTAAATTTCCTGCCATCTGATTCCCCTCATCCATCAGCTTCTCCATTTTCATCCTTAAGACTTTGTGGCGCTTTAGGACACTAAATCCCTGGTCTCTGATTTCCCTTTTCCTTTGCCCTGCTGGGAGAAACTTAAAAGAAGATGTTCCCTATTTCTGTCTAATACTCTTTACCCTTTAAAGCAATCTCTAGATTCCAACTTTACTCTTCTTAGGATGAGATGCTGGAAATGTTGGTAGTGGTGAGCCTGCCCAGTAGCCCCTTCCCCACTGAAAGCACAGATCTCCCAAGGGCTAATCTGCTGAGGTGGTACCTCTAAGTGGCCCCCTAAATTCTAGGTAATGCTCAAGGGTCAATTTCCCCTCCAGGAAGCACCAAAATTCTGCAAGAAAGGGAGGCCTAGGATCCAGAAGGAACAAATAATGGGCCTAAAAGCTATCTGATCTAAAAGCTCTTTGCATTTTTAGCAGCATTCAGAAGCCCCTGAAATCACATAAAGCTTTGGGATAGGGATGAGGTTTCTATGCCACCATGGCCTGAAGAAAAATGGTTCCTAGACGTTCCAGGAGCTGCTTCTGTAAAAGGCAGCTAGCTGGCCTCTACAAGAGGAGAGGAAGAGAGATGAGCAACAAGTGGCTGATTGTCCAGTCACAAATGTACAAGTGGCTGGTAGGTGGGAAGTAATGAACAAGGTCCAGAGTATCAATTCCTAGGGCAGAAGGATGCCTTCCTTCCATAGAATTCTGTTTGGGCTGTTAAGAGTTCTTGAAAGGGCTGGGGATGTGGCTCAAGTGGTAGCGCGCTCGCCTGGCATACGTGTGGCCCGGGTTCAATCCTCAGCACCACATACCAACAAAGATGTTGTGTCCGCCGAAAACTAAAAAATTCTCTCTCTCCTCTCTCTCTCTTAAAAAAACAAACAAAAAAAGTTTTAGTAACCGATGTGATTCTGCAATCTGTATACGGGGTAAAAATGGGAGTTCATAACCCACTTGAATCAAATGTATGAAATATGATATGTCAAGAGCTTTGTAATGTTTTGAACAACCAATAAAAAAAAAGGAAAAAAAAAGAGTTCTTGAAAGATATCTAAGGCAAAACCAGTCACCTGGATCTGATTTTTTTTCATTGTAAGCTCCTTGAGAACAATGACTTTTGCTTTTTAGTATTGAGTCCATGCCCTCATTAGTATTATCCATAGGTAGGATCTGGGCTTAAGTCAAAACACAAATTAGATCTCTCGCAGCCCTTAAGCAGCCTTGAAGAGAATGAAGGACTATCACAAAATATAGCATAAAACATGGGGATGGTGGCAAGCTCCATTTACATTGCTTGGTAGAGGGAATGAGGGAGAGGGATGCAATGAATAATACTTATTTCTTAAATAATACCTTTAAATATAATTCATGTACCATATAATTCACCCATTTAAAGCATGCAATTTAGTGGTCTTTAGTACAAAGCTGTGCAGCCATTACCCCAATCTAATTTCAGAACATCTCATCACCCCCCAAAAGAAACCCATACCCATTAAGTTCTCACTCCCCACTCCCTAAACAATCTAAAATCTACTTTTCATCTCATTGGGTTTGTTTATTCTGGATTGTATTAGCCTATTTTGTTGCCAATAATATCATAGAAAGGGTGATTTAAGGTTTATTATCGGTCATAGTTTTAGGTGAAGGATGATGGGCCACATTTGGTGATAAATTTTTTTTTTCTTTTTGGTACTGGGGTTTGAACTCAGGGGCACTCAACCACTGAGCCACAATCCCATCCCTATTTTTTTGTTTGTTTGTTTTTATTTAGAGATAGGGTCTCACTGAGTTGCTTAGCACCTCATTATTGCTGAGGCTGGCTTTGAACTTGCAATCCTATTTCAGCCTCTCAAGCCACTGAGATTAAAGGTGTGCAACACGGTGCCAGGCTAGTGATAACTTTTTTTGCTGGCAGAATTCCAAGTTGGCAAAGAGTATCACATAGCAAGAGAATGTGTACTCTTTTCCTCCTCTTATGAACCTTCCAAGATTCAATTATGGGGGCTCCACCCTAATAACTTTAATCCCAATTATTCCCCAAGGACCCCATCTCTAAACACCAGAGTTGGATTAAGTTTCCATCCCCTTAATACCTCACAATGGGGGTTAAATTTCAACACATGAAAACCTAGGAGACAAACCATGAAATGTGTACTTCATGTAAATGGAAATCATTTAATATGGGACCTGTTGTGTCTGGATTTTTTTACTTAGCATGTTTCAAGGATTATTCATGTTGTAACATGTATTACTTTGTTCCTTATGAATAATAGTCCACCACATAGGTCTACCACAAAGAAACAGAATCACTGGGTCACTTGTAGTTCTCAAATTCAGGGCACATTGGGAGGCTGCAAATTCAGGGGAAAGCTGGTGTGGCAGGATTCATCTGGAAGTTGAAAAGTCAGCAGAATTTCTATATTGCAGTCTGGAGGCAGTATTCTATCTTCTGCAGGGGACCTTTGCTCTTTAGGCCTTCAATGGATTGGATAAGGCTCACCTATATTATGGAGGGTAATGTTTTATTCAATATCTGATGACTTTAGTCATAATCAAATTTGAAAAATATCTTCATGATATTTAAACTGGTATTTGACCAAATGGGCACCATAACCTAGACAAGTTGATACACAAAAACATGACAGGGTTGTTTCTACTTTTCAACTCTCATCAATAAAGCAACTAAGAACATTTGTGTACAAGTTTTCACATGTGTTTTCAATTCACTTGAGTATATGCCTAGAAGTAAAATGCTAGATCATATGGTAACTATGTCTAAATTTTTGAGGAAAAGTCATCAGACTTTTCCTAAATGGCTGCACCATTTTACATTTCCTTTGGCTGTATATGAGTTTCTAATTTCTCCACATTCTCAACATCAGTTGTCTTTTTTATTATAACCATTGTACTGGATTTTTATTTGCACTTCCATACAGCGAAATTGAGTGTAGGTATGTGTGTGTGTAAGGGCATTGGAGCACCAGCTGCCGACATTCATCCAATTATTTCAGTAAATAAGACAAAGATCTGTGGTCTCAATTTTACATAGTGCAGTGGACATGTGCTTTTTATTGGAGATTTGGGGATTGCTCTCCAGCATCTCAACCCTTTTATCTGGGAGAGAGTACTTAGGACTCTTGTTGGGGGGGAAGTCAGGACACAGGTATGTGACTAAGGCTCACTAAATCCAATGATCTAGCTCTTGAATTGGGAGCCGGTGGCCCAAAGTAGTGGAAAATCTCTAAAACATCTATGAAAATGTGTATCTCAGTTCTCCCAGTTTGAAAGCACTATTGACCTTGACCCCAGCTGCTACGCTTTAAATTCACCCCAATATTTGCTGCTTTGCTCTGAGGTCACACCACTCCCAGAAAATGACTGAGCACAGCAGGCTTATTTCTGAGAAATATCAAACTATTCTAGTTGATGTCTCTGGCTACATAACTTGCTGTCAACCTTGCCAAATTTTATTAGAACTGCACTCCAGTCTAAAACTCTTCCTACCCAAATTTCTTCTTGCCTTCCCTCATCCATAGATAAAATTTATATTGCAGTCCCAACCTCCCCTAGACCTATTTTCTGTCACACATTTTCCTCCAACAAATTTCTTGCATCCCATCTTGTTATCTGCTCCTCAGATGACCTCAGTGTAGCAGTAGTAACAGTGGCTGCTGTGATGTTGACTGTGTAGCCTGAGTCTGGTTCTCTAGTCCAAGACTGGCAATTCTGTGAGCTATTTAATACACTTTCAATATATACATATTCTTCTTAAATTAACCAGTCAATTTCTTTTGCTCACAACTAAGAACTCTCCAGATTATACAGGGACAGGACAAAAACATCCAACTACAATACAGCATAAGAGAAGTGTAGAGTCCATGGGATTACATTGGGGAGGAATCTAACCCAGTCTTTGTCTTCCCAAATAAAATACCTACATGCTACCTGGATTTGCTAGTCAACTCTTATCACAAATTTTATAGTCCACCCCAAATTGAAAGGCTCATGACCATCTCTCCAGTTTACTACTTCTTATGCCAACAGTTCTCAGTTAAATTCACATAAAAATCACTTGAGGGCTGGGGTTGTAGCTCAGTGGAAGAGCACTTGCCTAGTATGTGTGAGGCACCACATAAAATAAAGGTCCATAGAAAACTAAAAAAAATATTTTTACTTGAATGCAGAAGATGACAAATCACCAACTCCAGAGCCCCAAATGTCAAGCAACACAGGTGCTCAGGTTAAGTATGCTTCTGAAAAACTGTCCTAGGGATAGCTCTATAGTCTGTTTCTAGAACACTTGTATCCATCATCATACTGGGCATTTCATAAAGATTTGCAGCAGCTGACCACTCTATGACTTGGGCCAGATTTAAAAATTGACTTAAGGGAGCTGGGATTATAGCTCAGAGGTAGAGCGCTTGCCTCACACATGTGAAGCACTGAGTTCGATCCTCAGCACCACATAAAAATAAATACATAAAATAAATAAAGATATTGTGTTCATGTTTTAAAAAAATCTTTTAAAAAATTGACTTAAGAGTAATCTGCACACAAGGGTATGTCTCCAACACCAAAATTCTCGATTTCCTTCGTCTGCACACAAAGAATATCATCTTCTACTATAATTTGGTAAGAATGAAACTGTGTGTACAAACTTCGAGTTTTTTTTAGTTGTAGACAGACACAATGCCTTTATTTTTATGTGGTGCTGAAGACTGAACCCAGTGCCTCACATGTGCTAGGCAAGCACTCTACCACTGAGCTACAACCCCAGGCCCTGATATTCTTTCTTAATGGGCACATTCAACATTTGTTGGGCCTAGCAGTTCTCAATCTTATAACAAAGGGAAGGAGATGTTCCGGTAATTCCAAGAGGAAAAGGGACTCCTTCTGTACTGCAGGATGACTCAATGAAAGAGGTAAGCATAGAAAGTAAAAGGAAAGATCATGAATCTTTTACCAGATCACCTCCTTAGCATTTCCATGTCTCATTCTTGGCTTTAATTCTTTTTTTAAAAAAGTCATTTTTTTTCCTCAAATAATTATCACAAACTGCATTCACTGAAAGCTAGTGGCAACCAAAAGTGAAAAGTTTACAAAGATCTAAAATTTACACCCAAGAACTGATCATAGGTTAATGGGAAGAACAATTCATCCTCTGTTTAGACTTATTTTATGAAGGATAATTATATACTAAATTAAGGGCAGCATTATGCTTTGAAATACAATAAACAAAAAAGACTAAAAATGGACTCAGTTTTAATATGCTGAATGGGAAAATTTAACACTTTTGTGATATGTAATTGACTGGCTCTATTATACAAATGGGAATAAACTAAAGAGTTTTTCAGTTTAAATAATGTTAATGCCAATATTTATTGATTACTAAGTGCCAGGCACTGTTGTAAGCCCTTTCTGAACTAATTTAATACTTACAAAGCCCTCTGAGATAGGAGCTATATTCATCTCCAATTTCCTATTAGGTAAGGAAATTGAAACACAGAAAAGTTAAGACATGTCCAAGCTAAAGTAGCTTATATAGTAGGGCTGAGGTCTGAATAGAGGGAGTCAGATTCTGGTGCCTTGGCCCTAGTCATTTAGAACAGCAAACAAATTGCATTGAAAATTCAAGGTTGTCTATAATCTGCCCCACACCTGGCTAACTCCTATTATGAATGTTCCATTTTAGAACGGCTGTTGTCCCCAAACTTCTCAAATACATGCATTTCCAACTCCAAGCCTTTACCTGCCCCTTTCAACCCATCTGGAATAACTTCCTGCCTGCCTTCCTCCTATCCAAACCCTCATACCTCCCTCTAGGTCAAGTCCAAGTTTTACCTGCTCTATAAGGTTCTAAATTCTAGAGGGCATTTTTTTCTAAACAATTAAGCCTGTACTGTCTGAACCCCCTTACTTTTGGTGTTTAACTGGTCTCAAGAATATATACCTTGCTCTTCATGAAATTAGACTAATGGCTTTCCCAGGGCAACCAGAACTACACTATCCACATAATAGAAAGTTCTAATGGAGGGGCTGGGGTTGTAGCTCAGTGGTAGAGTGCTTGCCTGGCATGTGAAGCACTGAGTTCCATCCTCAGCACCACATAAAAATAAATAAAACAAAGGTTGCTAAGGCCGTCACAGCTCTAGTTACCTTTTTACATACTCACTCTATGTAAACACTGCTTGCTCTAAACTTATATATCCTAAACACAAAAAATGAATTTTCTTTTTAAACTCCAATTCTTTTAATATTTTTTTAGATGTAGATGGCCACAATCTTTATTTATTTTTTATGTGGTGCTGAGGATCGACCCCAGTGCCTCACACATGTGAGGCAGGCGCTCTACCATTGAGTCACAGCCCCAGCCCTAAACTCCAATTCTTATTTCTAGTAAAAGGAGCTCAGAAGATATCTCAAATGTAAATATCACTAACATTTCTAATCAAGTCTCAATACTCTTGATTTTTCTCAATTCTCATCCTCCTTTAGCCCCAGCTGCACCTGGCATTATGTAGACCAGCTTCCCTCTCCTACTCAAAAATTGCCCCAGCTGTCTCACTCCTTGGGGTTTATCCAAAAGAAAGAAAATCAGGAGCTATTTTATAACTCAGTTGTGGAGTTATGGTTTAGATATGAGGTGGCCCCCCAAAAGCTCATCTATAAATGACACAGGAACATTCAGAGGTGGAATAGTTAGATGATGAGAGCTGTAGGGATTAACTGGGTGGTAATTATAGGAAGGTAGGATGTGATTGGAGGAGGTGGGTCATTGGGAGCATGACTTTGGGGTTTATATTTTGTCCCTGGTGAAGAGAATGCTGTTTCCTTGTTACCATGTTCTGAGCTGTTTTCCTCTGCCACATCCTTCTGCCAAGATGTTCTGCCTCACCGCTGGTCCAGGGCTATGAAGTCAGTGGTCTATGATCCAAGTCCTCTAAAACCACAAGCCAAATAAACTTTTCCTTTACTAAATGTTCCTGTGAAGTCTTTTGGGCACTGTGATTAAAAAAAAGTTGGCTAAAATATAAACAATGGCATTTTATTTAAAGAAGAATGTTATCATGGTATTTGCTGGTAAAAGGATAGAACTAGAGAACAGGACATCATGTCAGGGGAAATAAGGTAGACTCAGAAAGTCAAGGATCAAATATTTTCTCTCAAATCCAGACGCTAGAGCAAAATAAAGAAAAAAAAGGAGGGTATCCCATTAAAATTGGAAGGAAATCAGTGGAATGAGTGGGGGTGGGAAGAGATTGAGGAAGAGAGAGGAGGGACATGAGAAGGGAGGAACTGCAGAATGAAATTGACTAAATTATGCTATTACATATATGAATATATCACATTGAATTACATGTTTATGTATTATCTATAAAGTACCAATTGAAAACAAATAAATAGAAGGAAGACCAGTAGAGTAGAGAAAGGGGAATATAGGAAGAGGAAGGGAGGGAAAAGAGGAAGCACCAGGGACTAAAATGGGCCAAATTTTATTCCATGCATGTATGATTATGTCAAAATGAAACTCACTATTATGTATAACTATAATGCATTGATAAAAATATTTAAAATTGTCCTTTTTGTGTCTATGACACTGTAACAAAGAGAAGAATGATCATCACTAATTTATTGATAGCTTTGTGCCACACACCATGGTAAATGCTTTAGGTACCTCAACAACTACATTAGGTAAACATTATTACAGCTTGAGCATCCCTAATCTGAAATCCAAAATGTTTTGAAATCTGAAACTTTTTGAGCATGAGAAGTGTTTTGGATTTTGAAGCATTTTGGATTTTTTTAAATTTTTACTTTTTGTAGTTGTGGATGGTCAGAATGCCTTTATTTGTTTATTTTTATGCAGTGCTGAGGATTGAACCCAGTGACTTATGCTTGCTAGGCAAGCACTCTGCCACTCAGCTACAGCCCCAATCCTAGATATTTTTTTTAATCGGTATTTTTTAAATGTATTTTTAGTTGTCGATACACCTTTGTTTTATTTATTTATTTATTGTGGTGCTGAGAATCAAACCCAGTATTTCACACATGCTAGGCATGCACTCTACCACTGAGCTACAATTCCAGCCCCTGAATCTGTACTTTTTATTTATACATGACAGTAGAATCCATTTTGACATCATTATAAAAGCATGGGATATATCTTTTTCTAATTCTGTCCCCAGTACCTCCCTTTCCCCCACTCCTGCTGCTCCTTTCCCTCTAATGATCTTTCTGCCATTTATCCAGTTATTTTCAAAATTAATTTCTTGTGGATGTACACAATGGTGGAGATTCCTGTGGTATATTCATATCTGGACATAGGAATGTTATGTCAGATTCATTCCATTGTCTTTCCTATCCCCATCTCCCCTCCTTTCCCTTCATTCCCCATCCTCTACCCCATTGAACTTTTATTTTTTGTAACCCCTGCTCCCCATTGTGGATTAGCTTTTACATATCAGAGAAAACATTCAACCTTTGGCTTTCTCAAGACTGGATTATTCACTTAGTGTGGTAGGATTTTGGATTTTCAAATTAGGGATGCTGAACCAGTAAAGACTACACAGATACTCCAAAATCTTGAAAACTGTAATTTAAAACACTTGTCCCAAGCATTTCAGGTAAGGAATACTCAGTCTGTGTTATCACCATTTTAGAGATGAGGTACCTAAAGTTCAAAGATATTACTTGACATGTTCAAGGTCATTGAGCTGGTGGTGCTAAAACTAAAACCTAAACCTCAAAAGACTCTTCTTATAAGTCATTACTAGATCAAATGGATAAAATAGGTCAGTCAAGCAATCAATTTCAACATCAAAGAACAGAAACAATCTATTCAAAAAAGCCTTCTTTTTCTATTTCTAAAACGTATCCCAATACACCTCTGGTAGATTTTTAAGGTTGTAATAGCCTAGGAAATTTAAAGGCAATTACCAAGTAATTGAGACAAAATAACCACAGTAGGTCCAGGAGAGCAGAGACCATGTGGCTTTCATTTTCCAGAATTCTGTTTTCTCCAAAACACCCTGTAGGCCCTTTACATTAAAATGTGAGTTGTTCAGAACTTAGAATTTCCATCTAAGCACTTTGCCAATGGTCCATTTTAATTACACCAGGGACCACTTATAGCTTTTTGGTTCGCTGGGCTAGTCTTTATATCTGCAGCTGCTGCCAGAGCTAGTCAAACATAACTGAGAAGTGCTAGAGGGGGTCAGCTTTAGGTTGGAACAGTCACCTGGTTACTACAGTTTTATGTTACCCTGTTTACTAATACCCTGAAGCAGTTCAAACTCAGTATTCCTGGCCAGTAGACAGAAGGGGAGGATGTGGAAAAATGTTTATAGCAAACTTGCCCCCTGCCTTCCTATAAAAGAGATGATTAACCTTATTGATTCCACAATCTCACCAGGCTCCCATAATGTGTTATGAGCTACACACTAGGAGATAGCTAGGCCTTGTGTAGTTCATAACACATTATGGGAGTGTGGCAAATAATTGTGCAGACCTTTGGATTTTGAAGCCTCTAATACTTAGGTTAATGAAGAGTAAGAAAAATTGGCTTCTTATCCTAGTTCTGCAACTGATTATTTGGTGAGAACTTTTTTTCTTTTACAATCTATACCTGCGCCATAAACATCTGATCTACTCATGTACAATGAACATAAAAATCTAAATTTTTCCTTATATTGTCTGTGCATGTACCACAAACAATATCCTATTATATATTTATGCTTTTATATTTTACATAAATGTTACTACAAAGAATTTTCCGCATTTTTCCTTCAACAATGTAGGTTCAACCAATTTTGCTCTGGTTCTATGTTGCTATGTGTAGCAATAATTCATTTTACTGGTTTTATGGAATCTCACAAGATGAATACACCATAATTTATGTATCATTCTATTGATAGTCATTTAGGTTGCTTTCCATGTTTTACTGTAGTAAAAAAAAATTCTTCAGTGGACATTGATAAATGCATGCATATCCTTATGCCCATATGGGAGAGTTTCTCTTGGTTAAAAATCTAAGGATGGTATTACTTTGTCATTAACACATGCCTAAGTTCAGCTTTAGTACATATTGCCAAAGAGCTTTCCAAAATAGTTCTACCAATTTACATTGCCACAGCAATATACAAAACATCCGATCTTCATCAGTATATGGCATTTCCTGTCTTTTATTATTATTATTATTATTATTATTATATTTAATTCTAATGGGTATGGAATAGTATCTCATTTAATTTCCCTGATTACAATTAAGGCAGGAAACATTTCATAGATTTATCAGCCGATTCTTCCCCTAGTCCTGTATATTGAACTATTTTTCCCCCTAGTTCTCCTGTATATTGAACCCAGGGCCTCAGGCATTCTAGGCAAGTGCTCTATCACTGAGCTATACACCCAGCACTATTTTTTTTTTAATTTTACAACAGGATACCACGAAATTGCCCGGATTGGGCTTAAACTCACAATCCTCCTGCCTCACACTTCCAAGTAGCTGGCATCCAAGGTGTGTGCCACCAAGCCCTGCCCAATATTTTTTTTTTAAAGTAGATAGTATCAGGAACAAAAAAAGAGTTGAAAAGGAGGGCATCAGGGTGTGAGTAGTAGTGACTATGGGATGATTTTTTTCAGATTCTAGTCAGAAGATCATGCAATATTAGCATTAATGAGCTCAGAATGGCCAATGATTTTTTAACCCAGCATCAAACACAGAACATTCTATATTAGTCTACAATAGCAAGACTATAACTCTATTGTTTAGAGTACTGCTTCTCAACCTTTAAGATGCATGGGAATCACTTAGGGATCTTGCTAATACACAGATTCTGACTCAAAAAGCGAGGTGAAGCCAGGCGCAGTGGCACATGCCTGAAATCCCAGCAGCTCAGGAGGCTGAGACAGAAGGATGGTGAGTTCAAAGCCAGCCTCAGCAAAGGCGAGACACTAAGCAATTCAGTGAGAATTGTCTCTAATAAAATACAAAATTGGGCTGGGGATGTGGCTCAGTGGTTGAGTGCCTCTGAGTTCAATCCCTGGTACCCCCCTCCCCCCAAAAAAGTGGTTAAGCCCGTGAGTCTACATTTAAAAAAAAATTAGTTGTAGATGGACACAATACCTTTATTTTATTTATTTATTTTTATGTGGTGCTGAGGATTGAACCCAATACCTCATACATGCAAGGCAAGCACTCTGCCACTGAGCCACAATCCCAGCCTGAATCTACATTTTTAACAAGTTCCTAGATGCTGCTGATCTGAGACTTTAGAACATGAAGTATGGAATCAGACTGAATCTCAACTCCAACTCTGTTTTTTTCTTAGCTGTGAAATCTGTAGCAGGCTATTTAATCTCTCTGAGCTTTTGTTTCGTTGCCTACAAAAGGAAGATTAAAAAATTGGGTTATTTCATTGCGTTGCTATGGAGGTTACAAGAAATAATGCACATAAAACATGCTTAGCACAGTGCATGGGAAGAGCAAATAATTAATAAATGCTAGTTATTAATAATATTCCATGAACTGGCACTCCCAAATGTCGACGATTCTCTGAAGACTGCAGTTCAGAATGATTACCTGAAAGCACTGAAAGAGCCTAGATTAATCAGAGAGACAGATTGAATCATATTTAGTCATATTTTGTTAGGCTTATGTCATTGTATTCTAATTCTTTGAAAATTGAGACCTCATCTGTTATCAGTCAGGGTCCCACCAGGAAACAGATGGCATACTCAAATTAGCATAATTAGTGGAAAGTTTAACAAAAGGACTATCTACAAAGGTGTGAGCAGAGTGTAGGAAAACCAAGAAGGACAGAGAGTAAAGTAAGTTGGGGCGTTACCACTCTAGGATGCAGAGAGGGAACTGGTGTTGTATAAGAAAAAAAAAGGATTATCTTGTCTTGCCCCTCCTTTCCTCTTATATGACATTTTGTATAACCCTGAGGATCGCCTTCCATTTCCATGCAATTTCCCTTCTCACTCCCTTTCCCTCCCACCTCTCATCCCTGTTTAATGTAAATCTTCTTCTCAAGCTCAGACATCAGAATACATCAGACACTAGAAAGGCAATATGTCAAGCAATGGAAGGGAAACTGATATGATACAGCAATTTGTATATGGGGTAAAAGGGGGAGTTCATAATCCACGTGAATCAAACTGTGTAATATGATGTATTAAGAACTATGTAATGTTATGAACGACCAATAAAAAAAAAAAAAAGAAAAAAAAAGGAGAATGTGGTATATAGAAAGAATCCCTTTGAGAAGAGCTGTGACCTTTAGTTAAGGGACAGTTGCCAGCCTGAGGCAACGCTGCAAGGAGTAAGCCAAGAATAAACACTCTGACCTCAGTTTCTTCCCTTCCTTTGAAGTCCTGCCAGGCATCTCCATTACTCAAATCTACCAGAAGCCAGGAAGAGACTCACTGATGTGACCCATATAGGTTAGCCTCCCTGGGCACAGAGCAGAGAACAAAAGGATGGTAAATTAATCAGGACCAGGTAAGTAGAAAATATCTGGTACACCACCTATGGTACATACACTCAACCAAAATACATTCAAATCAGAACACTGTATTCCTCTGTGTCGCGACCCCTCGCCGGCAAGGGAAAAAACGACACAGGATTCTTCTTTCAGCAGTTTACTCAGGACCTTTGAATCATGATGAGAAGACAGGAACAAGAGAAGAAAGAGCGCGCGCGCGGTCGGTCTACCCTAGCTTAAATACCCAGCCTTGCCAATCAATTAGCACCACGTGGAGAAGTCCAATAGGTACAGCGCAGCGGAAGCAGGCCAGAGCCCAGCCCACAGCCCAACAAGGAGTTGTTTAACAACTCTAACCGCTGAGTCATCAGAAGCAGGAAGCCAGCGCCATTTTCAGGGTGTGGTCGCCAGCTCCCAACACCTCTGACCAAGAGAGAAGAGACTTCTATTTTAGATAACACTAAACTCACTAAATGAGGATCAACAACTTCCAAGATTATCTCCCCACTGGATGTCCTATAATCATACAAAATTCAACACAACTAAAACTGAAATTCATCTTCCTCTACTACCAATAACTTTCCCATTACGATCTGTGTTAGCCTGTGAATATGCCAATCTCTCAGCCTGCAACATCCTTACATTTTCTCTCAGCATATTTAAGTCCTACTTATCCCTTATGTCCAACTAAAATACTTCTCCATCTTCCATGAGATCTTCCCCAACAAGTACTGTAGCCCACACTGATTTCCCTAGTCTATGAAAAAACATTGCTAATAATTTAGTCACTACTATTTTTTTTAGTTGTAGAAGGACATAATATCTTTATTTTATTTATGTATTTGTATGTGGTACTGAGGATGGAACCCAGAGCCTCATACATGCCAGGCAAGTGCTCCACCACTGAGCCACAACACCAGCCCTTTAATCACTACTACTGGCTACTATTTTTTTTAACATTTATTTTTAGATGGACACAATAACTTTATTTTATTTTTATGTGGTGCTAAGGATGGAACCCAATGTCTCACGCATGCTAGGCAAGTGCTCTTCCCCTGAGCCACAACCCTAGCCCCTGACTACTATTTTTAACTGGTTTGTGTATACATACCATCACATCGACATGATACTACACTTTACTTAAAGTCAAGAACTATGTCTTAACTTTTTCTCCTTGATGAGAGCAAGAATCTTGAGAGGTATTGCATATAAGTATAAAATAAATACCCAAAGAATGAAGATAGGAAAAGAATAGCAGGGGTCCAAATACCCAATCTCATTTTTCCATGAGAACTTTTCTCAGAAAAAAATCCTAGTGCTCTGAGAGCCTGCCTGGCCTCATGTGGAAATACACAGGCTCAAAGGACAGCTCTACCTCCAATCTGTCTGTTTGGCATTTTAAAAACACTCTTCTAAATAAACCTTGAGTTAAATAGAGAATCAAAACAGAAATTACAAACATTTGAACTTATCAACAGGGAAACCAACACCCATCAAAATCCATGAGGGCTGAGGGTATAGCTCAGTTGGTAGAGTACTTGCCTAGCATAATGAGGCACTGGGGTCCATCCACAGTCCAGCAGAAAAAAAGTTAAAAACCCATGACATATATAGCTAACATGGTACTCATAAGGAAGTTACAGCATTAAATTCACTTACTTATTCCAATATATACAAATATATTTTAACTGACAATGCATTAATTATTTTGACTGACAATAAATGAAATAAACAGTCAACTCAAGAATATGATAAATAACAAAAAGCACACCCAAAGAAAATACAATGAAGGAATTAAAGGTTTTTTTAAAAAATCAATGACCATCAGATTGGGGATGCAGGTCAGTGATAGAACATGTACTTAAGCTTATGCAAGACCCTGAATTCAATCCCAAACACCTCCCGAAAAAAAAAATCAATGACCCATTTCTCACTAGTCCTCACTCTTATAATAATAGTTTTGTGGGGCTGGGATTGTGGTTTAGTGGTAGAGCGCTCATCTCAGCACCACATAAAAATAAACAAAATTAAGATATTGTGTCCAACTACTTCTAAAAAATAAATATTAAAAAATAATAGTTTTATAAAACTTTGATGTAATAACAATCAATTATAAAAAGATACTGAAAGGCAGAAAGGACAGGGTGGACTGCCTAGGGACTAGAGGACCTAAAGAACACTATGGTGGTAAATTGCCTGGGATTTCTTTTTGTTTCTCATATATTCCAGATGGGTTGAAGAATAAGCTCATTACTTTAAACTTCTAATAGGTACACATCCCCAAAAAGAGTTCCAAGAAAACTCTGTACCCATTAGTTAAATGACTAGGAAAATGGTGGCTAGAACAGAAAACCTTTTGAAAATACTTGCTATGCTTTGGATCTAGAATGTCCTCCAAAGGCTCATGTGTTGAAGTGGAGCTTTGGGGAAGTAAACAGATAATGAGAATTCTGATATCATCAATGGACTAATCCATGGATGGGTTCATAGCTGAATGGACTATTGGGAGGTGATGGAAATTATAGGAGGAGGGGCTCACTAGGAGGGAGTAAGTCACTGGAGGCATGCCCTGGAAAGGTATATCTTGTCCCCACCACTTTTATCCCTCTATTCCTCTGCTGCCTTGCTGCCATGAGGTAAGCAGCTTTGCTCTTCTCTTCTGCCATGATGTTCTGTCTTGCATCAGGCCCAAACCAATGCAGTCAGCCAACCAAGGATTAAAACCTCTGAAACCAAGAGCCAAAATAAGCCATTCCTTCTTGAAGCTGTTTTTCTTGGGCATTTTGTCCCAGTGATGAAAAGCCAATTAACACAATACCCACCCTACTCTAGTCAAATATTACAGGAAAATCTGTCCATTGTTTTCAGTGTCAGCTGTACCAGAGATACCAATTTCTGGCCTCACATGGCTGTAGTCAGGCAAGGTTAGTAGGTCCTTGACCTTCCCTATAAAGGTGTTGTCAACAGGAGGCTGGATGGTTCAGTGGTAGAGCACTTGCCTAGCATGTGGGAGGCACTGGGTTTGATCCTCAGCACCACATATAAATAAATAAATAAATAAATAAATAAATAAATAAATAAGATAAAGATCGATGAACAACTAATAAAAATATATTTTTAAAAAAGGTGGTGTCAGCAGAATCAATGGAATTGAACTTCTACCCACTTTCCCCAGTAGCAAAGTAGAACAAGACCATGGTAGGTAGTGCTAGTTGGCATTCTACTTTCCCCACTAGGGTAGTGTCAGTGGTACCATGCCCACCTGATAATCCACACTCCATTCCCCATTCTTTTACCTGTCATTTGGATAGGGCCCATCAAGGGGCTAACATTCTACCTCTCCCACCTCCAGTGCCTACAAGGTGGAAAAAGACAGATTATGTACCACACTACTTCTCCCAACTCCTATATCAATGGGCTGGGGTTGTAGCTCAGTGGTAGAGTGCTTGCCTAGCATGTGTGACGCTCTGGGTTTGATCCTCAGCACTGTATAGAAATAATAAATAAATAAAATATAGGTAATATGTCCATCTACAACTAAAAATTTACCCCCCCAAAAAAAACTTTTAAAAAAAAGGCCTAAGAGGGAGCACAATTTCCAACTTCAGCCAGAAGCAACAAGCTGATGCAAGTAGTACTACATTTTTGGCAGGAAGGTGTCAGTAGGTAGAGTGGGGAGAGAAACTTTCACTCCCATTCATTGAAACAACACAGTGAGGTAGTATTTCACTTTTGCCAGGGTCAGCAGAGTCCAATAGAGAGCTGTATATTTACCCCAACACAAACCCACACAGCACAACACACTTAAACAGGATGACTACATGCGAAAAAGGAAGAAATAAAATATACTCTCACAACATAATACCCAAATATCCAAAATACAATAGAAAAATCACTCATTATTACCAAGAACCACAAAAATCTCAACTTGAATGAAAATAACAACAATAAATCATGGGCTGGGGTTGTGGCTCAGCAGTAGAACACTCACCTAGCATGTGAGAGGCCCTGGGTTCGATCCTCAGCACCACATAGAAATAAACAAAATAAAGGTATTGTGTCCAATTAAAACTAAAAAACATATATATTAAAAAAATACACTCAAAGTCTATATGGATAAATCAAAATAGAACTTAAAAAAAAAAGAGGTCCTGTAATCCCAGTGGCTTGGGAGGCTGAGGCAGGAGGATGGTGAGTTCAAAGCCAGCCTCAGCAAAAGTGAGGTTAACCAACTCAGTGAGACCCTGTCTCTAAATAAAATACAAAATAGGGCTGGGGATGTGCCTCAGTGGTTAAAGGCCTCTGGGTTCAATCCGTGGTACTAAAAAAGAAAAGAACAAATTGATAGTTAAAATATGACCAAAACATGCTATTTACAAGAAATCTTCAAATATAATGGCACAGGCAGGATGGAAATAAAAGGATATGAAAAGATATACCATGCATACAAAAATCAAAAGATAAGATAGACTTTAGAATAAAGAAAATTACCAGGGCATGATATGGTGGTGCATGTAATCCACCTATCAGCAGGCTTAAAACTACAAACCACATGATCATATCAAATGATGAAGAAAAAGCATCTGACTAAATTCCTTGAAAAACAAGTAGAAATGGTCATAACCAACTTTGTTATAACAAAGGTTATAATAGTCAAGTGAACAAAACAAAAAGGGGAAGCTTCAAAATGGTAGAAGAACTTTGTGGTGTTCTATTCATCTTTGCCCTACTTCTTTCTTCATTCATGAATGGTCTTGAAGATGGTGGGTTGCATTCCTAATGTGGGACCATACAACTTGGTCAAAGAGAGCACAGAACAGATTTTGTTGATAAATTATTATGTAGTGTTGAGAGCCACAGCCGAAGGGGCCCCAGCAAACTTCCAGCTGCCAGCTGATGATTGGCTCACAGCAGCCCCAGCAAACTTCTAGCTGCCAACTGATTGGCTCCTCTGCGGTGATGCTCATTGGGCTGTTTCCCCACCCCTTCAGACCACTGAGCTACTCATTGGGGGACTTTTTTTGGCTCTGCCCACTCCACCCAGCCAATCGGCCTCAAGAGCAGGAGGAGTGGGGGAGGAGGAGAGGCTTGTGGGAAGCCGTTGGTGGCAGTTGGGCTCTGAGGGTTTTCCTGAAGAGCTGTGTGGTGCGGTGTGTGTATTCTAAAACTAAAGTTCGTTTTCTTTTGACAAGTGGCTCCTGAATTGTGCCCAGCCAGACTGCGGCAATGTAGGTCTATTCTAATCTGTCTGGGGCTAGCTGAAGAATGTATCCAAGGTACCATTCAGGGCAGAAAAGTGAGGATAATTGCTTGAAAATATTGTAAGGCAAAACAACAAGAAACATAAAACCACCACAGCTGCAGCTGCCTGGAGCAAAGATGACTGGAGAATCATACAACATTCTGCCTGAAATCTAGGAGAAAAAGCTGGGGAAAAAATTAAGGAAATTAAGGCCTTTGTAAGTGCTTGTGTATACTTGGGAATGTAGCCACACACATACATACGGTAGAATGTGTGCTCAGAGAAGATATGAGAAGACCCTAAACATTTGCCTTTGACTGATCTTTAGATCCAATGCAGGCAGGAAGTGAAGGCCAAGACAAAGTTGTAAACAGTTTGCATAAAGGTTGAAGAAGTCCTCTATAACAGACCCAAGGAGAGGTGAGGTTTTTTTTCTGGGGGGGGGGGTACTGGGAATTGAATTCAGGGGCACTCAGCCACTGAGTCACATCCCTAGCCCTATTTTGTATTTTATTTAGAGACAGGGTCTCACTAAGTTGCTTAGCACATGGCTTTGACTGAGGCGGGCTTTGAACTGGCGATCTTCCTGTCTCAGCCTCCTGAGCCACTGGGATTACACAGGCATGTGCCACTGCGCCCGGCAAGGTGGGTTTTTGTTGTTGTTTATTTTAGTTCTTTGAGCTTAAGGAAGTTTCTGTCAAAACATGACAAGATAAGCTAAAAGAAAAGAAACCTCAGTGATAACACACAACAAGGAATACAACTTTTACAAAAATAATTTGGAGAAGTCACTAAATAAACAGATGACTACAGCTCTCAAAAAAACCCCAAAACCCTGAGGGAATGGGAGAGTCTGATTTTCAGAATTATTACAATAAAACATTTAAATATGCAGGTTTCAACAACAACAACAAAATCACCAGGCATGCAAAGAAACAAGAATGCAAGATCCATTCACAGGAAGAAAGAAAAAAAAAAAAAAACTAAAAAGTGACAGAAACCAACCCTAAAGAAGCCCAGACATTGGACTTAATAAACAAAGATTTTAAATCAATTGTCCCAAATATTCTCAAAGGAATCAAATAAAAATTCTAGTGCTAAAAAGTAAAAATAATTGAAAATTTAAAATTCACTAGAGGATTTCAACAGCAGATTTGAACAAGCAAAAGAAATAATCAGGGGACTTGGTTATGGCTCAGCAGTAGAGTGCTTGCCTAGCATGTGTGAAGCCCTGGGTTTGAGCCTCAGCACCACATAAAAATAAATAAGTAAAATAAAGGTATTGTGTCCAACTACAACTAAAAAATTAATATTTAAAAAAAGAATCTGTTAACCTGAACATATATGGAGATTAAAATTATAAACTTTAAATATTCATACATAGGCACACAATAAAAATAAAATTTGGAAAATGCCATTCCCTAGTATTTCCCCTTTCCCTCCCCTCCCCCTGGTCCTCATACTCTATTAATCTCCCTTATAATTTTATGAGATCCCACCCACCCTTCTTTTTTTCCTCTCTAGCTTCCACATGAGAGAACATACATATCCCTTGACTTTCTGAGTTTGGTTTATTTGCTTAACATAATAGTCTCAAGTTCCATCCATTTATCTGAAAATGATATGATATAAATTCCTTCCTTATGACTGAATAAAACTTCATTGCTGGCCAGGTGTGTGGTGGCACACACCTGTAATTCCAGAGGCTTGAGAGGCTGAGGCAGGAGGATCACAAGTTCAAAGCTAGCCTCAACGAAAGCAAGGCGTTAAGCAAGTCAATGAGACCCTGTCTCTAAATAAAATACAAAATAGTGCTGGTGGGTTGGCTCAGTGGTTGAGTGCCTCTGAGTTCAATCCCTGGTATACCCCCCCCAAAAAAAAAACTCCATTGTCTATATGTACCATATTTTCTTTATTCATTCATTTATTGATGAACACCTAGGCTGGTTCCACAGTTTGGTTGCTGTGAATTGTGCTGCTATAAAACATGAGTATACCTGTAACCCTATGATATGATGACTTCAATTCTTTAGGATGAATACTGAGGAATGGTATAGATGGGTCATATGGTGGTTCCATGCTTAGTATTTTGAGGAACCTCAATACTGGAATTGGTATATTTAAAGTGTTGAAAGAAAGAAGTCAACCAAGAATTATGTATCCAAAAAAAAAAAACCCTCAAAAATGGGGCAAATAAGGCATTCCCAGATTTAAAAAAAAAAAAAAAAAAAAAAAAAGCTAAAGGAATTCACTACCAGTGGACCTGCCTTATAAAAAAATGCAAAACAGCATCCTTCAAGTCAAAACAGATACTAGACAGCAACTTGAAACCATATGAAGAAATAAATCTCTCTAGTAAAGGAAACTACATAAAAATTAAAAGCAGTATTATTGGGCCGAGGTTGTGGCTCAGTGGTAGAGCACTTGCTTAGCACATGTAAGGCAATGGGTTCAATCCTCAGCACCACATAAAAATAGATAAATAAAATAAAGGTATTGTGCCCATCTACAACTTAAACAAATATTTTTTTTTAAAGAGAGAGTGAGAGAGTGAGAGAGGAGAGAGAGAGAGAGAGAGAGAGTTTTTAATATTTATTTTTTAGTTCTCGGCAGACACAACATCTTTGTTGGTATGTGGTGCTGAGGATCGAACCCGGGCCGCACGCACGCCAGGCGAGCGCGCTACCGCTTGAGCCACATCCCCAGCCCAAACAAATATTTTTAAAAAGTATTACTGCATTTCTGGTTTACAATTTCATTTGTATTTCCTATATGATTTAGAAGACAAATGCATAAAATAATCCTAAATCTATATTATAGAGCATATGATGTACAAAAAGATATAAGTCATGATAACAACAAGGTGGGAGTACAGCTGTAAAGTAACAATTTTTATATGCAATTGAAATTAAGTTGATATGAATTTGAAATAGTGTCATAAATTCAGGCTATTAATTATAGTCTCTGGGTAACTACTAAAAAAAACCTTAAAAAAGAAGAAAATCTATAATGTCTAAGAATAGATCCTTAGGTGATAAAAATAAGGAAACACAAAGAAGTGATTTTACCAAAAAAGTCAAGATAATGGCTACTGGGAACTGGGTGTGGGGGTAGGAAGGATAATAGAATGAATCAGACATTATTACCCTATGTGCATATATGATTACATGACTAGTATAATTCTACATCACATACAACCAGAAGAATGTGAAGTTATACTCTGTTCATGTATGTTGTGTCAAAATGCATTCTATTGTTAGGTATAACTAATTAGAACAAACTAAAAAATAATAATAAAAAAAGATAATGGCTACTTTGCAGGGAAGGAGAGAGCTGCGATTTGAATGAGACACAAAAAGGGTCTTATAGGATGGCTGACAACATTCTCCTTCTTGACCTAGGTGGTGGTTATAAGGGTGTTCATTTTAAAATAACTCTTTAAGCTTAGCTATGTTTTGTGTAGTTTTCTCTAATCATGCTTTATTTTATACTAAAAACTAGTCAAAAATAAATATAAGGGCTGGAATTGTGGCTCAGTGGTAGAGTGCTCACCTGGTACATGGGAGGTCCTGGGTTCAATCCTCAGCACTGCATTAAAAAAAATAAATTAAACAAAGGTATTATGTCCAACTACAACTAAAAAATTAATATTAAAAAATTAAAAATAAATAAATATAACAGAACTAGAAAAGAACATAACAGGAATAGAAGGGGAAAGAGAAATAAGATGGGTCAGAGAAGTCTTCTTTGAGGAAGAGTCATATAAGTTGAGCACTGAAAAATGAAAAGGAGCCACTAAAGTGAAGGATGGCAGGGGAAATCTAAGGCAAAGAACAAGGAGAATAGAAGGAATAGGATATAAGGATGCCTCAAGGAAAGAATATGTAGTTGTTCACATCGTACAAGCTGAGTTGAGGCTGGAATTCAAAGGGCATGGGGAGAGACAGGAACAAAGAGGAGGAGCTGGCAAGGTGGAAAGGTACAAATCAGCCAGGAATTTTCAGAGTACGAAGAGAACTTTGGAATTTATTGAAAAATCTAGGAAAGGTTTAAAGGTTTTCTTTCTTTATTTTTCCCCTTCTCCAGCACTGGGGATTGAACCCAAGAGCACTCTTATGTAGCTCTGAGCTAAATCCCCAGCCATTTTTGTTTTAATTATTTTGTAGCTGTAGATGAACAGATGCCTTTTGTTTATTTTTATGCTGTGCTAAGGATCGAACCCAGTGCCTCACATTGCTAGGCAAGCATTCTGCCACTGAGCCAGAGCCCCAACCCTGTCTCTGTCCCCGTCCCCAGCCATTTTTTTTTTCATTTTGAAGAAAAGTCACACTAAGTTGCCAAGGCTGGCTTCAAACTTGCAATCCCCCTGCCTCAGTCTACAGAGGCACTGGGATTACCAGCATGTGCCACCACACCTGGCACAAGTGAGGTTTCTAAACTTAGAGTGCTATGTTCTGTGTTGGCTCATTTAAATACTCTGCCACTTATTCGATGGGACACTATATGGGAAGGGGCACAAAAGGAAGTGCAGGCTACCATAGAAGTACAAGGAAGAGGTGATGGGAGCTTGCAGGTGGGTAGGAGCCATGGATGGTTTCTAATTTCTATTTTTATATTTCACAACAATCAAAATGCACAATTGTTCACAACACTGGAACAAAATAAATAATAATCTTCCTTACCCCCTCTTTGCTTTCCTACCTCTACCACTCAAAATAATGAATATAACATCCTGATTTTGTGAAATCATACTTCTCTATCCTCATATAAACATAAACATGTATGTATGTTTATAGATGGAAAGGGTTAATTATGTATTTGTGAAGAAATAATTGTTTCATAATAATGAAATAGAAAATAAACTGTCAGTCAGTCGTGGTAGCACACACCTGTAATCCCAGCAGTTCAGGAGGCTGAGGCAGGAAGACTACAAGTTTGAGGCCAGCTCAGCAACTTAACAAGGCCCTAAGCAAGTTAAGGAGACCCAGTCTCCAAGTACAATTCAAATTTTTTTTTTAGTTATAGATGGACACAATATCTTTATTTTGTTTGTTTTTATGTGGTGCTAAGGATCAAACCCAGTGCCTCACACATGTAAGGCAAGCACTTTGCCACTGAGCTACAACCCCAGCCCCTCTAAATACAATTTTTAAAAAGAGCTGGGGTTGTGGCTCAATGGTAGAGTGCTTACCTTGCACATGTGAGGCACCGGAATCAATACTCAGCACCACATAAAAATAAATAAACAAAATAAAAATATTGTGTCCATGTATAACTAAAAAAATATATTTTTAAAAAAGGGCTGGGGTTGACTCTCTCCCGGAGTTCATCCATCGTCCTTGGTCGGTGAGCCTCCTGGGTCCTGCAGTGTGGCAGAGCCTGCAGAAACCGGATCCTGGATCTGTGAGTTTCTGGAAACATTCAGGGACACTTCAAATCTACAGAGTAGAAACTATCCTGCTTCAGAACACACGGCTAGATGGGAAGACACACAAACAAAATGAAAAAAACAAGGGAATAAAGTGCTCCAAACAAACCAAGCTGCTCCCATAAGAGAATCCATCAAAGAAATATCAGAGAAGGAGTTGAGGATGTATTTAGTAAAACTGTTCTACAACTTAAATAATTATATAAGAGAGCAGGCACAGGAGTTTTGCAGTAAAATAACAGAATCGATCCAGGAGATGAAAGATCACTTCTGTAAAGATCTATTAGAGGTCCTGAAAAGAAATAAAGAAGAAATCATTGAAGGGAAGGAATCACTAAACCAACTTAAAAGTTCAATGGAAAGTATTACCCACAGACAAGACCATTTGGAAGATAGAACCTCAGGCAATGAAGACAAAATATATAATCTTGAAAATAAAGTTGACCCCACAGAGAAGATGATAAATTGTGTGACATTCCCTCACCCAGACACCATGCCTGAACAGCAACTGTAAAGCCAACCGAGTGGAGCTACTGTGACTACTTCTGGGCTGATAAGAAGGATCCCCAAGGCAATGGCACGGTGGCTGGGTTCAAACTGCTGCTCCAAAAGCAACTGAAAGGCAAACAAATGCAGAAAGAAATGTCTGAATTCGTCCGAGAGAGGATAAAGATTGAAGAAGAATATGCAAAGAACTTGGCTAAGCTCTCTCAGAACTCCTTGGCTGCACAAGAAGAAGGCTCCTTGGGAGAAGCCTGGGCCCAGGTGAAGAAGAGTCCGGCAGATGAAGCAGAGGTTCATCTCAAGTTCTCCGCCAAGCTTCACAGCGAGGTAGAGAAGCCCCTAATGAACTTTCATGAGAACTTCAAGAAAGACATGAAAAAGTGTGACCACCATATCGCTGACCTCCACAAGCAGCTCGCCAGCCACTATGCGTCGGTGGAGAAGGCCTGGAAAGCCCTCACAGAGTGGCAGAGAGACCTGGAGATGAAGACCCAGCAGCTGGAGATGAAGCTGAGCAACAAGACAGAGGAGGACATCAAGTAGGCATGGAGAAAGTCCACACAGGCTGGTGATGACCTCATGCGCTGTGTGGACCTCTACAACCAGGCCCAGTCCAAGTGGTTTGAAGAGATGGTGACCACCACTTTGGAGCTGGAGAGGCTGGAGGTAGAGAGGGTGGAGATGATCCGGCAACATCTGTGTCAGTACACACAGCTGCGGCATGAGACAGACATGTTCAACCAAAGCACAGTCGAGCCTGTAGACCAACTGCTTTGAAAAGTGGACCCGGCCAAAGACAGAGAGCTGTGGGTCAGAGAGCACAAAACGGGCAACATTCGCCCCGTGGACATGGAGATCTAGACACGCCTGTGCGGCCCCGGGGGTCCTGCCCCAGGAGAGGGGCTGGGGGTCCCGTGGAGAGGGGGTGGTGGCTCCCGCTGGGTGAAGCTGCCCTCCCACCCACTCTCCTGTCCACTGAGGAGAGAGGAGAGACCTGGCAATTCCAGAAGGGTAATCTGGATGGCTCCGCTGGGGAATCCCAAATATTCCCAGGCCAAGAAGACAGACCTGCAACCCCGTCCTTGACTCCAAGACTGAAACCCCCCCAAACCCTGTGCCATGCTTGTTGCTCTGAGAACAAACTGAGGCTGGAACTTTGTGGTCCCTGCTGAGTTCCATAGGGGTGGCTGTCACATACTTGTGCCCTTGGATGCCCCAAAGCCCATCCTTCACCTGGTCCCTTTATCTCCCGGGGCTTTGGAAGATCAGGGAAGGGCTGTCTCTGCCTCCAAGCCAATGTCAGGATCAGAATCTTGGATAGAAGGCACCGTCAGCTCAGCCTGCACCTAGAATCCTTTACGGCCTTCTCTCTCTTTTTCTCATTGTGTTCTGGGAGCCCAAATCTGGCTTTTCTTGGCCACTTTTCATCCCTGTGGGTCTTGGGAAGGCCTGTTTTCTGTCTTCCCTGACCAACCCTGCCCAGGGAAGTCAGGATGGAACTATCTCATTCGGCAAATTAGCCCCAAGTCAGAGCATTGAATCACGGTTCCTATCAGACCAGGCATCATCTCTGAAGTCTCTGGAAATCCCCATCCCTCCATTCCTCAGCTGCTTTTTCAAGGCAGTCCCCACCCCCACCCTGCCACCCCTGCCCAGTCTCACTAGAGGGAGCTTTCCAAAGTTCTCTGCCAGGGAGACCTCCTCCAACTGTGTGCATGTCCAAAAGCTTTAAGAGATAGAGATGAGCCAGAAACCACATGGGGTCTGTCTCCCATGGTGTCCTATCCAACACTGGGCTACCCTGACCCCCGCTATCCCAGGCTGCCCACCAAGGGCTTAATAGGGCTAGGTCAGTCCCACATGGGAGACAGGTTAGGGCAAGTCTTTGTCAACTCCATCTGCTTATGCATGAGGGGGTTTGGACTGCTGTCCCTTGTATGAGCATTGCAGACTCTCTCCTTGCTGTCCAGGTGTGTCCTGCCACCTGGTCCTCCAGCTCCTCTGAACTTTCCAGAGTCCTGTGCCAAGCCCTTCCTTGGTGCCAGCACCTCTCTTCCCTCTGTCTATCTTCCCTGGAGAAGCCTGAGCCAAGCGTGACTCGGGAAGCTTTTCAGCACTACCCCTGGGTTCAGCCCGTCACTTCCTCTCTCAACTACAGCAAACACCATCTCCACCATCTTAGCCTAGAGAATCAGCCTGAGGGGGCTGGGAGAAAAAATTGACACAGTGAGCAAGGAACAGCTTCTAGCCAGAAACCCGTGCTCTGAGAGCCCATCTTTCTTCATCTTTCCCATTGATAGCTTTCGGCTTGACCCTTCCATCTCCCTTGGGGGCAGAATCTTTCCCTCCATTTTACAGTGCTAATAATGGATGTTAATCTTGAATCTTTCAGCATCTCTTCCATTGAATTAAAATGGCTTTCTCATAGTTTATTTTAGAAAGATGTTCAATATACTAAAGCAAACCAGAAAAAAAAAAGGGCTGGGGTTGTAGCCCAGTGGTTTAGCATCCCTGAGTTTAATCCCCAATATATATATATATATATATATATATATATATATATATATATATATATATATATAAATAAAAGAAATTAACTGTCAAAAATTCCTAGCAGAATTGGTCAACAAAAAACTAAATGGCCAGTAAATCAGAGACATATAGGTATTGTGAGAGGCAGTGCCACTAGGTTGGTGGTAATTATGAGGTAGTAATAAAGGAATCTGAAAAAAAGTTCAAAAGAAAAATAGCTTTATTTTCAAAGGGTCATGAAAGAACTCTAATGGGCAACTCAGGCTGGTTTGGAAGCGAAGTGTCATACCAGGGTCAAATCAGTAGAAGATCCCACAAACAATGCCCTAGGACAAAACTGGACCTATATAGAGAACTGCTGACACATATTTATCCTCCTCTAATATTTAACTGCTTCAAAAGTAGAATTTATTCCTGATGACATTTAACAGTAAACAATTATGGTTATTCTTACTAATTTTATCTCCACTAATTGTAAAGATAATCAATGAGGGGCTGGGGCTGTAGCTCAGTGGCAGAGCACTTGCCTTGCACCTGTGAGGCACTGGGTTCCATCCTCAGCACCACATAAAAATAAATAAAGATATTGTACTAACTACAACTAAAAGAAAAGCTAAAAAAAAGATAATCAATGATATTAACTACTACAATAAATATCCATCTGGTTAGGTCCAATTTTATCCTAAGCCTGCTATTCACTGATACTCATGCTATCCAATATAATGCTAGTCAGTAAGAAGTAAATGATCCTAGTTATTACTAACATTTTACCTTGTGTGAGGACAAATCAGTTTTGGACTGGTCTCAGTCACGACTCCTCATTCATCTTCCTCAATGTTAGCTTTTCCTTCAAAAGTCTAAATAGCATATGAGAATCCTTTGTACTATATTTTTAATTTTTCTGTAAGCATTCTAAAAAGTAAAGTTTTTTAAGTTCACTAAAAATGAATAAGTAATGATATAGTTTAGACAGAAGAGATAGAGAGGCCCAAATCATAGGCAGTTTCTCTGGTACCTCAGGGCTTCTCACTCACACAGCCTGTCAGACCTTTTACGTAGTACACAGACTCTGAAGCCCGACTGCCTAGGTTTTGATTTTGGCTTCACAATTTTCTAGCTGTTGGCAAGCTACTTAACCTTTTCTCTTAAATGTAAGAATGACAGACCAGGTGTGGTGGTACACACCTGTAACCCCAGCACTCCTATAACCCCTGCTGCTTGAGAGTCTAAAGCAAGAGGATCATTCAAGGCCAGCCCAGGCAATTTAGAGTGACCCTGTCTCAAAATTAAAAAAAAAAAGTTTTAAAAAAAGGCTGGGGATGTCACTTATTAGTAGCATGCCTGTCTAGCATGTGTGAGGCCCTAGTCTCAATCCCCAGTCCTGCCCCCCCCCAAAAAAAAAAGAATGTCAGTCCCAACTTTTTTTGTGGTCATAAGGATTAAATGACATAATACGCATAAAGTACTGAAATGAATGATGTCACACAGTAACTTCCACATAAGTATTTGTAAATGAATAAAGTTATTATTAATTATCTATAGTCACACAAGTTAAGAAGATATGAGCATGGTTGCTAAGAACCAGGTAGTGGTTGCCATAGATATACCAGAACCTCGACAGCCATTATTAGGACATTGCCTACCCTTTAGAAGTGGACAAGTGGGCTGTTACTCTGTCAAGAAGGCTAGAAAGCTCAATGAACCTTTTCATTACTCTACATACCTTATGTTTCTCATCCAAAAAGGAGCAACTACTCATTACAGAAGTAATTAACCACCTCAAGGTAAGCAAATTATAATGTCAATCCCCTTTTACAGATGAGAAATCTGAAAACAGTAGTTTCAATGTAGGTGATACACAGGAGAGGCACTAGAAATAAAAGATAGGATCAGTTATCACTAGTTCAATTGTTTTCCCACTTGGTTATACTACTTACTCTCTGTTCTAAAGGAAGAACTTCTGTGATGCCTATTTGATTCTTCTTAGTGGCACTGACAAATACACAAAGCCAGGGTTCAAGCTCGGAAGCTCTGCCAATGATCAGAATAGACATGAAGCTGTCACTGGGCCTTGCTTATCTCAAGGGGAAATAGCTATCATGGAACCCAGACAATTAGACTCTGGTGTTTCAAGCTTCAGGTCTTATCAGCTTCATCAGCAAAACTGGAATAAGGCCGGTTTTGATCACTAGCCGTATATAAGGTTTCCCTTTTGTATGGCATAAGCCAGAGCCATACTCCAGGAGTGTTTATGGAAGCTGAATGATTTCCTACAGAGAGAGCTGTGCTCTAAGAAATGCTATGAAATGTGACTATTTGGGAATGGCAATTCTCCAAAAGAGGATGACTGGATGACTCTGCAAAACCCTGCCAAGTTATCCATTAATAAGCTGGCACACAAACGCTCATCAGATAGCAAAAGCCCATCTAAGTATCAACTGAAGTATTTTCCTAAGCCAACCAGGCCTTCCTCCAATTCTGAACTCCAATATAATTAACTACTAGGGAAATGCAAACCAAAACTACAAGGAGCCAGATGCAGTGGTACATACCTGTAAACCCAGTTATTGGGAGGTGAGGGAGTATGGAAGCAGAAGGATTCCAAATTCGAGGCCAGCCTGGGCAACTTATTGAGACCCTGTCTCAAAATTAAATAAAAATATAATTCAGGAGGCTGAGACAGGAGGGTCACAAATACAAGGCCAGCCTCAACAACTTAGTGAGACCCCTATCTCAAAATAAAAAAATAAAATAAAAATGGAGAGTTTTTACTGAGAACAGATTTCCCAACAGGTCCTTCTTTAAATCTAACCTGATTTCTCTCCAAGATATAGTCCTACTCCCTTCCCAAGGTAGAATAAATATATTACTATCAAATAGGGACAAACTAGTTGAAGGGATAGACCACACCACCTGTGTCTATGTGGGTTGCTTTAATAACAAGCCACTAGCTGGGCATGGTGGCACATGCCTGTAGTTTAATTCCCAGCAGCTCAGGAGGCTGAGGCAGGAGAATCGCTAGTTCAAAGCCAGCCTCAGCAAACGTGAGGCACTGCCAGGGTTGTGGCTCAGTGGTACAGTGCATGCCTGGCATGGGTGAGGTGCTGGGTTTGATCCTCAGCACACATAAAAATAAATAAACAAAGGAATTATTTCCAACTATAAATAAATAAATAAATAGATAGATAGATAGATAGATAAATAAACAAATAAATAAATAAATAAATGGAGGCCCTAAGCAACTCAGTGAGACCCTGTCTCTAAATAAAATACAAAATAGGGCTGGGAAGGTGGCTCAGTGGTCAAATGCCCGAGTTTAATCCCTGGTGCTGTCTCCCACCCAAAAAAAGCCACTTCATTTTGTTGGAAGATATAAAGCAGCACAAAAGTTGTCACTGGAGTTGAGGATAACCTGTTTCTCTATGACATTTATAGACAAAGTTGGACAGAATAAAGTAATGAAATTATAACAGTCCCAGGATTTCTGTTTACCAGCACCTGTGTAGTTGTAAGTTGATTTAGGTTCAAGTGTTAATAATGGGCCTGAATTCTCATATACTTTCTTCTCTTAATATTCAAGAACCAAGGTGAATCATGTTCCGGCTACTGACCTCTTGCTGGTCCCGGCTAAAACCAACTGAAGAGAAACGAAGGTAATGTTACAATTATTTTTCTAAACCCATTCTACCACCTCCTCCCATGTATTTGCCCACAATCCCTCAAGGGACAAATCATTGTGATATATTTGGGAAATGACTGAGTAGTAGCTGCATGATGGGGAACAGAGCTGAGGGAGGAAGGCTGTTCTACAAGGTAAGTTAATTAAGAAAGACGAGCATCCTTGGAGGCTTTGGGGAGGGGCTCACATAGCACCTTCTACCACTTTAGCTGGGCTTTTTATGTTACATGCATTGGGACTACTACATATCCTCAAACACTAAGGAAGACTAGAATTCTAGTATCTTTCGCTGAACAATTAACAGTGTTTTATGGGTTTGGCTAATTTCTCTTTTCTATTTCCAGGAATGCGACTGTCATTATCATTGGCTTGGAAAACTCAGGCAAAACTGTTCTTGTGGAGGCCTTTCAAAGATGTGAGAAACTAAGGGCATTAGATACTGGTGTAGGTCTTCCAGAGTCCAGTGAAATAGTCATTCCATCCTAGTCTTATTTTCTAGACCTTAATTTCCCTCTTTTGAAGGATAAACACCTCCCAAAACACACACACACACACCCTTCAGTGTTACCAGCCTGTTTTTTAATTTTTTATTTGTTTTAATTAGTTATACATGACAGTAGAATGCACTTATATACTTTGATATATCATACATAGATGGGATATAAGTTCTCATTTTTCTGAGTATACATATTATAGAATCACATCGGTCATACAGTCATATATACATAAAGTAATAATGTCTGTTTCATTCTACTATCTTTCTTATCCCCACATACCCTTCCTTCCCCTCCTTTCACTTCCCTCTACCTAATCAAGATAACACTATTCTTTTTTTTTGCATTTCTTAATACACATATATACCACAATTTTTTATCTGTTTGTATATAATGTTGACACCCAATTAAAGTCTTCATACATGTACTTTGTATAATAATGTCCATCACATTCCACCATCCTTACTAATCCCCTGCCCCCTCCCTTTCACTCCCACCTCTCTTCCCTATCTAGAATTCACCTATTCCTCCCATACTCTCCCTCCCCATTCCACTATGAGTCAACCTCCTTATATCAGAGAAAACATTCGGCATTTGTTTTTTTTGGGATTGGCTGACTTCACTTAGCATTATCTTCTCCAACGCCATCCATTTACCTACAAATGCCATGATTTTTTTCTTTTTTAATGCTGAGTAAAATTCCATTGTGTATATATGCCACATATTTTTATCCATTCATCCACTGAAGGACATCTAGGTTGGCTCCACAGTTTAGCAATTGTGAATTGTGCTGCTATAAACATTGATGTGGCTGTGTCCCTGTATTATGCTGTTTTTAAGTCCTTTGGGTATAGTCTGAGGAGAGGGATAGCTGGCTCAAATGGTGGTTCCATACCCAGTTTTCCAAGGAATCTCCGTATTTCAGCCTGTTTTTATAATATCTGTCATGCATTCCCTTTGTAAGATGTCCTAATTGAAAGTCTTCTCATATTGTCAATATAAATGAATTCAAACTATGTAAAGCATTGCAGTCAATTATGAAGGAGAGCATGTTTGAAATGGTGTCTAGTTCCAGAACTCAATTAAAGTGGAATTTGGTCTAGATAAGAGACAAGTGTGGATGATAAAGAAGTTTAATAACATGAAACCCTTGGTGACAACTAATATAGAAAGTTGGAGCTTCAGAACTGTCAATTTGGAGATGTGCAAGTTTAATACCATATCTCTAGTTTAATACCTTGACATTTCAAGAAGCACTTACACAGAACTTCAGGAAGCTACTATACTAGTTGTGAAGACCCAGCTAACTGCTAGTCAATCACTTAAAGAGGCCAGTACTGTGTCTGGCTTAGGACATCCTCAATGTTCACTGAATAAATGAAGGGGTATGATGACATGGCTGAGTTTTATCTAAACTGGCAGCCCTAAGCTGACTCTTCTGCCACTGGCCAATTTGAAGCCCCTAAACTATAGCAGCAGCTTTCTGGCTGATCTTCCTATCTCCAGCCTCCCCACCCCCAGTTAACATGAGGAATTATACAAAACTCTGATCATGCTTTCCTGCACAAAACTGCTCAATGCCTCCCCGTTGTCTTCAAAACAAAACTTACATTCCTTAGCAGTACACAAAGCCTTTCATGGTTTGGTCCCCAACTCCTCCTTCAGCTTCATTTCCCATTCTCTCCACGTATGTCCTCTGATAAAATCAATACAGATGCTTTGCCATCCTCTGTCACCACAGCACTCTAAGTCACAGGACTGCATTTTCTGTACCTGCTGCCCACTACTTAGAATTTCATTCCCTCCGTTATCTATCTGCTTAATCAAACACCTCAAGTCACAGTGGAAGCTTGAACACAGGAAAGCCTCCTCTAATCCCCAGTTCCTCACTCCCACTTTATCCTAAGTATCCCTATAGCATGCATTTGTAACAACACCCTGTTCAACTCCAAGTCCATACCCTAGACTGTGATCCCCTTGAGGAGACATAATGGATCTCGTCTTCTCTATCTTTAGTGCCTTCACTAAAGTGAAGTATCTTCAGGAGGGTACTCAATACATATTTGTGGAATTAATGTGTTCCCCCATTCCACCATTCCCAAGACTACATTTACCATCTTATCTTTTTAAATATTTTTTTATTTGTTGATAGACCTTTACTTTAATGTGGTACTGAGAATCGAACCCAGTGCCTCACACATGCTGGGCAAGTGTGCTTTCACTGAGCCACAGCCCCAGTCCCCCATCTTATATCTTCTTCCCCTGCCCCAACAGCAGCTCCAAGCACCACATTTTAGCCAATGGTTCCCTGCCTCCCTGCTCAGTAAAGGCAGCAAACTTGATTCCTTGCTTCTTAATTCTGATAGGCAAACATTATAAGAAAATCAGCAGCAGCAGGAAAGTCAAGGAGCCAGGATAGACCACCATATTACTGATAAAACTGGGGTTAATTTTCTAGAGCTCCAACTCAGCTTCATGTCTAGATTCCCATTCAGTTTGGGTGGGACCTGGGAAATCTATTTTAAGAACTCTCCAGGTGTTACTGATGGTCAGCCAGCTTTTGGGAAATACTCATCTGAAATTAGCCCTATGTAATTTGTCTATGAGAATAGTGTCTGTTTTCTGCTATAATTCCTGAGAAAAATGCCTGAAGTCTATTATTGTTACTGCATAACTTGCCTTGTGCTCAGTGAATGACTTGGGACTAATTCACAAATGTATTGGTTTATAGTGGTGACTTCATTCTCAGAAGAGTTTTTAATGAGCACTGATATCACATTCTGAGGCATATCTCATGTTACTCTGTTCACACAGGACCATCAGAGTCAATGCAGTAGGTTATTCTGTACCCCAAATTGAGTAGGTCACCTCCCCTACTCCTGCAAATGTTTTTAGGATGATTGCCAAGAACAGACAATTGCCTAGAAGGAAATTCCAGTCTACAAGCAGTAATTTGTGTGAACATTTACAGACATCAGCTATAAAATATTGTGGTACACTTTTTTGGGGGGCGGGTACCTGGGATTGAACCCACGGGTGCTTAACCACTGAGCCACATCCCCAGTTCTTTTATATATTTTTATTTAGAGACAAGTCCTCGCTAAGTTGCTGAGGCTGGCTTTGAACTCATAATCCTCTGGCTTCAGCCTCCAGAGCCACTGGGATGACAAGTGTGTGCCACCTACCGACCCTGGCAAGATAGGATTATTGATGACACCATTCACTGTAACTGTTTTTTTCTGACATAGTCATATGGGGTAAGAAACTCGAGCATGAGCACAAAAAGGTGCCCTAAATAAGGACATATGGACCAGTGCCTCTCAAAACTGGCTATGTGTTTTAATTACCTAGAAGCATTATTAAAAACACACACACACACAAAAACCCATGATGTTTAAGCACCACCCCAGATCTATGAAATCAAACTATCAGAGAATGAAGCCTAGCTTCACAGGTTTCCACAGGGAGCCTGATGTGGTTGTGCATGCGTATAATCCCAGTGACTTGGGAGGCTAAGGCAGGAGGTTTGCAAGTTTGAGACCAGCCTTGCAACCACGTGAGACTCTGTCTCAAAATTAAAAAACAAGGGCTGGGGATGTGGCTCAGGCGGTAGCGCGCTCGCCTAGCATGCATGCGGCCCGGGTTCGATCCTCAGCACCACATGCAAGCGAGGACGTTGTGTCCGCCGAGAACTAAGAAAAGATAAATAAATGTTGAAATTCTCTCTCTCTCTCTGTCCCTCTCTCTCACTCTCTCTTTAAAAAAAAATTAAAAAACAAAAGTGTTGGGGATATAGTTCAGTAGTAAACCAAAAAGCTTCAGAGGTAATCATGAACAACGAATACTAAGAGCCTATGACCAGAATCACCTAGGAAGCCTTCAAACCTCTGACTAAGCACCTGCAGGCCCAGATACTTTGGTCTGGGGCAGGTTATGAAATCCGTAACTTAATAACTTTCTCCAGATGATACTGAGATACATCAGGCATGAGTTTCATGTCTCTCTAGAGCAGTGGTTTTTCTGCTCTTATGTGCAGAAGAATCACCTGGGGATTTTGTTAATTATAAGGAGTTTGTTACACATACAAATGATTGGATCCCAAACCTAGAGATTCTGAATCATTTGGCCCAGGTTAGGAGCTAACAATCATGCCCATGCAACTCTGAAGTAGACAATCCCCCAACCATGCTTTATGAAACACTGTCAGGAATGAGAGCCAGTACTTTTCCTTGGGGGTGTTTATGAATTAATAGAGGAAATAAGAGAAATGTAAATTGTAAGGGAACTTATGGCATCTAGGGTTCATCAACAATAGATTGTTACTGAAGGAATTAGCAAGATTTCAAGTAGAAGGAAAAAAATAGGAAAAACTTTTTTTAAAATTCTGACATGGAAAAAATAGCATAAAGCTCATCAAGGTACAGGAATCAAGATTTTAAAATTACCTTCCGAGTTTTTAACCTATTCACTTATTAAGTAGTCTAATACACACATACCAAATGTCATATCAAAGTTGTGACTGAAAATTGTTATCTGAGAGCTATAATGAAAAAGATCATTGACTTATAAAACAGGTTTTATAAAACCAGATTAAAATGTAATGATTATATATATATATAAACATATATACTCATAAAAGTGTGGAATCATACATTTCTAAAGATCTAAAAGCATATTACTAACTACTCAGCTTAATGACTCATTTTGGCAATCCCGTGGAGAATGTCACAGGTAGATCTGAGGCTATAAGAAGTTATTGATTCTGGTCTTAGTACTCCCAGGTGTGGGTGTCAGGAATCAATAAAAGCATTTTGCTACTAACATGAGCAGAGAGCTAGGCCAGAACTAACAGTTCAGCAGACTGAAATTCATATAAAGGCTGTTTGGGTTGTTTTTTGTTTTGGTACCGGGGATTGAACTCAGGGGCACTCAACCACTGAGCCACATCCCCATGCCTATTTTGTATTTTATTTAGAGACAGGATTTCACTGAGTTGCTTAGGGCCTCGCTAAATTGCTGTGCCTGGCTTTGAACTCAAGATCTTCTATCTCAGCCTCCCAAGCAGCTGGGATTGCAGGCGTGAGCCACCACACCTGGCTAGGGCTGTTGTTTTGAACTGAATTTCTATGAATGCTGAATGAAGTATGGAGTTCTGTATGAGATTTTATGATGTGGACATGGCTTTTAAAGAGGGAAATGTGCCCAAGTCTGTCATGGTTTCTTGGAAGAGATATGTGAGACAAGGCTTCATACCTTCATCCATAGAAACAGCCACCATAAACACTTAAGCGAATACATATGGTGTAACCCACGGTTTAACAGGTAATAGGCAAGCACAGAAATAGATGAAGGACCAGTCCAGACAATGTGTTGAGAGAGTTGAGAGGTGAGCAAACCAGAGAAGGCTCTTAAGTTGGGCCTAAAGAAAGGGGGGCAGAGAGAAGGGCCTCCTGTTGGTTCATTCATTCATCAAATTCTTTCAACAAATATTTAGTGAGTACCTGTGTGCCAGCCGTCATGCTGAGCATCATGAATCTAATAGCAAACAAAATTAAAAGGGCTCCCTTTCCTGTTGTAGTTTAGTTGATAAGTAAACCATAAAATTAATAATACTGTGATATATGTGATGAAAGGCACATTATCCATACTGGGGATGGTGGTGTAAAGCAAATTTTTCTATAACAAACAAGATCTAATTGATTTTTTTTTAAAAATAGGCATTATCCAAACATATAGTAGTAGAAGAGTATTCTAAGCTGCGGGAATAGCATCCTGTGAAGGCCAAGGAAAGAGACAGCATGGCATGTGTGTCAAGTGGGGAAAGTGTGAGCAAAGGAGCAGAGGGAGGAACAGACTGGATGGGAGCCAGAGACATTGTGACCATCAACCTTGTTAGAGTGCAGGAGACAGGCCTGGCAGGTTAGAAGCTAAAGATGTCTGCATTCTATCCTGGGAGCAAAGGGTTATTCACTGCAGGTTACTAAGCCAGGAAGGGGTGGCACAGGCAAAGTGATAGTTTGAAAAGATGCATCCACCAGAATGAGCAGGGTGACAGGATTTTTCAGTAACATTTTTCAGAGTAGGATCTAGTCAAAATTCAACAAATTGTTTGACCTAATATTTCCCTGATTTGTGGTTGCTTCTCCCCTCTGCCCCTGTGTCCAGTACTTCCCAGCAGGATAAACAATGATGTGAAATCAGAACTGACTACACTCCTGCTAGATGAGTATGAAGTGGCCATGTATGACCTAAATGGAGATCTGAAGGGCCAAGAAAAATGGCCAAACTACTATGCTCAAGCACAAGGGCTTGTTTTTGTCGTGGATTCCAGTGATGTAGAACGTATGCAGGAAGCAAAGAACATCTTAACACGTCTAATGTCTGACAAAAGAGTGGCAGGGAAACCCATCTTACTGTAAGATTCTGCTTTTATGCCCTATTTCTCTTTCCCAATTTTTACCTTAAGAGAAGTCTAGAGATAAAAGGCTGGGCAGTCCCTTTGTCACACCTTGCTAGATCTCATCTTCACTTAGGCTCAGTGAGGTGGAGTGGCCCAGTCCTCTGTTTTCAAGAGCCACATTCTACTACACACTGCCACATGGAATACATTATTGGTTTGTGCAAAGGTAATTCTGAAGATATTCATCAAAGAAAAATAGAAGTGATATCTGGATCACCCACCCCCAAACCTGGACTCTTCCTCAACTCTTTCCAACTTTGCTTCTCATATTTTCTGGTTTCATTCTCTGATCCTGAAACCTCATGGTACAAGAAAACAACCACTAAGAACTAGCTCCCCTATCAATTTGCTCAAGAGTTATATACCTGGCACTTATTTCAGGGTGATAATTTAGGTGACCAGTCAATCTTCACCCCTAACAACTCCTTTTTCATTCCTCATTAGCAAGCCCAACTAGAACATGAATAGAGTTTAAATGAAGATGTAAAAATGCTAAGTCCATTCATATCCCAGTTAGCAACTGTAGTTAAAAGTTTGATGGCATGAAGTAGGAGAAATGAGAAATGAGCCCTGTGGATTACTTTGGACTCAAATTATTTGTACCATTATTTCCTCCACTGAGAGCTGGCTAGAAAATTGTCTGTCTCATTAGATGTCTTTAAACCCAATTCCTGGATATGTAATAGTTATACAAGATTAGTTCTCCTCTTACTGTTTGCCTCTATTTTGGTTCACTCTTTCTCTCTTCTTTCCTCCCTCTATATGTTCTATTCTAGCCTGGCTAACAAACAAGACAAAAAGGATGCCCTCTTGCCTTGTGATATTATCGAATACCTACTTCTGGAAAGGCTAGTGAATGAGAATAAGTCCAAGTGCAGAGTGGTAAGTGTTAACCTCTTCCTTCACTCTTCCTCTATAACTTGTCTGATAAAGTCTAGGCCATTTCATAATCAGCCCCATATGTTGGATTTGGGGCAAAGCCACTCCCTAACAGGCAACATCTACAGTGATGATTTCTAATTTGATAGTGGTAACAAATATTGCATTTTACCTTCAAAACAGTTGAAAGTTTTAATATCCCCATTTTATAGATAAGAAAACTAAGGCTGCCAGGCGTGGTGGCACACACCTGTGTTCCCAGCGGCTCGGGAGGTTGAGACAGGAAGATCAAGAATTCACAGTTAACCTTGGCAACTTAGTGAGGCCCTAAGCAACTCAGTGAGACCCTGTCACTAAATAAAAATATAGAAAAAAGGCTGGGGATGTGGCTCAGTGGTTAAGTGCCCTGGGTTCAATCCCTAGTACCAAAAAACAAATTAAAAAAAATGCTAAGGCTTAAACAGAGATAAGAAGTGACTTGCTCCAAGTCACACATCCAAGATACCCCAACCACTTTGTTAAAGGACTTCAGCTTTTGTGCCTTCCATTTACTTTTTCAGATGTGAATACTGAGTGTCTCATAGGGAGTCTAGAGTCTCTCCAGACACAGCACAGCTTATATGTACCTCTGCTATTTAGATGAGTGATTGGTTTGTTGGCCCCAAGGGTCCCAGGCTCCAAGTCTCAGACCTTCTCTTCTTTTTTGTCACAGGAGCCATGTTCAGCCATCAAAAACCTCCAAAGGAGAAACCATCATCCCATAATTGAAGGGCTGCGCTGGCTACTAGCTGCCATTGGAGATAAATATGAAGAGCTGTATATTAGCCAACAACCACCCACTTTGAGCTTTCCAACCTCCAAGAGTACCAGAGGCTCTGGAGAAAGATGCTCATCAGATAGGTAATGAACTGCCTCCATTAGATTTATTCCACTAGATTTACTGATAGAAGCAGGAGTCAATCTTCAACCTGAGCAAGTAGTTCTGAGAGATAGGTTATGGGAAGTACTGAGCAAGTCTCTCAAGATCACATGGGCCAAGTGGGGCTAGGGCAGTGCCCACCAAGACTCCAAGAAGTCGGGTACATACCACCCTTGGCACAACTTCAGTAGTCAATCCAGAGGGAAAAGTTGCATAAAGGTAAAGTCCATATATCCCCATTACAGCTTTTCCAAAACAGGGCTTGTTCTGTTCTCTGGCTTGCCATGTGGAGGAGAAAAGGAACATTAGCATCAGTTAAGGAGTCTAGTGGTATTATTCAATGAATGTATGTCATGGAGCTATTCCACATTTCTGCTTTCAGTTATCTGATCCTCCTAATGAGGAGTAAGAAGACAGCACAGAGATATTGAAAAGAGAAAACAAAAATAAAACAGGTGGTGATCAAGATTTTCAGGAATAAAAGGCCTAAATGTCCTCTTGCTCTGTTGTCACTTTCATTGTCCAAAGGCATATGGGAGAAATGGGGTAATAGCTACATTAGATGTTTGTGTGTCTGTTTCTACTACTGCTTTGTTCTTTCAAATTTCCTCAGCTTCTCTACCAGAATAGTAATGTCCAAAGAAAAAAGACAGAATTTCGAGAAAAGACAGCATTTTGAGAAAAGACAGCATTTTGGACAACGCTCCATGGAAGCTAGGCCTCTAAAACCAATTCTACAGGTAAATGGCTCTTTGTTACTACCCAGGGACAATTCTTGAATTCTTTGAGCACCAACTGACTTTTCCCCCCATGTTCTTGCTGTACAGAAAGATGGCCTAAGATTAAGGCCTAAAAAGAATATATCAGTGACATTTGCTTTAGATGAACCCATGGAGGAAGGTGAATGTTCTGGGGGAAATGGAGCACAGAACATTACTGAGCCTCACTACAACCGAAGCAATAACTTACAGACTCCAGCTCCATATGTTGGTGATGATCTTTTTGAAGGTAATATTGAACCAGTGACTAAAGAAAAGGGCTTCCCTTTCCCTCACAATTTCAACAATATTACTCCTATTTTGAGGCTGAAATCCTTTTCTCACACCATGGTTGATGACTAGACTAAGTATAGGGAGAATGTTTAGGGATCACCACCTAAAAGCCCAGTATGATACCCTAGCATTGTTTGATATATGATCTTTGGATGGCCATAGGGATATCTTAAAGGTTGACTCTCAGTGGTGGAAATATAATTGGTAAAATCTTTATGGAGGATAGTTTGACCATTTCCCATCTTCCCTCAATATATATATCAAGGAGTTTTAAAAATGTGGAAGCCTAGCCTGGTGCCATGGCGCACACCTATAACCCCAGGAGTTCTGGAAGCTAAGGCAGGAGGATCTCGAGTTCAAAGCCGCTTCAGCAATTTAGCAAGGCATTAAACAACTCAGTGAGACCCCACCTCTAAATAAAATGCAAAATAGACCTGGGGATGTGGCTCAGTGGTCAAGTGCCCCCAAGTTCAATCCCCAGTACCTCCCACAAAAAAAAAATGTAGAAGCCCTTTGATCCCAATAGTCTCATTTCTTCAGCTACATCCAAAGATAATCACTTAAGTACCCCCCACCAAAAAGAAAGTATGCTCAAGGATGTTAAATCACAGCATTGTGTACAACAGCTAAAGGTTGGAAATAAACTATGTGTCCAACAATGGGAAATTGCTAAATAAATTAGGATACCTCCACATAATGAAATGCTATTAAAAATGTGACATGGAAAGTTTTCCACAACCTGACATTTTGGGAAAATAGCATTATTTATATTGAATAGAATATTGAATAGATTAGAATACATAGTGTGATGTGTGATGTGTGTGTGTGTGTGTGTATGTGTGTAGGGAGGGAGGTAGGGAGGGAGGGAGGGAGGGAGGGAGAGAGGGAGAGAGAGAGAGAGAGAGAGAGAGAGAGAGAGAGAGAGAGACAGACAGAGAGAGAGAGAGAGAGAGGTAGGTAACACCAAAAATGAGCAGTGATTTTCCTCTAGGGATAAGGTACTGGGTGACATTAACAAGTCTTTGGATTTGCATTTTATTCAAAATTTTCTTTTTTATAAGCAGATATAATCCCTCCCAATACAATAAAGACATTTGAAAAAAAAAAAGCTGTAAGGGCTTAAAGGCTCACTGTTATTAATGGCCACTCCTTATTTTTCCTTGGGACCAGTCTTCAAAACTGTCAACTGTCAATCTTACAATGTCACCTCAGTTCTGAAAGGAATCTAGCCCTTCAGGATACCCAGAAGTCCAGGGACCTGGACTTAGCCAGAGCCAATAAGGCAAAGACACGGATAAAGGGGAAAGGATGAGAATTAAGTAGAAGGAATCTAGGGCTGGGGTTGTGGCTCAGCAGTAGAGCACTCACCTAGTGCCTCCAAGGCCCTGGGTTCAATCCTCAGGACCAAGTAAAAGTAAATAATTAAAAACAGAGGTGTATAAGTAAAATAAATAAATATTTTAAAAAGCAGAAGGAATCTAAAAAAAGAGAAGGGATATCTTTCTAGATTATCAGCAACTATCCCTAAATCTTTGTCCAATATTGAAATCCCTTTTCATTTTTATAACCTCAGAACCTACTGCAAAAAAGAAAATGGATACCTGGGAGATGTTACGAAAAAATTCCTGTGGAAAAACCCTTGGTTCCTGTATTAGTACTCCTTAAATGAAGGGCAGAGGGGAGAGAGTAGGAGAAAGCATGAAGCTGGGCACCTCATGGGTTGCAGTGTATACCCCCACCCCCCACCCCCGGAAACTGGCTTGCACCCTCCTACCCTTAAGTGTTCAGGGAAGGAAAGAAAACCTGACACTTGGCTTTACTTGCAGTGACTGACCTTTTCTTTTATTAGGCTTTTAAAGGACTATTAAAAAAGAGAAAAACAGAGGGAAATCCAAAGAAACATCTCAATATACCTCCCTCACCAAACGGATTCATCACCAGAACCAGCAGGGACACTCAGGTTTTTTTAAACTTCTATTTGATAATATCAGTCCACCATGCACAAGTCCACCTACTCTAACATCACATCCTTGAGAACCACCATTATACCTGTACGTCTGTATTATACTCAGCAAATTAATCCTACACCCACTAAGAGGCTCAAGAAGTTAGGGGGTGTCCATTTGAGAAGGAACACCAACTTGGCAAAGAAGAACAGAGACTTTACATCTTTCATACCCAGATGCTCCTACTGAAGCTTCAGGCAAGATGTCGTGGGTGACTAACTGAAATAGATTGTCAGAAGTACAGGGTTACTTTAGAATCACATTTTTTCCTTTAAGGTTCTTGCACGTCAAGGGGATGGCAAAATAAATAGAATCTTTTTGTTGAGAATTATGCTCTACTGAATCATTTTAAGTCACACCTCCAAGAAAACAACTTGGTTTTCAAGTGCTAGCCACTATCTGATAAGCCCAACATTTCTTTGCTGTCTCTTCAGGGACGGCAACTGATGCCTCTCTTACCAACTAAATAAATTCAACCCTGTATCCCAAGGGTGGTGGTGGTGGTAGTAGTTTTTACTATTATTTCTATCATTACTTTCATTATGAGTACCATAGCCAACATTTATTGAGTACCTTCTCGATGTCAGTCACACTACACTAAGTGTGAATACACACTACACTAAGTGTGGATATCTGGGAAAAGCCTGTGTTAGTACATCTTAAATGAAGGACAGAGGGGAGAGAATAGGAGAAAGTGTGAGGCTGGGACAGAGGGTGGTCTTCTTCCAGGACTTTTAGGGCCTAACCCCCGTCAGAGGTACTTAAAGCACTAAGTGCTAAGCGCTTCACATTGATTATCTTATTGATTATCTTTGGAGGTAGGCATTACACTTGACTGCATTTTACAGATGAGGAAACTGTAAAAAGTAGAGCGAGGAATTGAATCCAGACCTGTCTGACTTTAGAGCAACTTCAGGTCAGAAAGATTTACTTATGCCTTTCTTAACCTCCCTTCAAAGAGAGAAATCTATAGAGCTGGGGAATGTAGCTCTGGAGTAGAGAACTCTGCCTAGCATGTGTTTGAGCTCTGGGTTTGATCCCCAGTACTGGGGGAAAAAAGAAAGCTATAACCAAGAAAAAATGCTGAAGTATATCTATGCCCATATCAGAAAAATTATGTTAATACCAATAAGAGCAGCAATAGCAGACATGGTTGATTGAGCACTTCCATTTTTCCAGGGCTAAGTGCTTTACATATATTATTGTCTTTCATCCTCATAAGCGGATGAAGTTACATAATTATTACTTTACAGAGGTAGAAACTGATGTTAAGAAAGTTTAGATAATTACCCATGGCACCCACTAGGAGGCACCAGAATTGATTTTCAAACCAAGGTCTGACTCTATAACACAGTCTTAGCTCTACTCTATACCATTTTACAAAGCAATAAAAACCAACTAATCCATAATTGTTTGAGGGACAGAAATCTGACACAGAAAGATCCATCTTACAACCTCACTTGGAAGATCTGACACTGTTTAAGACTGCATCATTTGCTCTTGTCTCCAAGGGTCTCTGATTGGCTTTGTACTCAGCTTATTAGTCATGGAGCTGAGAGGAAGATTTTAGAATCTCTAGTTCAATCCCATTGTTATACAGAAGAAAAGCTTAGGGTATACACAGGTTAAGTGACATGCCCAAAATGATAGTTGGTCACTGGCAAAACTATTCAAAAATCCCCCCATCCTGTCCCAAAATACTATATCCATGCTAGGTACCCTGAGTCTTAGGCTGAGAAGCCTACCTACCTACTTTCTCTAGTTTTCCTGATAAATGTCACTGGAGAATTCTGCTGATAAACATTCTCACCAAGGGAAGCAAACACTTCTACTGAAGAATAATTCTGGGGCTGGAGATGTAGCTCAATGGTATGGCATGTGCAAAGTCCTGGGTTCCATCTCCAGCACTGCCAAAACAAAAACAAAACCACATGCCTGGATTAAAGCTTTTAAATTACTTTTAAAAGTAAAAACAGCTTTCTAATGATCTGACCAAGATCTTCCACTAAATGATAGGTTGGTAGCTAATATTTACCAAGTTACTAAGATGTGCCAGAGGCTATCTAGACATTTTTATATGAATTGTCTCCTTTAAACTTTTTTTTTGGGGGGGTGGGGCTGCTGGGGATTGAACCCAGGGCCTTGAGCATGTGAAGCAATCACTCCACCATCTGAGCTATATCCCCACACTCTCCCCTTTAAACTTTAAAACAGGCCTCTGAAGGAGTTGCCATTATTTCTGCCTGGGATTTGGAAAGTACATTAATAGCCTATAGCAACAAAATTCAGATTCATTCAAAAAGTTTTCTTATTTTGAATCAACATGTACTGGTTGTATAGAGATTATTCTTTTAAGTAACTTTTTAAGACTATAGATTGTATGTAGGAAATTTTGGTTGATACCTAGGCATACATATATCGCATAAAGGGAAGTGCACCAATATGATGAAATTCAGTTTTGTTAGAGGTTTTCAACCTAAATTCTCTACACTGCCCATATTCATAGGGAATACACCCATCCCCTTTTCTTGCCCACTTCCCCTCTTTTGTTGACTGAGAAAGTATGCCTGCCTCAAAAGCACACATGGCCTAAGGAGAAATGTGGATGATCCAATTTTCTTAAGAACCATGGTATTGTACAGACATGGTATCAAATGTCTGTAATTCCAGCTACTGGGGAGGCTGAGGCAGGAGGATCACAAGTTGGAGACCAGCCTCAGCAACTTATTGAGACCCTGTATCAGAATTTTAAAAAGGGGGTGGGGTCAGCCCACTGGGGTTGTGGCTCAGTGATAGAATGCTTGACTAGTATGTGCAAGGTCCTGGGTTCAAGACCAGTAACACAAAGTTTTATTTCAAAATGTATCCCCTTTTCTGTAGAGAACAACCCAAAGAGGGATGTCTTATATTTTATTTTGTGAATATAATTAAAAGACAAAGAAGAGAAAATATAGGGTAATTATAACCACCACCTTCCATTTTCCCCTCTTTGAGAATCCTAACTGCCCAAGATGTTTTACAAATCTGTGTATCTGCAGCAGCCTAGGGACCAAGATAAGGATAGTTTCTTGAGCCAGGAAGGCAAATTTTCTTAAAAGGAAAAGATGGTTGCCTTGGGGTTTTCTCTTCTTCAGTTGTCAATGTCTTCTTCCAGGATTTTAGGGCCTAGCTCCTGTCAGAGGAGCACATGGCCCTGACCTATGTGGTTTCAATAAGCCCCACATAGGTCCAAGTACTTGTGCATATTGTCTTTAAAAACAGACCTGGGCTGGACACACTGGCTTGAACCTGTAATTCCAGACTCAGGAGCCTGAGGCAGGAAGATTACAAGTTCAAGACCAACCTCAGCAACTTGGAAAAGCCCTAAGCAACTTAGTGAGACCCTGTCTCAAAACACAAAAAGAGGGCTGTGGATGGGGCTTAGTGGTTAAGCACCCTGGGTTCAATCCCCCGTATCAAAAACAATAACAATAAAAACAACAGACCTGGGCTTTCTTACTAGAAAATTCATTGTGAATCGGTACAGGGCTCCTTCTGTCTGAGTGGTTTTCAACTCCTGAACTCCGATCCCCATTCACTCACGTATTGATTCTATCTACCAGTAATACCCTGTTGGCAGGGCTTCTAAGAATTCTACAAACTGCAGAGCATGGATCATATAGTTAGCACACAAAAGAAGTTAAGAAAGAATAGTGACCTGGCATGCACAAGGCCCTGGGTTCAAATCCCAGCATCACAAAAATGAAAATAAAAAGAAACTGATTATTTAGGGTTGGAGCATGGAAACCAGCTATAGCTAACCTAGCTATAAATACCCCAGAACTTTGGGTGCTTGAACCATACCACCTGTGCTTTGGATGTGATTCTTCCCTCCCAGCAACCTCTCTGAAGCATTCATCTGCAAGGCAGTTGCTACTAGCGAGACAATTTTTGAATGCACCAAATATAACATCAATCTTCTCAGGAGAATCCTGTCAACTGGTGTTCTTAACCACAAGGTGTCACTGGCCGTGGCTAGGTTAGGGATCAAACCTGGACTCCCTATTTTGTTACTCAAACTTACAAGCCCTTTATTGGGCTCATAAAACTTGTATTTCTAACAGGAAGGCAGGTAGAGAATGAGAGCTGCTAATCAACTTTCCAGAACTTGAAATCAATCATCCCCTCATCCCACTTCATTTTCACAGATGCATCTAGAAGAACTATGGCATCCCTGCTCTGCACCTTATTCCTTCAGCTGTAAGCATCCATCCTCCCCACTCCCCTTGCCTATTCACTCACTTCAAGCTCTGTGGAAGATAAAAGTGGCATTGTTGTCCCAGACAAGAAAGAGAGCTGCAGATATTTTCTACCATGGGCACATGGATAATATCAGCTCAGGGTAAGGGGAGTCAGAGGTCTTTGTACTTCTTCCTGTGCCCAGGAAGTACCCAGCTCAGGTCAAAGGGGCCTGCAAGGCTCTTGCTGTGGGGTGGTGGGCAGAGTAATGTTAACAAAGCACTCAGACTATGCTGTATGCTGATGACTCAAGAATCCCATGTGGTCCCACATTCAAACTAGTTGGCCACTTCCAGCAACTAAAATAGACCTCTGATGCTAAAATAGCAGAAAACAGAAGAATAAGACAGGTATATATGCTGATTACAACTATGTAAAGCATACCTATAAAACTACACTTCTCAAGAACTTAAGAGAATAAAGAGCACATAGCTATTTTAGATTCCATACCACTCCTGCAATGTTTTTAATAGTACTTCTTTTCCCCCCAAGAAAATTGTCTTGCTGATCACATTGGATTACAACCTTTTAGCTAGTTTAGGAGTTAACTCCACAGATGATTTGATTCAGGGAGTAAAGAAGAATTGAATGCCTAGGGGGCTAGTGCTTTGGATTGGTCCTTTCCCCCTCCCTTATTAGGCTCAGGGAACCTACCAGAACACAGTTGCCAGTTTAGGATTGGCACTACAATGAGAAATTCCTTCCATGACCACAGCCAACCAAACAACACCAAGATGGGAGTTTAATATATTTGGGCAGGCACAGTGGCACACACATGTAATTTTAGTGGGTTGGTAGGCTAAGTAAGACAAGAGGATCACAAGAGTGAGGCCAGCCTTAAAAAAAAAAAAAAAGAAAAAGAAAAAGAAAAAAGGCTGGGAATGTGGCTCAGTGGTTAAATGCCCCTGGGTTCAATCCCAAGTACCAGTACAATAATAATAATAATTAAAATAAATTTTAAAAGGCCTGGGGATTTAGCTCAGCACCCCTGGGTTTAATTCTCAGTAACAAAAAAAAAAAAAGTGCCTTATATCTAGACATCTTTTAAAGTCAGGCTGCTATGTTTTTGAATGTGCTTGCTTATTCTGGAAAAAGGAACTATTCCCACCCCCGATAGACTGATTAAAGTCCCTTATTTGTAAAAGCTTATACACTACCCCCCTCATCACCCTATCCCAGATAGTACATAGTCAACCATATAGCACATATCTGGGTATCTGGATGAGTAAAATGATCTCCCTGGAGCCCTGGCCTCAATACCGATGTAGACCTGAGAATTACTTTTCAATCAGTATGTTTAGTATTTTGGTACCAGGGATTGAACTCGGGAGCACTCAACCACTGAACCACATCCCCAGCCCTACTTTTTGTATTTTATTTAGAGACAGGGTTTCACTGAGTTGGTCAGCGCTTCACCATTGCTGAGGCTGGCTTTGAACTCACCATCCTCCTGTCTCAGCCTCCCTACAGGTGTGCACCACCGCACTTGGCAAGTTTTTTTTTTTTTTTTAAACTCTGCATTTGAAATAGATTTTAGACTCACTGAAATGTTGTAAATAAAGTACAGAGAGTTTCTGTATACCCTTTACCTAGCTTTCCCTAATGGGAACAATCTACCTACCTGATATATTGATCAAAACTATCACATTAGGGCTGGGGTTATGGCTCAGTGGTACAGTGCTTGCATAGCATGTGTGAGGCAATGGATTTGATTCTCAGCACCACATTATAAGATATTGTGTCCACTACAGCTAAAAATATTTTTTAAAAAACTACCATTAACATTACTATAATACTAGTTACTACTGACTTTATTCAGATTTCAATTTTTCCACCAGTATCTTTTTTCTGTTCAGGATCTAATTCAGGATTGCATGCAGTGTTTACAGTATGTTTAGCTTTTAAACTCTCGCCCAGGCAGAAACAAATTTCCTCTCAGGAGGTTAAAGGGTGAACCAGTAGGTGTTCTGAGCAATTTATGAGGCTGAGCTATTGCACCTAGAAGGAACTCCATCACTTCTATACCAAATCCCTTAATCCATGACACCTTATCACAGCTATTTTCAGAAAACATGTCTTACATTAACACCTCTCATAGTAGTACAAAGGGATTTGACAAGTGGGCTATTTTTAGCAACTAATATTATGAAGATGACAAATTGAGAGGGGTGGCCTTCCCTGTTTTCTATGCTTCATTTTTCTTCAAATTGTACTTAAACTTTGCACTGAAGCTCTGATATTTAACTATAACATAAATGCTGAGCAACACCCACACCAACAGGGAAAGGACTCTTTCCAATGTGTTTAGTTTTATTTGCCTGAAATTAAGTAGCAATTTTCAGTGTTTGGCTTAATTTCTCAACTTATCATGGTACAAAAGTGATGTGCAATCATTAGAAACAGCATTTCAAATTTTGAGTCAAGATCTTTTCCCAGACCTGGGATATGCAGTTCCATACTCTAAGTGATGCTGGGAAGCTCCCAGTCAGCCATACCATCACAAAGGTAAACAACCAAATATTCTACAATGCACTGCATTGGTAAGCTATGATGTTCAATAGGTTAGACGAATTAAATGCATTTTATAATGGGTTTATAGAAACAGAACCCCATCAATTGGGCATGACGACAAACACCTATATAATCCAAATGACTAGTGAGGCTGAGGCAGGAGGACCACAAGTTCAAAGCCAGCCTCAGCAATTTAGTAAGACCCTGTCTCAAAATAAAAAATAAAAGGGCTTGGGATGCGGCTCAGTGTCAAGCACCCCTGGGCTCAATCCCCAGTATCAGGGGGAAAAAGAGATGGAACCCCATAAATCAAGGAGAATCTATACTATGATCATTTATTTTACATGGAGAGGTGTGGGTAACAGAGTTGAAGAGGTTAAGTAACTTGTCCAAGGTCATACAACATATAAGTGGTAGAGCCAGGTTTGAGCCCAGTCAAATCCCAGTGATGTTCTTTTTAATATATTTTTTTTCAGTTCTGGTTGGATACAATACCTTTATTTATTTTTTTATGTGGTGCTGAGGATCGAACCCAGTGCCTTGCACATGCTAGGCAAGCACTGTACCACTGCTGAGCCACAACCCCAGCCCCCAATGACCACCATGCTACACCACCTCTATGAATATCTACTACATTTCAGTTACTATGCTGATGTCAGAGATACAAGAGAAACCAAAATAAAGTCCTTATCCTATCAATCATTACAGCACCAATGGAAGAGAGACTATTTAATAGCTGAGTATAATACAACCCACCCCCATCTTGCTCTCAAGTATTCCTTGGCTTGGTTAAAAGTGATCAGAAGATGCAAATTATGAATAATTATTGAAATATTTAAATTCCCTGTTCAGGTCCTCAGATCTAAGGTCTATGACCTCCAAATTTCTCAAGGATCCCTAACAGTTATAAATGGATTTAAGGATATTTACATGTTCCTTCATTATATGGCTGTGGACCATGTGTAGGCATTGCCACCTAGCTTAGTCTCCTTTGAGGAGAAACAATGAGAACTACAATGTAGAAACACATACACTGATGGAAGAATTTAAAGTCTCACACATAATAGTTATATTTCATTTCAACTGTCCTTTTGCACTTGGCATTAATTGGTGAGCTCTAAGGGAGCTTCAATTGGTTCATGACTGCACTTTACTGGCATGCCATTTTGAATTATATTTCTTAGAAAAATGGCTAATGATCCTGTAAGTTATAAATTACAATGTGATCTTAAAGGTGAAAGGTTGGAAAACTAAAATCTCAGCAAATGACAGTCATTCTCTTTTCCTTTTCAGTCCCCAATCAAATGGCATTATCAGAGACTCTGACACTGTGGTTCTCAATGCTGGCTGCACATTGAAATCATCAATGCCTGTGTCCCACCCCCAGAGATTGTGATCATTTAATCTGGGTATGGCCTGGGCTTTGAAGTTTGGGGGAAAAAATCCTGGAGGATTTTAAGGCGCAGACAATTTTGGCAACCAAGCCCTAATCAAAGGATCACAATCATGACTGCACATTAGAATCACCTTGGGAACTCTTAAAGATCAAGATGCCTGGGCCCCACTCTAGGCCAATTAAATAAGAATGTCTGGGGGTAAGGCTCAAGTCCCAGAAACTGTGAGATGTTTTTAAAGCTCTACAGATGATTTCAATATGCTAAGACTGGGAACCACTGTGCTAAATGAAACTCCAAACATGACATAAAGGCAATGGCAAAATTGGCACTCATGGTAACTCTAAGATGAGTCTAAGGAGAAGCAGTAAAAAAGGAAATAGGTTGAGAGTAAACCCTTAAAAAACTATCCTACTTTAAGTGAGCTCACATTTCCCTTGTGTGTTTGAGGGTTAATTTTATGGCTTAGCTAGAATTACTTGCAACTGATGGTACCTAATCCCCACTTTCTACCACAATAACCTAAACAATTATATGAAGCAAGGGAAAAGTAAATGCTTAAAAGGGATGAAAATCTTTACAAAGGACTGTAAAGTCTAGAGGAGGAAGAAGCAGACAAGATATTTGACCTACAAATCACTTTTTTTTTTTTTTTTAGTACCTGGGACTGAACTCTCAGGGGTGCTCTGCCACTGAGTCACATCCCCAGCCCTATTTTGTATTTTATTTACAGACAACTCACTGAGTTGCTTAGTGCCTCGCTTTTGCTGAGGCTGGCTTTGAACTAGCTATCTTCCTGCCCCAGGCTCCTGAGCTGCTGAGATTATAGGCATGCACCACTGTGCCCAGCCTGTTTTCTTGTCTTGTCTTTTCTTTTTTAAACCTACAATTTTATGTGCACTTTTTCTCATCACACCAGACATTGAGTGTGAAGACAGAAACTTTAGTGATAGTAGGTCATACCCAAAATGAATTAAATCAGAACCTCTGAGGCAATGATGCTTAGGAATCTGTTTTAAAAGGTCCTCAGGAGCAGGGCACGGTGGAACAGGCCTGTAATCCCAGAGACTCAGGAAGCTGAGGCAGGAGGATCACACATTCAAAAGCAGCCTCTGCAACTTAGCAAGGCTCTAAGCAATTTAGTGAGAACCTGTTTCAAAATAAAATGGACAGAGGATGTAGCTCAGTAGTAAAGCACCCCTGGGTTCAATTCCTGGTACTTAAAAAAAAAAGTCCTCAGATGATTAGAGTGTGCAAACAAGGCTGAGAACAATTGCTATAAACCAGTGGTTCTCAAACTTGAGTATGTATCACAAACACCTATAGAGCATGTTAAAACAGACTGCTGGGCCCCAACCCCAATGTTTGATTTAGCTAAGTTGGAGCTTGATAATATCTGTAATAAGCACCCAAGTTATGCTAAAGCTGCTAGTCCAGAGACCACACTTAAAGCCCAACCTAAATCACTGATTCTCATCGTTGACTGCACATTAGAATCTTGGGGTAGGGGGTGCATTTCAAAAATACTGGTGCCTGAGCCCTTCCCCAAACCAATTAAATTGGGATATCTGGGACCCAGGCATTGGTATTTTTTCATTATTCTCTAGGTGATACTAATGTGCTGTTAAGTGAACAATCCATTGCTATAGACTAGATATTTTACAGGAAGATCATACATCTCACATATTAGAATACAGTACTACAAGATTAGATTTTGCCTGAAAAACCCAGCATCTGGATCTTGGTTTCTAAATATAATTGTACATTAAAAGGAACCAGGGCTCATTGGAAATGGCTGGTTCCAGGACTAGGGCAGGAAAAATGCACAATGAGCCTGGGAATCTTGTGCCAAAATCTAAGGATGGGTTCAAAGACCAATGAAGCCATGTCTAAAGGAAATGGGAACCAGCCTAAAGGGATTCTCCCTGGCCAAACTGGAAAAAAATTTGAGCAAAGAAAATGAGCTGAATAGCTGGGCACAGTGGCACATGCCTGTAATCCCACAGCTCAGGAGGCTGAGGCAGGAGGATTGGAGTTCAAAGCCAGCCTCAGCAAAAGCCAAGGCACTGAGCAACTCAGTGAGACCCTGTCTCTAATAAAATATAAAATAGGACTGGAATGGGGCTCAGTGGTTGAGTGCCCCCAAGTTCAACCCCCAGGACCAAAATTAAAGAAGCTGAATACATAACACTGAAATTAAATAAGAAATACAAGTGATATTTTAAAAAACTGCCATAATTGGCAATGATATATGAACTTCTTTTTTCTATGAAAATTTGTATTTAAATGGAAAGGATTATATACACTTCCCTTGCCTTTTTGAAGAAACTAGTTAATGCCCTATAGATAAGGAAAAGCTCGTTTTTACAGTAGAATATCAGCTATAAACAGTGAATGACTGATTTAGGAAATCAAGATTGTACAACTCCCAATTAAATTACTATCAGAAAATTTTAAAAACTAAAAAAAAAAAAAATAGTAATAAATGGATGCTAAAATCTTTAGCTAAGAGGTTGTTGGAAACAGGAGTGTTGCAAGTACCAGTTGCAAGGTACCAGTTGGGGGACGTGGATCAGTGGTCAAGTGCTCCTGTTCCCCCCCCCACCCCCGTACCAGGAAAAAAAAAAACAAAAAAAAACAGGGCTGGGTATATGGCTCGTGTAACAACTGCTAGGCCCTGGGTTCCATTTTCAGTTCCACACACACATAATTATAGATATTATCAAAAATATTCTAATCTGGATCTAATCAAGCAATTTGACCTAATTTCCAGTTTACAAGAAATTCATGGGTTGGAAGAAGGAATTAAAAACCCCATAAGAAAACAAACCATCCTGATTTACCCAAGACTAATGGGATTCCCCAGATGCAGAATTAGTGCTTGCTCAAAATGGCAAGAGTCCAAGGCAAACCAGGATAGTTTTTAGACTATGGTCAAACAAATCCATAACATGGGACAGGCCTGGTTCTCCAGAAGTCAGTGCCACGAAGAGTGATTCAGGAGAATGAGGCAGGTGGATCACAAATTCATGGTCAGCCTCAGCAACTTTGCAAGATGCTCAGCAACTTAATGAGACCCTGTATCAGAATTAAAAATAGAAAGGGTTGGGGTTGTAGATTGGTGATAAAGTGCTCCTGGGTTCAATTGCCAGTGCCATGAAAATTAAAAAGATGGGGAGAATGTACTAGATTTGAAAAGACTGAAAAGACACAACCAAATACAAAGAATGAATTGGCCATGAAAGACTTTTGGGGGGAAATTGAATATACACCTACTCAGCCAGGTCATGCATGTAAATAAACCATGCTATTAAGTATACTGGTTACTTTAACTGCTTTCTTCTTGTAATGACTTTCTGGATGAAGAATGTTGTACTCTGATAGAAACTCTAGTGCAAACTCCATCATATCTGTGAACCACAAGGTAGTCTAGATCACACTTTATGAAGCAATGGACTACATATTTTCTCGGTAACAAGTGCTGAGAACTTGTTAATTTTCTTAGCTGGGCTTATGTTGTTATGGTTATGTACAAAAATGTCTTTATGCTTACAAGATGATGAGGTATTTAAAAGTTAAGTGTCAAGGTACTTATAAATTCACTTTCAAATGGTTTATTGAAAAACATTTACTCAGGGCTGGGGTTGTAGCTCAGTGGTAGAGCGTTTGCCTAGCATATGTGATGCACTGGGTTCGATTCTCAGCACCACATTAATAAATAAATAAAGGTACTGTGTCCATCTACAATTAAAAATGTAATATTAAAAAAATTTACACATGTTATATTAACACACCATGTTAACATTTATTGAATCTTGGTGGCAGATTTATGGCTTGTTGTACTCATCTTTCAATTTTCTTTTATGCCTGAAATTTTTCATAATAAAATTGATGAAAGCTCAATTCTAAAATGAGCTAACAGGATATAAAATAACAAAATAATGAGGAAGGAAATTGTCCATAACCAATCCTGTATTTATCCATCCACTAGATATCCCTTCAAAGAAAAATATCCAGAAGAGGTAAGGAAAAAAAGTTGAGGAAACAGTTTTTTGTTGTTGTTGGTCTTTTAAATCTATATCCCTACCCATTTTATTTATTTTTTTATTTGAGACAGTGTCTTGCTAAGTTGCTTAGGGCCTCATTAAGTTGCTGGGGCTGGTTTGAACTCATGATCCTCCTGCCTCAGCCTCCTGAGTTGCTGGTATTACACGCATGTGCAACCACACCCAGCCAGGAAACAGAATTTTAAAAGGACCAAAATGGAAGAAATTTGTCCTTTTAGGAAAAGTTATTCAATGTGTACAGAGAAATGAGGCTCCCTAGATTATGAAGTGGCTTTTTAGGTTCATAAAGGAGTTTAGTACTTTATTTTAAAAATAGTAATAAGCCAATGACAGATTTTGAAAGCAATGGAGAAACATAATGCAATGTTCATTTTAGAGAAAAATAACCCAGGCTGTAGAGAATTTTCGGAATAGAAGGGGATAAGGAGTGGACATAAACAACATCAGTTGGAAAGATGACTTTTGCAATAAAAATCTGGCGAGAAATGATTATAGCCTGCAGGGTTGGCAATTTGATGATAAATTAGATGAGGGCAATAGTACAGGATAATTCAGATCATTCCTAGGCTTCTCACTCCAATGACTCTGTAGACTGGTATATTCATTAAGAATAGGAATAGAGGAGGAAGAACAGGTTCAGGGAAAAGAAAGGACTCAACATTGAATACATTGAGTTTGGAGTATTTAGAGGAAATAACCAGGTGGAGCCAGGTGCAGTGGTGCATGCCTGTAATCCTAGCAGCTTGGGAGGCTAAGACAGGAGGATTGCGAGTTCAAAGCTAGCCAGCCTCAGCAACGTAACAAGGCCCTAAGCAACTCAGCAAGACTGTCTCTAAATAAAATATAAAAAAGGGTTGGGGAAGTGGCTCAGTAGTTAAGCACCCCTGTGTTTAATACCCAGTACAAAAAAATTAAAAAGATATACAGGTGGAAATCTACCTTTTAGGCAGTTAAAACAGGAATAAGAGAACTCTGGTTTCTGGCTTAGATAACGGGTAGATGCTGTCGCCATTTACTCATATTGGGGGGGATATAGTTGCATTATAAATTCAGGGACCAAGGATGTAGTTCAGTGGTATAGCATGTGCATATCATGTGTGAAACCCTAGGTTTTATCCCCAGCACTACAAACAAAACAAAATCTAAATTTTAAAATTCTTTGGTTATAAAAATCTTTTCAAGGGCTGGGGTTGTGGCTCAGTGATAGAGCACTTGTCTAGCATATGTGAGGCACTGGGTTCAATCCTCTGCAACCACATATAAATAAATAAATAAAATAAAGGTCCTTCAACATCTAAAAATATACTTTAAAAAATTTTCAAAATGTAACCCCAAAAGATGGGGAATTTTTTTAAAATGTATGTTTCAATATGAAATATATATATATAAAATATGTATGCTTATATATATGTGCATATATACATGTTTCTGTTTTCTATTACATAAAATTAAAACATAAGGAAGTAGGGGAAAAAACTTAGTTGACTACCATAAGCAAAGGCTTAATCATTTTAGATTAGTTCCTTCTATTAAAATGAATAGTCATGGTAATATGTGGTGTGTGTGTGTGTGTGTGTGTGTGTGTGTGTATTATGCTCTTTTGATGTCTTTTAAAAAAAAAACAAAACACCTTTTTGGTTGCAGAGACTGCCCTTCCTAGAGTTAACTAATTCTTGCTACCTTAAGGGTGTAGGCAGAAGGTGCCTGTTAATCAACTTTCCATCACTGTGACAAAAAGATTTGTTTGGTTCATGATTTCAGAGGTTTCAGTTCAAAGTCACTTGGCCCCATTGCTTCTGGTCCTAGGGAAAAGAACAATATCATGGCAGGGAGCACATAATGTAGACAAAAGCTGTTTACCTCATGGTGGCCAGGAAGCAAAGAGAATAGATGTCCAGGATGCCCCAGTCCTTTTCGAGGGGGATGACCTCAATGACTTAATTTCCTTCCACCAGGCTCCACCTCCTAAAAGTTCCACCATCTCACAATCGCTCCACAGGCTGTGGATCAAGCCTTCAACACATTGGATCTGTAATGTGCCCCAAAGTCCCAACTGTAGCAATGTCCTTTATATACAAAGGGACCCAATTCAGAGGCCTACCACCTCTATCTGGTTGGTGTACTCCAAGGAACAACATTATTCTACCCGCATCATCCTAGGGCAAAGTACCAGACAACTAGAAACCACACCTATAGCTCAAGCCTGTCACAATTGTTCAAACTAGTTAATCCTAAACTGTTCACCCTTCCTTATCTTTCCAGAAGAATCCCCAGTAAAGGCTATGGCCTAAACCTTCCCCTTGCTCTTGCCTCCTGCCTCCTGCCAACCTTGGTGTCTTTCTTATGTATGTGTCCCTGAGTGATATGGGATGCCTTCTGTCCCTAGGACCTGTGAGATAATAGATATTGTTTTCTGGAGCCTCTCCTGTGTCTCCTTTTGTAGCTGCACCTGACTGACCATCTCATAAAAGAAAAGGAAATAAAATATAGTAGCTTCAACATATATTTTTCTGATAAAGAGGCTTAGAATTACAAATACCAGTTGACCTGATATCATTTTTTAAATTACGGAATGATTGCTAAATTACATATCCTTAGAGTATTAAAAAGTCAAAACATAATCTGTGTTGGTGGGCAACTGTTTAAGAAAAACTCCAGAATTGAAGAAATCATGAATTAGAGAATTTTGAAGTCAGTTTTCCATATATACTTTATTGTAATACATATTATAATAGCTCCAGATTCTGTAGCTTTCTGCCTTCATACTACACAGCACAATTACAGGTATTTGATCTCTTCTTTGAAAACCTCCCTTCCCTTGGGGTCTCCCCAATAATTCAATCTCCTTCTGTGGGTGATATCTAATTGGTTGTTCCTAGAGAAAATCATATTTTTAAAGGTTATTCAACAAGCCTCAAATCCTAGAAAACCAAAGGAATGAATCTCTACTGATGATCATTTAGTCACCCTACAATCACTATAGCAGCTGGCTCTGCTTTTTTAAAAAAGCTACGTATGTTTCAAGTTCTAACTCTTGATTATCTCATGACCTTTTAAGTCTTAAAATATCTAGAAATAGTAAAATCTCTAAGAAAATGCACAGATCCCAGGAAATGTGAAATTATTATCACCTGCTAAAAAAACTCAGTTGTCATGTTGCAAGCAGAATGAGAAGGAGGAAACAAGACTATAAACTGGTGCCAAGGGATCTATGTCAGCTGATAGGAAAAGGAAGGGAGAAGTCTAAATCCAGGGCCAAGATGTGGTGAGTGGTCAAAACTTGGCAAACATGAATAATCAGAGGAACCTAACAATTAAGGTTAAATCTGCCTCAAACAGGAGCCTACTATATTCTTCCTGTTCATGATCCAAAGACTAGTTTCCCTAATAATGTTCTCAGAGTCTGCATTGTAACAATATCACAAACCTGGAAGTTTCCAACATTTCAGCCTCAACAAATAACCTTCAGTGTTCTAGGAGGCTTCTTATCGAGTAAAGAGGAGCACCAGCTCGCAGTGCAGGGTATGGGGAAACAAATCCACAGGTACAGCTCGGCTCAGGACAAAAGGCTCACCTAGAAGCTTCTTAGCAAAGTTTGGAGGACAGCACAGCCTGTAAAAACAAATCATATTGATTTCTAAAAACAAAAGTACATACAAGAACACAAATGCTGAAAATGAACAGGGCACTGTGGTGCACACCTGTAATCTCAGTGGTTCTGGAGGCTGAGGCAGGACACAAGTTCAAAGCCAGCCTCAGCAACTTAGTGAGGCCCTAAGAAACTGAGACCCTGTCTCTAAATAAAATACAAAAAAGGGCTGGGGATGTGGCTCAGTGGTTAAGTGCCCCTGGGTTCAATACTCAGTAGTAAGAAAAAAAAAACTGCTTAAAATGGAAGCCTTTCCTTTGTGTTCCCACAACATCCCATGTTTCTCTCATATATCTAGTTCATCATATTTAATGTAATGGTTTTTCTTTTTTCAATTTTTATTTGCAGATGGAAACAATGTCTTTATTTTTATGTGGTGCTGAGGATTGAACCCAGTGCCTCCTGCATGAAGGGCAAGAGCTCTACCACTGAGCTACAATCCCAACTCCAAATGTAATGGTCTTTCTTATCCATCTTTTTAAAATTATTTTAATTGTCAGTGAACCTTTATTTATTTGTGGTGCTGATAATCGAACCCAGTGCCTCACACATGTCAGGCAAATGCTCTACCACAGAGGTACAACCCCAGCCCCTTATCCATCTTCTTAACTGGAGTTCAGATGCTCCTCAACTTATGAGGTTTTATGTTCTGATAAACCCATAGTAAGCTGCAAATATCAAGTCAAAAGTACATTTCACAGGCTAGATTAGAGCATATGCTTAACATGCACAAAGCCCTGGGTTCAATCCCACAGTATAAAAAAAAAAAAAAAAGATTCTTTGGTAATCATGTGACTGGGAGATGTGGTCTGCTGCTGCTGCCAAGCATCATGGTATTGCTAGCTCAAAAAATGATGAAAATTCAAAGTGTGGTTTTTCACTGAATGTGTATACCTTTCACACCATCATAAAAAAATTCCAAACATCATAAGGTAAAGACCATCTGTATAATATTTCTGAGGATATAACTGAAGCAAAAGCCATTTATCATTCATCTGTGTTCCCAGATGTGACAGGAGTTCAACATATATTTGGTAAATGGAATGTGAAGCCTAAGTCAGGTACTGTTCTGTATGATTTGCATACAGAAGGCAATTACTAAATATTCACTGAATTATATTCATTCTATTGAAATTTTCAAAGTAGATCACTTCTCCCCCCTTTCTCAATGGCTCATTACAGAAAATGCAGTCAGACAAAAAAGAACAAAAATTCACTTATAAACTCCAGAAGAATCATCACTCCAAACTTTTCAGTGTATACCTTACAAATTATGTGTATTTAAGTTGATTTTTAAAGATGGAGGTGCATTGTACTTAGTTCGTACTGCTTTACAACGCGCTTCTTCACACATCACGAGCACCTCTCCATTATAGGTAAAGCTACCGCACTTTTACTGGCAATATGCCATTTCACTAGATAGATGTAACAGTTTATTTATATAATTGCTTGCTACTGGAAATCTAAGCTGCCTCTAACCTTTTACTATTTCAAAAAGTCCCTCTGTGAATATAAGTAGTTATAGCTTTGCACATAATTTTAGTTATTTAGTGGAACTGCTAAGTTGAAGAGCCTATATTTTTTTAAGGCCTTAAGACATGTACCACTAAACTGTTCTAAAAAAGGTTGTTACCAGTTTAAACCCAAAGAAAGTGGAAGAGTGTTTGTTTCCCTGGATAACACTCAAGTTTAAGCAGCACTGTTCCATTAAAATGGTGGCTCAAGCCTGTAATCCCAGCGGCTCAGGAGGTTGAGGCAGGAGGATCGCGAGTTCAAAGCCAGCCTCAGCAAAAGCAAGGTGCTAAGCAACTCAGTGACACCCTGTCTCTAAATAAAATACAAAATAAGGCTGAGATGTGGCTCAGTGGTCAAGTATCCCCTTTCCCACCGCCAAAATTAAAAAAAAAAAAAATCAAGTACAAGACAAAGATATTCAGTATTACATTTACAATAGAACATTTTTAATACAATAAGGAAAAAAAAGTTTTGGAAGGAACAACTTTGCAAACATTATGCCATTTGAAAGAAATCAGATGCAAAGACTCATACAATATAGGATTCGATGTGTATGAAATGCCCAGAGTAGGCAAATCTATAGAGACAGAATCTATAGTGATTTCCTAGGACCAGAGGGTGGTGGTGGGAAGTAAGTAAATGATTTCAATAGGTATAGGGTTCATTTTTGAGATGACAAAGCATTCTGGAATTAGATCGTGGAGATGGCTACTCAAGTCTAAGAACATATCAAAATTCATTGAATCATATCCTTCAACTGGGTGAATTGTACAACACATGAATTCTATATCAATAAAGCTGTTAAAATAACACACCCTAGAGATTTTCATAGAGAACATAGTCATTCATTTTCATACTAGTACGACATTCCATTGTGTGGATAAGCACATTTGATTTAATCAGTCCTTTTCCGATGGTCTTTAGTCTATTTAATCTTTTGCTGTTAAAATACTGCAATAACTTTATAGTCACTTTACATGTATGAATTTTACCTGTAGAATAAAGCCTCAGGAATGGAATTTCTGGTTCTAAGGGTATATATACTTCTGTAATTTTAATCTATATTTCTAAATTTCCCTCCAAAAGGATAGTACCAATTTCCATAGGGTTAGTGCTCAATTTACCACAGTTTTTTAAATGCATGTCATATTATTGCCAACCGTGCATATCAAACTTTTATACTTTTGCCAATCTGAGATGTAAAAAGTGGTATCTCAATATACTTTTAATTTCATTTCCATTACTATGGGAGAGGCATTATCATTTCATGGTTTGTAACCCATTTATAAAATGTCCTTTTCATATCCTATTTATTTTTCTGCTGCACTGTTGTTCTTTTTCTTATTGATTTCCAGGAGTCTGCTATAGACTAAGAAGTTTTTGTGATATAAACTACAAATATTTTTTGTCTTCTGTCATTGCTTATGGAGCTTTTCATCATGTGTAAGTTACTGACTTAAGTTTTATTGAGATAGAATTCACATACAATATAGCTTACCCACTTACAATTCAGTGATTTTTAGTATATTCACAGAGTTGTGCATCCATCATCACAATCAATTTTGGATCACTTTCATTTCATTAGCCCAATATTCCACACACCTCTTAGCAATCACATACCATGTCTCCCCAGAACCCACCTCCACCCTAGGTAACCATAAATCTATTATGTTTCATAGATTTGCCTATTGTACACATGTCGTATAAATGGAATCATACAATATGTGGTCTTTTGTGTCTGGCTTTTGCATATATTTTTGCAATTCTTATTCCTATTTTTAAAGGGGGGGGTACCAGGGATTGAACCCAGGGGCATTTAACCACTGAGCCACTTCCCCAGCCCTTTTTGAATATCTTATTTAGAGACAGGTGTCACAGAGTTGCTTAGGGCCTAAGTTGCCGAGGCTGGTTCTGAACTCAAGACCCTTTTGCCTCGACCTCCAAGCTGCTGAGATTACAGGCATGCACCACTGCAACCGGCAACTTTTTTACTTTCTTGATGCTATCATTTGAAGCACAAAATTCTTTTTTATTATTTCAATACATTATTTTTGTCCTTGGGCTTTTGATGTGACATCAAAAGCCTAATCTAAGGTCACAGAGACATAAAATCATATTGGTTTTCTTCTAAGAGTTCTTTAGTTTCAGCTCTGACATTAAGTTTTATGACACATTTTGAATTCATTTCTGTGTATAGTATAACAAAAAGAGAAGTTACATGTGCCTCATAATGACATTTCAGTCAACAACAGACTGCATTTTTTACAGTGGTCACATAAGCTTATTTCATTTAGTACCATCTTAGCCATCATGGTTTGTGTAAGTATACTCTATGCATACTGGAAAAAATCACCAAATGACTCATTTCTCAGATCATATTCTTGTAGTTAAGCAACACACAACTATATTTTTATATAGTCAGATAGAACAACCTTTTATCACATGGCTTCTGAAATCTCAGAGATGGCTTCTGCATGCCAAGATTATAATGAATGCTACGATGTCTTAGGGTGAAGTTATGGTTCTCCCCCATTTTACCATTTAAATCTTTGATTAGTTTCTAATTTATCCTGGGTTTACAGCTTTTTTTTTTCTTTTGCCATGGCTACATGGTTGTCCAACACCATTTATTGAATAGTTCATCTTTTCCTCCACATTTAAGATGCCACCTTCACTACACATTCAGAAATATTTTAAGCCAGTTATAGTGGCACACACCTGTAATCCCAGTGGCTTGCTTGGGTGGCTAAGGCAGGACGATCACAAATTCAAAGCAGCCTCAGCAACTTAGTGAGGCCCTAAGCAACAAAGTGAGACCCTGTCTCCAAATGAAATACAAAACAGGGCTGGGGATGTGGCTCAGTGATCGAGTGCCCCCGAGTTCAATTCCTTATACAAAATCCACAGATTTGCCATTTTTCTCATTTATGACTTCATGGTTTTGTTACCCCTTCATATTTAATTACCTTTTTGTTTTGGGCAGTACTAGAGATCAAATCCGGGAGTGATACACCTCTGAATTACACTCCCAGCCCTTTGTAAGACTGATTCTACGTTGCCAGTCTGGCCTCAAAATTGCCATCCTCCTGCCTCAGCCTCCATAATCACCATGATTACAGGATTATACCACTATGCTCAGCTTTATATTTTTTTCTAAGAATTCCTTATTGTTTACATGTCAAATGTTAACAGATTTTTTGTTTCATAGTTCATTAACTTATGGATTTTTTTTGGCAGGACTGGAGATTGAACCCAGGACTTCACACATGCCAGGCAAGCACTCTACAAGAGAGCTACATTCCCAGCCAACTTAATTTTCAAGTCCACAAGCTAAAAAGGAACAATAAACCTAAAGAAAACTGAAGAGAAAGAAAAAACAATGATAAAAAAAAAAACTAATCTGGGCTAGGGATGTAGGTCAGTGGTAGGATGCTTGCATAGTGTGTATGAAACCATGGGTTCAATTGCAAAAATCAAAACAGCTGACCAGGGCCAAAACTAGAGTGAAGTGAGTTATAAGCATTTAAGCATTTGGAGCAAAATTTAACAGGCCATCAAAAATCCCAGTAATCAATATAATAAATACTATGATGCAATATTTTAGAATATCAAATTGGAAAGTTCCAGCCTATAGGCTAGTCACCTACTTTTATAAATGTTTTATTGAACTCAATACCAGGATTAGGGTAAGGCACTGAGGCAAGGTTTAGCAAGTGCAAGGGCATTTAAAATTAACACATAATAATTTTACATATTTATGGAATACAGTGTGATATTTCAGTGTGATATTTCATGTATATAATATGTACTGATCAAATCAGGATAGTTAAAATTTCCATCTCCTTATCATCAGTGTTTGGAGGCTTAAAGCTCCTCACCTGTAGTTATTCATAAAATATACAGTAAAGGTTATTGTGAACTATAGTTCCCCCACTGTGGTATAGAACACTAAAACTTACTAATTCTAATGAACTACATTTTGGTACCTATCATCCAACCTCTCAATAATCCCCCTCATCTCACCCTCCCCAGTACTTCTACACAGTAAACAAAACAACTAGCAATGAGACAACCTACAGGATGAGAGAAAATATTTGCAAACTATTCAACCAACAAAGAATTAATATCTAGAACATATAAGGAACTAAAAAATGTAATACCTAACAAAATTAATCCCATTAAAAAATGGTCAAATGGCCAGGTGTGGTGGTACACACCTGAAATCCCAGAAACTCAATAGGGTGAGGCAGGAGGATTTCAAGTTTGAGGTCAATCTAGCAACTTAGTGAGATCACATCTTGAAATAAAATAAAAAGGCTAGGGATATCACTCCATGGTTAAGCACTCTAGGTTTAATCCCTAACACCAAAAGGGGGAAAAAAAGGATAAATGATATGAATGGACACTTCTCAAAAGAAAAAATTCAAAATGATCAACAAAATTATGCAAAATTACTCAATAACATTAGCAATGATGTAAATGGAAGTCAAAACCACAATGAAATGTCATGTCATCCCAGGTAAAATGGCTACTATAAAAAAAGACAAAAATTAAATGCTGATGAGAATGTGGAGAAAAAGGAACTCTAACACAGTGTTGGTGGGGATGTACATTAGTATAGCCACTAGGGAACAATTTAGAGTTTTCTCAACAAACTAAAAATAGATCTATTATATAATTCAGCTATTCCACTTTTGGGTAAATATGACAATCATATTCAAGAAATGAAATCATCTTATCCAAGAGATAGTGGAACACCTATGTTCATTCCTATGTTATGTTAAATAAAATAAGACACAGAAAGACAAATATCACATATTTTCATGTGTAGACTCTTAAATAAAAAAAGGGCTGGCTATATAGCTCAGTGGTAAAGCACCTGAGTTCAAGCCCCAGTACTCAAAATAAAGAAAAATAATTAAAATATTGTATTAAAATTTCATCTCAATCACTGAAATTTGACACCCTCTTAAAACTACATACCCAAAGTTAGTGCCTGTCTTGCCCCAACCTAGACCAGGACCTTAAATGACTTTTAAAAGTGGTATAATTTTTTTCTTTTAGTTTTCTTTATGCCTCCCTACATTTTCTAAATTGTGTACAGTAAGCATTGATTACTTTGATAATAAGAAAAAGTAATTTTTTAAAAAAGAGAGAGAGAAATAGAATGTTTTTTTTTTTTTTTTGGTAGACGGACACAACACAATGCCTTTTTTTTTTAACATGGTGCTGAGAATCGAACCCAGGTCCCGCCCGTGCTAAGCGAGTGCTGTATCACTGAGCCACAATCCCAGCCCAAGAAAAAGTAATTTTTAACAAGAAGCCAAGACTCACTCAATGATGTTCCTTGTGGTTTCACCATGGGGCTTGCAGGAAACAAAAACTAGAGTGCGGATGGCCCTGCAGTTTCGAATTGCTTGAACCACCTGGTAATCTGATGGAAAAAATAACTTATTAACATAATTAAACTATCATGGTCACATTATCATGAACTCCTGACAAGGACATAGGATTGGTTAGGAATAGAGGAGAAGTTGATAATTAGTACACCAAGAGCCCCCTTAGCATGGTGTGGGAATGAGGAATCAAAGCTGGGAAGACATCATAGGGAACATCCAACTAATCCATTCCTCCTTACGCAGTCCAGCGCGGGCTGGGTTCACCACAGCAACGATTAACTGCCTATCTTCCTTTGATTTGAGTAGCTGTGGCAAAATCGTCTCTGCTCTACCAGTGTAAAATTCACAGTTGGTGATGCCTGCAGAAGAGATGCACATATGATAAAACTTGACCCCAGGAAGAGAAGGTTCAGCTTTATCAAAATGTATAGGAGCCAGGGCTCTGCCATCTTCCTTTTGATTCTAGCGTACCTATGAAAAACAATGAAAGAGATGCATTTGGACTGCTTCATTCTTTTTTTTAATATTTATTTTTTGGTTGGACATAATATCTTTATTTATTTTTATGTGGCACTGAGGATCGAACCCAGGGCCTCACATGTGCTAGGCGAGCGCTCTACTGCTGAGCCACAACCCTAGCCCCCTGCTTCATTTTTTCCAATATTTTTGGAACATCTCAGTAAGCCTTTCAGCTTGAAAGACTAGTGTTATTTTACAACTTAATGACTCACATGTATGTAAGTACCTATACCAAATGAGAACCTTGACTTTTACTCAAGCATTCTTCCTGATGGACTGGAGGATTTTGCCCAGCCTCAAGAGCTATCTGAAGGTGGGGTAGAAGGAAAAAGATAAATGTTTTCTATATAATAGTTTGGGATGATTTTATTTGATGAAAAGGTTCTGCTGCTGAAAATATAGGTTTGAAACTTGTCATAGTACATAATGATGCCTTGTGATTCTAATGTCAAGAAGTCTCTTCTGTCTCAAGTTTTATGAGTTCCCTTCCTATCAGCTAGGCTTATTCCTTCTCTCAGGCTCTTCTGGACAAAAAAATGATACTGGGAACTTTTCCAGAAAATCATCAGGACCCAACTCCTGACTATTCCAGAATTTTGCCTTCCCAAGTTCAGGGATACAGTAGTTCCCCTTTTTCATATAACTCTTTCCATATCATGGAAACAACTGCATCTCTTTTATTCCCCAGTCCCAGAGATAGAAGCCAGTACTATGCACACAGTAGGCAAGTGTTGTACCACTGAACTATGGCCCTTCAACTGTATCTCTTAATTTCCCCCAAAATGGTAACTGTTTACCATTGAAGGCTGCAGTCCACCTGGCATCCTCTACTGCCTGCTCCACTAATTCAATCCCGAGGATCTGGGATGCATGCCGAGCCAGAGACAGGCCAATCACACCTGGCGAAATTAGAGGATAAGAGGAAGGCATTTCAGGGTTTTAAACACATTTATGCCTATACCACCTACCCTACCCACCCTAAAATGGCTCTGAATATTATGTAGACAGCATTTGCGAGCTCGCATCACATAGCTTCTTCCTTGGGCTATCACTTGCCAGTTCCACAGCAGATGTCAAGGAGGATGGTATTAGAATTCACTCCACTCAGCTCTCCCACAGTTCGATAGAGCATCTCTGCACCAGCAGTGTTAATCTGGAAAAAAGCATCTGGAGAGATGCGAATCTTCAAACCCAGGAGATCTTCAAAGATATGAGATTCCCCAAATAGGAGCTGGTAGGGGGACTGCTGATGGCTACAACGGGTCATTTTGCTAGGAAAGAAAGACAAAGCATCTTAGAATGGCAGACCATTCCATCTCTAGTGCTTGGTTGGAAGGGGATGCCCCCATCTCAGCAAGGAGACAGAGCTTCCTTGCCATGGCTCTGAGGGCTCTGTAGGAATTCCAGTCTCAAGAGATGGGGGCACATGCAGATACTCTCACTTTTACATACTGGTCTGGATTCTCAGACCTGGCTGGTATACAAAAACCAGGACCACTCAAGCCTAGATCCTCTGCTGTCAATAGCCCTGCACCAGCAATCCACAAACCCCAGCAATCCACAAACCCAGACTACAGCAAGCCATCAGGCTCCTACTTGCTTATTTGGCTGTCCCAGATATACCATTCCTGGAAGTAAAGTGAGGTCAAGTCACAGACTGCTCCAGGGCCTTTGATGAAAAATTCCTTTATGGCTTCCTTCTGAATATGGAGCTCCTCCTGTCCAGACCACAAAAATCAGGAGTCTAGGAAAGACTTACCTCTAATAAATTTTCTCTCCAAGTTCTATGTTAATCAGTCCTACAGTAGTCAGACAAGAAGATATACCTCTCAAATCTCACTATAACACTTAACATAAAACAACATTCTATAGGAAGAAAAAACATACTATTTTCACATCTCAGTAGAAGCACTGCTTAACTTTTCAGCTTTTACCAAACCTATACAATAGAACTGGTACTTTCTTTAGTTAGAGCTTCTAATAGTTCTCTAAAGAAAGTGAGAGTTGTCTGGGTGCAATGGCGCAGGCCTATAATCCCAGTGGTTCAGGAGGCGGAGGCAGGAGGATTGGGAGTTCAAAGCCAGCCTCATCCATTTAGTGAGGCTCTAAGCAACTCAGTAAGACCGTGCCTCTAATAAAATGCAAAACAGGGATAGGTATGTGGCTCAGTGGTTGAATGCCCCTGAGTTCCATCCCTGGTACTTCCCACCAAAACAAAAACGAAAAAAAAAAAAAAAGAAAGTGTGAGTTATTCTTGTAAAAAAGGAGCTAAACTAAGCTTCTGTCCCATCATGCAATGGCAATAACTTTCCATTCCCTTCATACTTCTCCACTTCAGAAATCCCAACCACCCACCCAAACACTACCTCAGAAGACATGAGTCCTAGAAGAAATGAAAGAAATTCACAGAGGAGAATGAGAATGGTAGCTCCTTTTGTTTAGTTCAGAATATCTGGAAAATCCCTACATCATTACAGAGACCCTAAGCATTAGCTTGACACACCAACATAGCTCAATAAAACATATTGGAGCCATGTGTAGTGGCGCATTCCTATACTCCCAGTGGCTCAGAAGGCTGAAGCAGCAAGGCCCTAAGAACTCATCCAGAACCTACCTCTCAATAAAATATTTTAAAAAGGTTGGAGATGTGACTCAGTGGTTAAACACCTCTGAATTCAAACCCTGGTACCAAAAAATAACAACAAATCCATGTTGGAGCCACAGAGTTAAAACACCAGGCCAGGAATTCAAATCCTGGTTTTGCTATTAACTGACTTTTTTTTAAAGAGAGAGAGAGAGACAGAGAGAGAGAGAGAGAGAATTTTTTATTTTTTTTAGTTTTCGGTGGATACAACATCTTTATTTTATTTGTATGTGGTGCTGAGAATTGAACCCAGCGCCCCACGCATGCCAGGCGAGTGCGCTACCGCTTGAGCCACATCCCCAGCCCTTAACTGACTCTTTAACCTTGAGTATTTCAATGCCTCCATTTGCTCATTTTTTAAAATAAGAGTGACAACATTCCTCTTTCTCCTGCCTATTCCACAAGGTTGAGATGATTACCTAAATATAGGAATGCTTTAATATGGGAATATTTGAAAGCTCCAAGTGCATTACAAATTCAAATTATACTTTTATCTGGACTATAAGATTCCGAGATTCTAGTCTATAGAATTGTCTTCTTGGCTTAGTGTACCTACTATTATGAGCCAAGTTCTTATGAAAATACTTAGAAGTTATTGCATGATAACAAATTTGGCAACCTAGCCAATCTCTGCAACTTTATGGATTGCCAGCAGTATGTACCCTTTCCAATTTCTCCTAATTCCCAAACCCTCTCAGAAATATTTTGTGGATGTGTGATTTCTACTATCAGCCCCAAAACTTCCAAAAACCAACTGAAGCATTCATAGTAACAGTGTTACTACAGAAATTGTCCCTTTTCCTGTGAGGCTCACCTGACTTAATTCCTGGGGATGGAAAATGATGATAGCCATTGTATGTCCTTGATTATTGGTACGAACTATGAGCTCACGCCAGTATCCACCTTCATGAAACAGAAGACAGGGTTCCATTGGAGACTGTCGAAGGAATACTTCATAGTACTAAGAAGAAAACAGTATCATTACATGGGCAAAACTGTCAAGTTCCACAGCTGATTATTCTGAGAGGTGATTTTTTGAAGCTATATTGTGCTCCCCAAGAATTCACACGTTAAAACCTTCACCCCCCAATACTTCAGAATGTGACTATATTTAAATACGGGCCTTTAAGGATGTGATTAATTTAAGATGAGGCCTCTAAGAAAGCCTTAATCCGATCTGACTGGTATCCTAATAAAAGGAAATTTGGACACAAAAAAATGGCCACTTTCCTCAGAAGAAACCAAAACTACTAAGGACTATGACCTCAGACTTGTAGCTCTAGATAGTGAGGAAATAATTTGTTACTGAAGTCATCAACTCTGTGGTATTTCACTATGGCAGCCCTAGCAGAATAAAACAGTAGTATAAAAAAACATGAACCCTGCCCTTTGACCTTATAGAAGACACAATCCATTATATCTGAAACTGTGAGCTACACAAGGGCTTGCCTCAGTCTGGCACATAATATATGCCCAATAAATATCTTTGAAAGAATGTATGACTGAATAAACAGGAAAGGTATTCAGACATAGCATCTCAGTCCATTCTATTTATAACATGGAATATAATAAGTTCCCATTTCTGTGAATTCCTCCTAACAGCAATTCCTGATGTCTAAGCTATGATTCATTCTTACTTACAACTTCCTGATATAAGTCTATCATTTCAACATCATATAACCAGGTACCAAATACACTATAGATGAATCAGATCCTCCATTTCCTCCTAGTAAATATAAGTCAAATGTATTTCTGATTTAGTTGCTGTGATCTCAATAATCCTTAAAACCAAACTTTTCAAACAAAAGCCATTTCCTACAATACACACCATATGATTAAGTCCTTTTATTTTCATAATGCATGAAAGCTTACTATATTTTCAAATGAACTCCATATTATAAAGGGAACGGGGAAGTTGTACCAAAAAATAGTGCAGGCTGGGGTTCAGCAATAGAGCTCAGCAATAGAGCACTCGCCTAGCACATGTGAGGCCCTGAGTTTGATCCTCAGCACCACATAAAAATAATAAAATAAAGGTATTGTGTCCAACTACAACTAAAAAATAAATGTTAAAAAAAGGACTACCTGAGAGGTTCAAATCATTTAAAGATGCACTTAATGACCTTTGCTATAATTTCATATAAATGTTATAGATACTAATCTACACTGGACATATTCTTCAAATTTTGAGGTTGATGATTTAAAGAAGGCCTGGTCCAACAGTTGTTCACTGGCTGCATCGGAAACAATGCTTTTTGGAAGCAAAATCTAAATGTCACAGAAGTCCTGAAAGGATGGTTAATTGAAAACCTGAGCTTGACCTGGAAGATAACAGGTAAGAAAACCAGCTTCTTTACTGTATGATTAAAACTTTTGTTTCTTCATTGTAAAATAGAGACACACTCCTATTCTATGGGAATGCCCAAGTATTAAGACCGAATGGGGACCTGGGGTTGTGGCTAAGTGGTAGAATGCTCACCTAGCACAGGTGAGGCACTGGGTTCGATCCTCAGGGCCACATAAAAATAAATAACTAAAGGCATTGTGTCCACTTACAACTAAACAAAATATATAATTTAAAAAAAAAAAGACCAAATGGGCTTTCTGGTTAAAAGGTTAAAATAACAGAACATGCCTCCTGCAAATACTACTAAAATGAAGTAAAGGAATAAGAAAAGGCCTAAATTTATTTTAGCTTATTGTTCCAATAATGCTTCCTTCTCTTTCTCCTGCAATCCTCACATTCCTGCCTTATTAATACAATATATAAGCATGCTTTTATTCTCCCACTTTAAGGAAAAAAGAAAACTTCTAGACTCCATATTCCCCACTAGTTATTGCTCCATTTCTGTTCCACTTCATAGCAAAACTCAACAAGCACAATATTCACTGCCTCTCATTCTTCTCCTTGCCTGATTGAATCAGGGTCTCATTACTCCACCAGAACAGCTCACATTAAAGTAACCAAGGACATCTTAAGTCATGAAGGAAAAAAAAAAAGAACTGGCCATTGGACTAACTTCTTCTTTGTGGTGCTGAGAATTTGAACCCAGCACTTCACATGTGCTAGGCAAGTACTCTACTACTGAGCCACAACACCAGGCCTAATGGCCAATTCTTAATCCTTTATATTATTTATCAACAGTACTGAGTACAGCTGGATGAGTCATTCTTCTGTCCACTTTACTTGGCAATCAGGACACCACACTCTCCAGTTTCTTATTTCCTCATTGGCTGCTCCTTCTCAGACTATTTTATTAGCCTTTCCTCTTCTCCTTGTCTTAAAATGGGAATGCCTAGGGCTCAGTCCCTGATCCTCTCCTTTTTTCTATTTATTTTCACTCCCTTGATCTCTTCCCAGTTTTCTATTTTTAAGTAATATCTACATAATAAAAAACTTCTAGATTTCTCTCCCTGGAATCCTAGATTAATACAGTCGTGTACCACATAATGACATTTCTACCAACAATGGTGGTCTTATAAGATTATAATACAGCCAAAAAATTCTTGTCACCTAGTGATACCATAGAAGTCACCACTGCACTGTCATAACAATGCATTACTCACATTCGTGGAGATGCTAGTATAAACAAACCTACTACACCACCAGTCATATAAAAGTATGTCACTTACAATTATGTATAGTACATAATTTACTGTAAAACAAACTACACTAGCAGCAGCCTCACATATTTCATGTTCATGATGTCTCTTGATTGCATTATTTTCTCTCATGCTTGATTTACTCTTATTTTGTTCATCATGGCCCGAAGAACAATAGACTATACCATATAGCTATACCATATAGCCAAGGTGTGTAGTAGGCTATACCATGCAGGTTTTTGTAAGTACAATCTATGATGTTCAAACAACAAAATAACCTATCAATGCATTGCTCAACACATACTCCTGCTATTAAGTGATGCAGGACTATATATCCAACCATCGACTTAACGGCCACTCAGATGTCTAATAGGCATCTTAAATGCAACATGTCCAAAACTGAACTACCTCTGCTTCTACTGCTGGCCTATATCCTCTCACCTAGAATACTGCTACAGCCTCCTAACTGATCTTCCTGCTTGAATATTCCCCCTCGAATAATCCATTTTGAACATCACAACCTGAGTGACAGTTGTTAAAAATCTGATCATACATAACATTCACCCTCACCAAAAAACTTCAGAGGCTGGGGTTGGGGCTCAGTGGAAGCACACTTGCCCAACATGTATGAGGCACTGGGTTTGATTCTTAGCACTGTATATAAATAAATAAAATAAAGGTGTAAACAACAACTAAAAAAATTATTAAAAAAAAAAAAGAAAAAACTCCAATGGGGCCAGGCACAGTAGAATACTCCTGTAATCCCAGAGGCTCAGGAAGCTGAGACAGGAGGATGGCAAGTTTAAAGCCAGCCTCAGCAACTTAGTGAGGCCCTAAGCAACTCAGTGAGACCCTGTCTCTAAATAAAATACAAAAAAGGGCTGGGGACATGGCTCAGTGGCTGAGTGCCCTCAAGTTCAATCCCCTGCACCCCCTCCAAAAAAAATCTCTAATGGGAAGCTCGGCACAGTGGTGCATGCCTGTAATCCCAGAGGCTCAGGAGACTAAAGCAGGAGTATCACAAGTTCAAAGTTAGACTTAACAGCTTAGCAAGGACCTAAACAACTTAGTGAAACCCTGTCTCTAAATAAAATACAAAAACGGTCCAAGAATGTGACTCAGTGGTTAAGTATCCCTGTGTTCAATCCCTTGTACAAAAAACAAGTCTCCAAATGGGGCCCTGTGACAGTGGCACACAACTGTAATCCCAGCAGGTCGGGAGGCTTAGGCTGGAGGATCACATGTTCAAAGGAAGCATCAGCAACTTAGTGAAGGACTAAGCAATTTATCGAGAACTTATTTCAAAATAAGAAACAGCCAGGTGCGCTGGCGCATGCCTGTAATCCAGTGGCTCAGGAGGCTGAGGCAGGAGGATCACAAGTTCACAGCCAGCCCTAAGCAACTCAGTGAGACCATATCTCTAAATAAAACATAAAAAAGGGCCTGGGGATGTAACTCAGTGGTTAAGTGCCCCTGGCTTCAATCCCCAGTACCAAAAAACAAACAAAAAACCCTCTAATTGGTCCTCATTTCATTCAGAGAAGCTAAAGTTCCTCCAATGACCCCTGAGACACTGCATGATCTGGCCTCTGCCAACTCTCACCTTATCTCCTACTATAAGTTTGTTCTTCCCAACATTCCTGAGCCTACTTTCAGGTTCTCCAGGAAGCCAAGCAAGTTACAGTCCCATCTTAGATCCTTTGCAACAACTGTTCTTTTTGCATAGAATGCTCTTCAATCAGACTTCTGCATGGCTAATATGCTCATTTCCTTTAAATTTTTATTCCTGGATTTCTCAACTTTAGCAATACTGACATTTGGGGAAGATAATTCTTTGCTATAGGAGGCTTCCTCATGCATTGTACAGACACTTAATGGTATCCCTGGTCTCTACCCACCAGATACTAATAGCAGGACTCAACCATTCTCCAGTGATATCAACCAAAAATGGCTTCAGATATTGCCAAATATCTCCTAGGAGGCAAAAATGCCCTCAGTTGAGAATCACTGTTTTATTTAAACACCATTTTCTTAGGGATAGGGATGTAGCTCAATGGTAGAATGCTTGCTTAGCATGTTGCTTAGCATGTGTTAGGCCCTGGGTTTGATCCCCATTATCACACACACAAAAATAGTACTTTTTCACTGTAGTCTAACTTAATCCTATTTAAAATTATATCCCACACTTCTCCCAAACCCCAAAACTTATTCTCTTCTTTACTCTGCTATTTTCCCCTGGCACTTACCACCTCCTTCCAATACACTATAAAATTTACTTATTTTTTTATTGTTGTTTTGTTTTTTGTGGTACCAGGGATTGAACCAAGAGGCACTTAACCACTGAGCCACATCCCCAGCCCTATTTTGTATTTTATTTAGCACCTTGCTAAATTGCTGAGGCTGGCTCTGAACTTGCAATCCTCCTGCCTCAACCTCCTGAACCAATGGGATTACAGGCATACTCCACCATACCCAGCTGTTATGTTTATTTTTTAAAATCTCTTTCCTCAACTAGAATTTAAGTCCCACAAAGGAAGAAATATTTTGTCATTACTTATCCTACATGTTTAGAATAGTGCCTAGCACTTGTAAGGACACAACAGTGCTTACTGAATGAATAAATGAAAGAAAGAACAAAGATAATGGGACAAAAGACAACAGAAATGTCAATAAAGTCTAAGAAAATGGAAAGCAGATCAGAATGACAGTGACTTAGAAAGGTGAAGGAAGTTACATATGGAGTACAACAGGGAAGGATATGACAAGATGTAGGTTTATCAGCCCCAAATGACCCAAGAAAGGCTTACATTTGAAGATGCAATATAGCAGAGGAGGAAGAGATGGGGTAAGGTGCATGGCTAAATGAGAGATTAGTTAATAATCTGGACACAAAACTGGAAAACATCCTCATCCTATCAAGAGCTTCCATTTTCCTCTATCAGAGAACTAGAAATTATTTCCACAGGAGAAAATGAACCTTCAACTGCTCTGAACCTGGTAATACCAGGCAGACACAGTGGATGATACAGAGATAGAAGCAGGAATAATCAGTGTACATCTGCAATATTAAGGGCAAGACCCTTTGTCCTCTTTCTACATGTAACTGCAATAGTCACATAGGAGATTTAGAGCTGATTCTCAGGAGACTGGTAGCCCCATAATTCAAATGTCAAGAGATAGAAACAAGCAGGACAAGGGCTGGGGGGTGTGGCTCAGCAGTAGAGCACTTGTCTAGCATGCACAAGACCCTCTATTCAATTCCCAGCACCAACAAAATAAAATTAAGTTAAAAATCTTATTTACTATCATATATACCTAATTAGAATAAATAATTTTTTTTAAAAATCCTATTTAGCTGAGCACGGTGGTGCACACCTGTAATCCCAGTGGCTAAGCAAGCTGACATAGAAGGATCACCAGTTCAAAAGCCAGCCCCAGCAACTCAGCAAGGTCCTAAAAAATGTAATGAGACCCTGTCTCAAAATAAAAATTAAAAAGGGCTAGGAATATAGCTCAGTTGGTAGAATGCTTGCCTCATATGCACAAAGCCCTGGGTTCAATCCCCAGCATCACCAAAATAAATAAATAAAAAAGGCTGGGGATGTGATTCAAGTGGTTGAGCATCCTTAGGTTCAATCTTCAATATATATATAAAAAAAGATCAGAACATCTAACAATCACCAGCAATAAACACAAGTATCAGTAAACACACCCAAACTGAACAGCCAGTCCAGTCCATTGTTTAAAGACTCACTCTTAAATACGAAAAGCCAGGCCAAGTATCACCTGCTATTTTGATTAAAGCCTCCATGATGCAAGACATGCCCAAGACAATAATGAGGAAAAAAAACCTTGAAGTAAACAGACAAGTTGGAGAACAGAAAAAAGTACCACATAAATGAAATAATAAGAGAAACACTTTGAAAAGTAAGGGTAGTAGAAATTCAATAAAAGTGTGGGCTTTTTTAAAAATATGTTTTAGGGGGTTGGGGATGTGGCTCAAGTGGTAGCATGCTCGCCTAGAATGCTGAGGCGCTGGGTTCGATTCTCAGCACCACATAAAAATAAAATAAAGATATTGTGTCCACCTAAAAACTAAAAAATAAAAAAATATTTTAAAAATTAATATTTTTTAGTTGTTGATGGACCTTTATTTATTTGTATGTGGTGCTGAGAATCGAACCCCATGACTCATGCATGCTAGGCAAGCATGCTACCACTGAGTCACAACCCCAGCCCCACAAAGTGTGGGTTTTAAGTCAAGACATTTTCACAAAAAAGGAAGACACAAAGAAAAAATAGGAGAAAGGGGCCAGGCACGGTGGTACACACCTGAAATCCTAGCGGTTCGGGAGCTGTCACAAGAGGATCACCAGTTCAAAGCCAGCCTCAGCAATTTAGCGAAGCACTAAACAACTCAGTGAGACCCTATCTCTAAATAAAATACAAAATAGGGCTGGGGATGTGGCTCAGTGGTCAGTGCCCCCCGAGTTCAATCCCTGGTACAAAAAAAAAAAAAAAAAGAGAAAGAAAGAAGGAAGGAAGGAAGGAAGGAAAGAAAGAAAGAAAATAGGAGAAAGGAATGATTAACAAAAGCCATCCAAGAAGTCTAATATCCAAACAATGGGAGGCACAGAGACATCATAGAAAATGTGGCAGAAGAGGTAATCAAAGAAATAATATGAAAATTTCCCAGATCAAAAATATTAAGTTTCCAGAGGGTCAAGGCCTAGAAAGAAAGCCCACATGGCCATGAAGTTTCAGGGATAAATACTGGTTCCGTAAAAGCTTCTAAAGAAAAAAAAAAAAAAAAGGTGAGGGAAGGGTCAATGAATTATCTACAAAGGATCAAGATTTAACTTACACAACACTGGCAGTCAGTTGACAATGAAATCGTGTCTTCAAATTTATAAAACCAAATGATTTTAAACCCAGGATTTTAAATCTAGAAAATTTATCAGTCATATGTTGATATGGAAAAGAGACTTACAGACATGCAAAAACTCCAAAAATTTACCTCCTAAGCACCCTTCCTCAGGAAGCTAATAGAGGTTGTACTCTAGCCAAATGAATGTGTAAACCAAGAAGACGGGGGATCTAAGAAACAGAAACGACCAAGACCGTTAGAACAGCAAAAATGCAGGATCACAGCTATGCAAAAGGCAAAGTGACCCTAGGATGGTGAACTCCAAGAAAAGGGTCTTTGGGGAAAACAAATTTAAGATTTTGCTCATACAGAATAGCAACAGATTCACAGAAAACTAAAGAAGTGAAAAAGCGAGGTAATTATTCATGACAATAAAAACAAAATCTTTTAAAATACATCATAATATATAACTATGAATCTATAAAAAAAGAAAGCATGTCTTATGTGAAAAGTGTAGAACAGTGTACAATAAGCCCTTTTAGCTAAGAAAAGGGGGAGCACAGATATCTCTTGATATTTTATAAAATAAGCAAGAATAAATAGCGTGTTACCATAGCAGGAAAGAAGAAACAGGGTAGAAGGGACAGTAGTGAAAGCTACACCTATCTGAATGTACCTTTTTATGTAGATTTGACTTTGGAACCATGCAAATTTTTTACAAAATTATAACACAATATTAAATAAAGATGAGCCAGGCGTGGTGGTGCACAGTTGTAATCCTGACAGCTCTAGAGGCTGAGGTAAGAGGATCACAAGTTCAAAGCCAGCCTCAGCAACTTAGCGAGACCCTAAGCAATTCAGCAAGACCCTGTCTCTAAATAAAATATAAAGAGCCAGGGATGTGCCTCAATGGTTAAGAGCCCCTGAATTCAATCCCCAATACAAAAAAAAATATTAAATCAAGATGAAGTTTTATTTTAACCTTTTATTCCATTTATTTATATATGGTGCTAAGGATCAATCCCAGTTATTCACCTGTGTTAGGCAAGTGCTCTACCGCTGAGCCACAGCCTCAACCCCAAGATGAAAAATTCTTAAAAATCAATTCCTGCCAGGTGCAGTGATGCACACATGTAATCCCAGCAGCTCAGAAGGCTGAGGCAGGAGGATCATGAATTCAAAGCCAGCCTCAACAACCCAGCAAGACCCTGTCTCTAAATAAAATACAAAAAAAGGCTAAGGATGTGGCTCAGTACCAAAAATAAATATAAAGATAATTCCTAAAATCTGAAAGATGGGGGAAAAATGTGTATCCAGCATCAGGTTGGTGGCATAACAACAAAGATGAGAATTATTTTCAGGTGGAATAAAAGAATTTGTGATTGCCCAGTGACCCATGAGTATCCGATGAATTGTGATTGCTAAAAGTAGGATAGCTTGTGAATTTATTGTCATTTAATAAATCCTGACTCTATGGAAAGACAAAAAAAATAAGTGCCACAATTATTTGACAAAAGGAACTGAAAAGAAATCCTGAATTGTTTTTTTTTTTAATATTTATTTTTGGGGCTGGGGATGTGGCTCAAGCGGTAGCGCGCTTGCCTGGCATGCGTGCAGCCCGGGTTCGATCCTCAGCACCACATACCAACAAAGATGTTGTGTCCGTCAATAACTAACAAATAAATATTAAAAAAAAATTTTAAAAAAATAATATTTATTTTTGAGTTTTAGGTGGACACAATATCTTTATTTTATTTTTATGTGGTTGAAGAATCGAACTCAGTTGCTAGGCAAGCCTACCACTTGAGCCACATCCCCAGCCCCATCCTGAATTATTTTTAAAAAAACAGTAACTGTATTGTTACTGTTGTTCTGAAATTATATACATACTAGGATAGATCAAGTGAGTAATTATGTTAATGCTGCCGGAGCTAAAATTATATGAAAATATAAAATCAAATATTTAAGATTTAAGTAATTCTAAATTTGATTTGGATATATCACTACAGACACATAATAAATTTTCTTTTTAAAAAAATACTACCTCATAGCCAGGTGCAGTAGCACACACCTGTTATCACAGTAGTTGGGGAGGCAAAGACAGCAAAATCACTAAGCAACTCAGTGAGACCCTGTCTCTAAATAAAATACAAAATAGGGCTAAGGATGTGGCTCAGTGGCCAGGAAGTCCTGAGTTCAATCCCCAGTACTGTGACAGGAAAAAAATATATACTACATCATTCTGTCCACTAGAAAGGTCTTGAAATATGACCAACCTGGCACCCATACCATGGCCTCTAAATACTGTTTACCACTCAAAGAAACAAGGACTCCTTAAAGAAATAGCTGATTCCAAGTCTCAGGCAGAAAATGGAATAACTTATCATACCAGAAGTTATCACAGACACCTAGGGCTCTGAGGCAACTTAAAGAAGTTTTAACTAGCCCAAAATGGAATTATTTGAACATAAAATCAACCCAGTATCTACAATGGACTGAAACATCAAATGCTAAGAATTCACGAGTTTGGCTGGCTGTGGGAGCACATGACTATAATCCTAGCACCTCAGGAAGCTGAGGCAGGAAGATCACAAGTTCAAGGGCAGTGTCAGCAACTTAGTGAGACTCTATCTCAAAATAAAAAATAAGAAGGTCTAGGGATGTAGCACAGTTGTTAAAGTGCCCCTGGGTTCAATGCCCAGTACCAAAAAAAAAAAAAAAAATTAATCCATGAGTTCATAATGATACCAAAATAAACAAATTTAAGCTGACCTCACCTTTTCAGGAATGTGAAAGAATCATGCATTTGCTCTGTTCTTCTTTTACAAGTATAGTGTAACCAAATAATGGATAAGTTATTTTTAGAATAAATGAAAAGGGCACAATAGACTTAAAATTATCCCCATATTACATACAACCATTCAAGATATAATGGATATAGGCAATGATCAATGACTCCTAAAACCATTAGGTGAAAAGCTGATGGGAAACTTGTTAATGAGTGCAAGTGGCAGCAGCTGAATCCATCTCTGCATCACCAAGAGAGATCCATCAGACCTATTTGTATGAAAATATTATTGTCAAAAATCAAATCCGAGTCAGGTATGGTGATGCATACCTGTACACCCAGCAACTTGGGAGGCTGAGGCAAGAGAATCGCAAGTTGGAGGCCAATCTCAGCAACTTAGTGTGGCCCAGTCTGACAATAAAAAATAAAAAAGGCTGGGGATGTGGCTCAGTGGCTGAGTACCCCTGGGTTCAATCCCAGTATAAAAAAAAGAAAAGAAATGCTATGTATATACAGGCAACTCTCCAAATCTGCAAGTTCTGTGCATTCAGACAGCCAACCACCCAGATTGAAAATATTTGTAAGAAAAAAAAAATCATGTCTGCACGGAAAATGTACTGAATGTTTTTTTGTCACTACTCACTAAACAATACAACTTGGCAGGGTTTGTGGCTCTGCGCCAGAGCACTTGCCTAGCATGTACTGGGTTCTATCATCAGCATCACATAAAATAAAGATAATAAAGGTATTTTGTTTAAATACAACTAAAAATATTTTTTAAAAAATACTATTTATATTGCTATTTACTATTTACATGGCCTTTACATTGTATCAGGTATTTTAAATTTTTAATTTTAAAATGATTTAAATTATAGGGAATGATGGATCTATGCAATCTTTTTTGGGAGGGCGTGTACCAGGGATTGAACTCCTGGGCACTTGACCACTGAGTCACATCCCAAGCCCCATTTTGTATTTTATTTACAGTCAGGGTCTCACTGAGTTGCTTAGTGCCTTGCTTTAGCTGAGGCTGGCTTTGAACTCTCAATCCTACTGCCTCAGCCTCCCAAGGCACTGGGATTACAGGCATGCACCACCACAGCTGGCATTCTGTCATCTTATATAAGGGACTTGCGCATTTATGGATGTTGATATCTGTAAGGGACCTGGAACCCAAAACCCACGTGGATACCAAGGGACAAGTGTACTTTGAATCCTAATTTGAACAAATCACTATAAAAGTCAAAACTGTTATGAGATCAATGGTCATCAAATCTAAACATTTATATTTGACAATATGGGAAACATGCTAATATTTAGGTGTGGTAACAGTATAAGGTTATGTTTTAAAAAGAAGTCTTTTTAGTTCTCACACTAAAATATGAATATTCTATATGATATGTCTGAAATTTGCTTCAAACCAATTCAAAGGGGATAGATGGAAAGTAGGTGAGAGTATAGATAAAATGATAGGCTATATGTTGATGGTTACTAAAGCTGGGAATGGGTACATGAAGTTTCTTACACCATTCTCTACTTTTATGTATTTGTAATTTTTCATGACATAAAATTAAAAACTTATATAATAAAGGAAACTAAATCTTAGTACATCTACTTTCACTCAGCAGTAAATATCTACATGGTCACAGTAATATAAATTATTAAACAAAAAATGTGCTATAAAGATATTCAAAGGCTGGGTACAATGGAATACACCCGTAATTCCAATTGTTTGGGAAGGTAAGGAAGGACGACCACAAGTTCACAACTTGCCAAGACCGTCTCCAAAAGGGAAAAAAAAAAAAAAAAAACAAGGGTGGGGCAGACTTCTGTGGATGTGGATCAGAGTAGCAAGTCCCTGGGTTTAAACCTCAGAATTGAGGGACAAAAGATATTGAGGAGTATAGTTTGGGAGGGGAGACAAAAATAAGAGTAACAAATTTCTTTATGCCATAACCAGAAATCAACATACTATATGTAAATGTTATAGGTTAGAATTAATGTGTATATAATAGAGTAATGTAATCTTTAGAAGTATGGAATACCAGCAGAAAGAACTAAAAAAAAAAAAAAAAAAAAAAAGTTGCTGATTCTGGGGAAAAAGACTCAAGAGTAAGGAGAGGTGGAAATAGAGGACTTCTATCTCCTTGCTAACATTTTAATACTGTTTTTTTGTTTTGTTTTGTTTTGTTTGTACTGGAGATTTAACCCAGGGGCACATTACCATTGAGCTATATCTCCAACCCTTTATTTTTGAGACAGGGTCTTGCTAAGTTGTTTAGGACCTCCCTAAATTGCTGAGGCTGGCCTTAAACTTGCAATCCTATCTCAGCCTCCTAAATCACTGGGATTATATATGTGTGCCATTGCACCCAGTTTTTTGTTTTGTTTTGTTTTGTTTTGTCTAGGGTACTAGGGATTTGATCCAAGGGCCTTTACTACTGAGCCACATCCCCAGCCCTTTTTATTTTTTGAGACAGGGCCTAAGCTGCTGAGGGTCTTGCTGAGTAGCTGAGGCTGGCCTTGAACTTGCAATCCTCCTGCTTTAGCAGCCTGAGTATATGGGATTACAGGCATGGGCCACAGCGTCCAATTTAATGCTATATACTTTTTTTTTAACTCCTCTCTTCAGACTGCACTTCTGTTCTGTCTCATGTTGTCAGGACCTGGAAGGTGGGGATTTTTTGTTGTTGTTGTTGTTGTTTTAATTTTTCTTTTTTTATAGTTGTAGATGGACACAATATCTTTATTTTTATGTGGTGCTGAGGATCGAACCCAGGGCCTCACACATGCTAGGCAAGCACACTAGGAGCTCCCCAGGTCAGCACTCCTTAGTGAGTTAGCTTTTCTACCTCCTACCTGGGCCGCCATCCCACTGTGACTACCTGCTACAGCTGGCCCAGAGAGATTAAAATAGCAGTGCGAGCTGGTCATTGTGCATGTGCAGGGAGCCTACTTATATTTCTTTGATAAAAAAATAAATAATATTAGGGCTGGGGCTCAGCGGTAGCACACTTGCCAGGCATGTGTGAGGCACTGGGTTCTATTCTCAGCACCACGTATAAATAAATAAAATAAAGGTCTATCAACAACTAAAAAAATATTAAAAAGAAAAGAAAATATTATTAAAGATTCTTCTTTGACCTTGATGCTCTGGCTACCAGGTCCCATAAAATTCACATTTTCACTCAAAAGTAGATATTTAAGGCTGGGGATATAGCTCACTGATAGAGACCTTGACTAATATGTACAAGCTCTGGGTTTGATCTCCAGTACCACAAAAACAGAAATTTAAACCTAAAATAGAGGTGGAGGAGTAGACAAAGATTATTCTTATCTTAAAGGAATGAAATGTCAGCATCAGTAATGGGTATAAATATTTAAAAATCTTAGAACATTAAAAAATATCTTATATGTACATATCCCAGTGCTATATACATAAGATATTTAACAATCAGCATATGGCCAGCATTTGATTCCTTAATGGATTGAATTTTAGGTCCAGAAGAAATTCTGTAGGGAGGAAGAATTCATCTAGATAGATGTAGAGGTTAGAAATATGCCCAAAAGAAGCTGTAAGAGCTAGAATCAAGTAAATATTTGATGAGCATCCACCATCTGTATAAATATGTTATGTGCTAGAATACAAAGTTGGATACAATAGAGCTGCTACCTCCAAAGTGTATTGTAGGAAGCACTCACAAATGAGGAAATATAGTATACTGAGTGCTACAACAGGAGATCCACAGTGGAGATTCAGAGTACAAGAGAAGGAGACCCTTAATCAGTCTGAGGAGTCAGATATGGTTTTCTACAGGCTCCAATGCCTGAAATTAATCTTACAGAATAAATAGAACCAGCTAGATATGGTGGTATATGCCTATCATTCCAGCTATTAGGGAGAATGAAGCATAAGGATGGCAACTTGGAGGCCAGCCTGGGCAACTTAGCTAGCTAGCTCCTGTCTCAAACAATAAAAAGGACTAAGTATATATAGCTCAGTGGTAGAGTATTTATCTAATATATGCAAGGTCCTATGTTTGATCCCCAGTACCAAAAATAAATAAATAATAAGTAGGACCTAGGCAAAGTAAAATGAAGGCATTCTCAACAGGACACTTAGGCAGGAATGTTACAGCATAGCAGAAGAACACCAGTTCAGAATAAATGGATGGAGGAAAGCATGAGAGGATGTGGCAAAACACGAGGCTAGAAACTTAATGATGATCTTTAAGTAAAACTAATTTATATTTTATTCCATAAGTTATTGGGCAACTACTGCAGAATTTTTAAGAAAAATAGCATGGCGTTTCGTGCCTTTCAAGAATAGTTCTGGCTACTGTAGGGATTATACACTGAGAAGGGGCTAAAATCAGTGAGGCTAGTTTCTAGGTTCGTGCAGTAGTCCAGGTGAGAGAAAGAAGATGGTAATCTGGTATAAAGTGAAATAATGGTGAAGTGAGTAAAATTAAAATATTTCTAGAAAATAAACTAACAAGGACATGGAAATTGATTAGATATAGCTCAAGAGGAAGATCTATCTAAGATAGAGTCTTTGATGACATGTTTCTAGCACACGGTAGTACCACTAACTAAGGTGAGAAACACAACATTTGGTAAGGTAAATTTAGTTCATGGCAATGGCCCCCAACAGTGGGCACTGCATTCCCCAGGGGACATCTAGTAGTATTTGGAGACATTTTTTGATTGTCACCCAACTAGTGGGTAGAAACCAGGGATACTGCTAAACATCCTACAATAGACATAACAGCCCCCCACATAACAAAAAATAACCCAATTAAAAATGCTAACAGTACAGAGGTTGAGCAACCCTGATCTAGTGCAAAATTTATTTCAGTTCTGCAAGACAGTCAAGCAAGTACGTTCGGTAGCCTTTTGGAAATGCACATTCCAAAGCTCAAGAGGGCGCTAAAAGGCAAATACAAGTTTTTAGGAGTTGTCAATTTATAAGTCGTCATTTCCATCATCAGTTAGGGTTGGGTATAATCTCCCATGAATATAACCAGATGAAAAGAACCAAAGATAGAGTCCTGGGAGATACCAACATTTATAGTGAAAAAGGGGATGAGAAAAATATCCCTTGAGGAAGACTAGGAAGTGATGAAATAAGAAAATCAGAAAATGGTATCACAGAAAAAAGAGAAAGCACTGTTTCAGGAGGAAAATAAGAATATGAGGTGGTGTTAAGGAAGAGAAAATTCTGAGTAAGCTAAAGACAAAGTTTCTATTGGATTTGGCAAAATGGAGGTCACCGATGACTTTGGCAAGATCAATTTCTATTGGGGACAGAAGTAAGAAACATCAAACTTTCTTGAAGATGGGTGATATTTAATACTCTCATGAACTGAAATAGGTTGAAGGAAAGGTTTATTTATTTATTTATTTTTTAAAGTGGGGGTTGCATATTAATAAAGGAGCAAGAATCCTGGGAGGTGGGAGACGAGTCCAAAGAGGGGAAGGATAAGTTTTGGCCAGGGGGAGTACTAATCACCTCTTTCACTGTGACAAGAGAGGAGGAGAGGTAAGATTTCAGTGAAATTTGTAGATAGGAGAAGCAACTAAGGAAGTTCTCATCTAATAGTTTTAGTTTTCCAGTTAAGAACCAAGCATGGTCATCCGCCAAAAGAAAGGGCAAAGATGATGTGGTAAGAAATTCAAGGAAAAAGTTTAGGTCACTGATAAGGAAGGGAGAAGCAGCTGATGAGGGCTATGGAGGAAAATTTCTGAAGCATGATCCTATATACTAACATGTAGGATCCTAGAGCTGGGTCCCAGCAGGTCAAGTCTGGAGGTCTGGAGATCAAGATGTGTTTTTTATCAGAAGGCAACACCTAACTCTCAGAAATAAAAATTATTAGAAGAATGGGTGCTGGTCAGAATTAATAGGGCATAAGACAGTCAATTGGGAATGTTGTTCAGCCCCTACTAATAAGGCTTTGGCCTTTAAAGTTCCATGAGAACAAGCACTATGTCTATTAACGTGCTGAGTCACCACTGTAGCCCCAGCATCTACCATAGTTCCTGACCCACAGTAGGCACTCAATAAATAGTGGGTCCATGACACAGGATATAAAAATATCCCAGAGGTCAACCTCATAACATAGATACCTATCACCACTCCTATGTCTCTCATGATGTTTGTCAAAAAGAAAATCCCCGCCCCCCCCCGCCACAGTATCAGGAATTGAACTCAGGGCCTTGCATATGCCCTACCACTAAATCCCCAGTCTTTATTTTGAGACAGGGCCTCACAAAGTTGCTGAGGCTGGCCTTGAACCTATGTTCCTCCTGCCTCAGCCTCCTGAGTAGCTTGGATTACAGGCCTGTACCAACTTAATTCTCTATTTTGTTCTGCTAAAAATGCTAGCCTTCCAAGTATTTCAGACACCTGACACTTGCTCTAGTGACCTCATCAGTACCTCTTTCTTAATACTTTCCAGCTATTAAAGTCCTTGTATGCCTGACATTTCCAATAATAAATGCAGTTCTGTCTCCTCTCTACCCTCACTAAAATGAAACACTGACAATGTTCTCTCCAATTTAAAAGGTCTGCTTTTAGTACAGAGCCCCTCCTCCCCTCCAGCACTAGCGGCAGCTATAATATTAAAATGTCAGGGACACTGCTATTATAGACTGCAATGCCCCAGGTCATCTTCAACCAGCCCTTGTTACTTTTTACCTGAGCCACTTGATTGTGTTTCTGAGGGATGTTTTTCAGATGGTTAGGCTGTACACAGACGATGTTCCCATCTATGGAAAAAAAAAAAGAATTTACAGTTTTCTTCCTAAAAGATGATTTAAAATAAAGTGTCTGGCAACACAAATTCCCTCCTTCAAAGAGGCACATGTAGATATCAAAAAGCAGAGTGATTAATTTAAGCATGCAGCCATTTTTCAGAGAAAACCTAATTGTTTCCTGGTTTAGCCATTAAGCAGCTAATTCTTAATAGAGCTAGTCCTCAATATTTTCTCCTGTACCTCAAATGCACCATATGACAGCATCTGTTTTCTGTTCAGATTTTAAGAGGGAAATAAAATGTAATGGGTTTTGTTTTTCTATTACTGAATAGAACACTGATGTCATATATACACATTTAATTCAACACATGGGGTGGGGAGGAGTCAAATGCTTGCCCTAATGAACTGTATTTTAAGGCATACAGGTATTAAACAGTGTAAAAGTGATGATGTTTCAAGTGGGTTTATTGAAAATGGGCAAACAAAGCTCAAGAATGGAATCTGGGAATGGATATTAGAATTAAGCATAATGCTACCATGATTTCCCTCACCAGTACTCACTTCTCCCTTCCAATTCTTTTAAGACAGATTTACTACAGAAAACTTTAGTTTTCAGAGCTTTAAGGGTGTAAAACAGGAAAAGAGACTCTAATGAGGACTCTTGCTCCCAGTACGGAAAATAGCATAAACAATAACAAGAACAACAATGAGACAGCAGCAGCAATAATAGTAAGATTTGATGAGTGTTTACTAGGTATTGGGTAAATTGCTTTTAGAAGAAAGGGCAAGGCTTATGATTTCTATCACTATGCTACAATGACTACCCATCAGAAAGTATCCCAAATCAATCATGTGATCATGTTCTGTATCAGACTTCCATTTCAACCTTCTTTAATTCACTGTATTTCCTACTCCTACTGACACTGTTCTCCATGTCCTTCCTTAAACCTTCAACTGACCTCTCCAAGTTCCCACGTAGTACCCCACAGTCTTTGGATTCCCATCTGGGCCTTGGTTCACAGAGAAGGTGGACTTATTTCGGTAACCATTGATGATAGGCTGGAGTGGGCAGAAGGACATGGGGACAAGAAGTCAAACAAATTCAAGGAGTAAAATAAAGGGAATGCAGAAATGTTCTCTCAATGAAAACAAATGATGCTCGCTTGGAAGGTATGGCATACGTGGAAGACTGTGGCCAAGATGATTCAGACACTCAATTATAGGAGTTCCAATCTTGCCTTAAAGCAGAAGGCAACAAACTTGTTCTGTCAAGGGCCAGAGTAAATATTTGAGACTTTGCAGGCTGTATGGTTCATGTCACAACTTCTGAACTCTGACTTGGTAGCATAAAGCAGCCACAGGAAATACATCAAAAGGTGAGTTTGGCTGTGTTCCTATAAATCTTTATTTGCAAAATCAGGCACAGAACAGATTTGCCCTGAGGGCCATAATTTGCCAACTTCTGCCATTCACGAAATTATGCCTCTCTGAGGTCTCATTGAGGAGTTTTCTAAAGCCTGGAATCTCTCTAAGGAGATAATAGTGTAGTGGATGATAAGGGAGGCGGGGGCTCTATATCAGAAAGACCTTAGTGAGAATCTCAGATCTGGCATTTTGTACATATAGTATCCTTGTAAAATTCATTTCTCTTCAGCCTTAATGTTTTCTTCTATAAAACGATAGTACCTACCCCTCAGCATTATTGTAAACGGTAAAACGAGACAATGATGCATAATGATCAACTAGAATAGGGCCTGGTCCCCAGAAAGTGCTCAGTACATATTAGCTGAAATCATTGGCCATTAACAAGACTTAGTAGGTAAGGAATAGTGGGGTGGAAGCTTACAGAGGGTATAACAGGATGGAGAAGACAACAGAGCCCCTCAGATTTGGGTGCAGTGATTGTGCCATTGACTCTATTGAGCATTTGTAGGGAAGACTCTAGCCTTTGTAAAATTTTCTTCTGAGCTTCAAATTTCACCTGTAAAAGAATATAAGCAATGAAACAAAGCTTTTTGTAGTTTCCCCTCAAAAATGAAAAACAAGGGCTGGGGTTGTGGCTCAGTGGTAGAGCACTTGCCTGACACGAATCAGGCACCGGGTTCAATTCTCAGCATCACATATAAACAAAAAAGTCCATCAGCAACCAAATCATATATATATATATATATATATATATATATATATATATATATATATATATATAAATGAAAAACAGGAAAAGAAGGGAACTCCACAGATTTGTGGGTTGTAGTCTCTGCAAATATAGAACCCAAAAATATGAACAGCAAGAGACCTAATAAGGTATTGGAAAAAGGTCAAGAGTGAGCTCTGGGAAAAAAAAAAAAAGAGTGAGCTCTGTGTAAACTCACCCTTCCATTTGACCTTTCAGATTGAACACTCAAGGTATATGTCACTGCTGTCCAGCAGAACTTTCTATAATGAAAATGGTCTGTTTGTACTATGTTCCACATATATAGTAGCCACTAGTCACATGCAGCAATTGAGAATTTGAAATGTGGCTGGTGGTTGGATGCAGTGGCACACGCCTATAATCCCAGCAGTTTGGGAGGCTGAGCCAGGAGGATCATGAGTTCAAAGCCAACCTTAGCAACTTAACAAGGCTCCAAGCAACTCAGTGAGACCCTATCTCTAAATAAAATATAAAAAAGGGCTGGGAGGGAAAGAGGTTGTGGCTCAGTGGTAGAGCACTCACCTAGCATGAGTGAGGCCCTGGGTTCGATCCTCGGCACCACATAAAGACAAATAAGTGTAGTGTATCCATCTACAACCAAAAAATATTAATAAAAAAAAAAGGCTGGGAGCTGGGCGCAGTGGCGCATGCCTGTAATCCCAGTGGTTTGGGAGACTAAATTAGGAGGATCAAGTTCAAAGCCAGCCTCAGCAATGGCAAGGCACTTAGCAACTCAGTGAGACCCTGTCTCTAATAAAATACAAAAATAGGGATGGGGGATGTGGCTCAGTGGTTGAGTACCCCCGAGTTCAATCCCCAGTACCAAAAAAAAAAAAAAAGGGCTGGGGATGTGGCTCAGTGGTTAAGCACCCATGGGTTTAATCCCTGACATAAAAGAAAAACAAAATATGGCTGGTGGAGCTAAAGTGAATTTCTAGTCTTATTCTGATTAACTTAGAGAGTCAGTTCTGCTATAATGTGACACTGTTTCTATACCATGCTGTGCTATGTCAAAAAAAAAAAATTACAGGGCTCATACTAGAAATAAGGTTAGGCACACAACCTCCCAAAACTTTATCAGAAAAACACTCCTAGGAAAGGAACCCCAAAAAAGTGGCATCATTTAATGTACATCAAATGATTAAGAAACACAATACTCTGATAAGACTAGACTTTAGGAGCTGGGGTTGTGGCTCAGTGGTAGGGCACCTGCCTCACATGTGTTAGGCACTGGATTCGATCCTCAGCACTACATAAAAATAAATAAATAAAATGAAGGTATTGTGTCCATCTACAACTTAAAAAAAATAAAATAATATTTAGACTATACTTTATCCAGGTTGGGGCTATAGCTCAGTGGCAGAGAGCTTATCTAGAACATATGAGGCACTGGGTTCAGTCCTCAGAACTACACACAAAAAAATAATAATAAACAAAATAAAGGCATGCTGTCTAAAAAATTTTTTTTTAAAAAATACTTCACTGGGCTGGGGTTATAGCTCAGTTGGTAGAGTGCTTGCCTTGCATGCATAAGGCCCTGGGTTCAATCCCCAGCACCACAAAAGAAAAAAAAAAAAGAAATACACTTTACCCAAAGACCTGAGGTTTGCTTGTAAAAGTGGGCTACAGCTGAGAGTAGCCCAGTGAAGTAGTAAAAGTGAGTCAAATGGAACATTCTAACAGAGGCAAAAGGGTGTGGCTCATAACACACAGGCAACTAAGGTAGCCAATAGATGTATACATGCACACCTGAAATATTTTATGTGTTCTTACATATCCTGGTTCACCTGGGTGCAGATTTCTTTCACCAAGAATTTCTCACAGACACAATTATTCCTAAGCAAGCATGAAATTTGCATTATGCTCAAACTGCTCCCTAATATGTCAATCTACTGAAACAAATTTCTGTTTTCAAAACAAGCATTATGGCAGAATTGACTGTATTTAAACAACCACATGTGGCTAATGGCTACCCTGTTGAAAAGTGCAGTTATATGAAACAGCAAACGTACTGCTCCTCACATATACAGAGCTATAAGACAAAAATAAGCAAGTAATAAATCAGCATTTTCATCTGTGGTTTGAGGGTTTAGAACATATAACTGGCCTAAAGTTCAAATTGTGGAGTTATTAGCATAGTGTGTTTAAGGACCTGTTGAGCTGTCTAGTCAGGCTTCCCATTAATCTAATACCATTCCATTGCTGGGGAGAAGGGGTTAAGATTTAAGCTGGGCACCTACCTTGAGTTGTTCTTCATAGCTCAGCCTCCAGAGTGGTGTCACAACATCAGCCAGCCTTGAATAAAATAATCCATGCACTTTGTTAATTTCGAAATATGCACTGAGCACCTACTATGCCTAAGTACTTCCTGCCACCCCTTTCTCTGGTGTTTTACTTATCATTAAGAATAATAAGCTCAGGGCTGGGATTGTGGCTCAGTGGTACAGTGCTCGCCTAGCATGTATGAGGCACTGGGTTCCTCACCACCACATAAATGTAAAATAAAGATATTAAAAAAAATAATGATAAGTTCAAAAGGCAGACATACAGAAATTGGGAAACAGAGGCACAAAAACCCCTCTGGAGATGTAGCTGAGTGGTAGATCACTTACCTAGAACACAAACTAGGTTCAATCCTCAGTACTGCATAAAATATAAATAAATTACAACATGCAACCCAGGGCTGGGGATATAGCTCAGTCAGTAGAGTACTTGCCTTGCATGCACAAGGCCCTGGGTTCAATCCCCAGCACCAAAAAAAAAAAAAAAAAAAGCAACTCTCATGCCTCAAGGGAGATGGAGTCTGGGAGAAAAGCCCATTTTGGTGCTGCCTACTTAACAAAGAACAGATGGGCAAACCTAATATAAGAAAAATCCAGATTTATCAGGTGGTAATTAATCATATTACAAAAATGTGTTTATTGGGTTTCTTTAAATAGCTTACCTCCCTGATGCTTTTAAAATATAATTTAATTTAAAAAATACATTTATTGCATAAAATGAGGTATATTTATGTTTGCATGGCTGCAATGGGACTATTCATCTCTAATCCATCTAATACCATTCTGGGTCCCTGGTTTTCAGCATAACCACCATGGACCCTTTTTAGATACAAGGTCCAAGTTCAATATCTTCTTTTTGACAACTCTCAAAGACAAAAACATTTTTTGTGATCTCAAAACATTTCAGGCAATTTCCTTCAGATGTTCTCGTGAATCATTGTGATGCCACATTAGTTATATTAGGAATACAGAATTTCAGTAAAGACCCCCAGATTCAGACTTGCTAGAAAAAAGTATATTGAACTGGGTCTTACCTTTCCTGCCAGGAACCATCAAGTGGTCCAAGATAAGTTGGTTTCTCACAACTTTTTTGACCTCTTGGACACTTCTTGGATATCCCATGGCTGAAATTTCCTTTACATGCTGTGCCCCAAAAGGGCTGTGACCAATCTGATGGTTTTCTGGCACACCAGGGAAGCAGTCCTGGTTTGGAGAAGAGACCCACTCTGGAGAGGAAGCATCTCAGACTGTACATTAGGACTCCTCTTAATGCCTGCCAACCAAAGACACACACTGCAATTCATCTGCACAAAAGGCAGAAATATAGAAATTGGGAAACAGAGGCACAAAAACCCCTCTGGGGATGTAGCTGAGTAGTAGATCACTTACCTAGCAGATACAAGGCCCTAGGTTTAATCCTCAGTACTGCAAAAAATATAAATAAATTACAACATGCAAATCCTCCTCCATTCTTATGAACTCTCCAGCACCCAGCAGTCAGTGTTGGCACAGAGTAAACATTCAGTAAAGTAAGCCTCTTGAACACAACTGATTTAGCACATAAAAGGTAAGGTCTTAAGCCCAAATAAAGAGATGAGGAAAATATAGTCTTTGTTACGCAGGGAAGAGTTCAACTCTCGATACATTTCTGTAGTCTCTCCTTTTCTCTATTCTGCCCTCTCAACCAACAGCCAATCAACTAACTAGTAGTATTAACTACTTACTATGTGCAAGGTAACCTGTTAAGATACTTGAGGAGTTAGAAAGGTTACAATCTAATTGAGGAGATCAAATGCCAACACAGGAGCTGGGTGCAATGGCACATATCTGTAATCCCAGCAGCTCAGGTGAGGCAGGATGATCTTGAGTTCAAAGCCAGCCTTAGCAAGGCTCTAAGCAACTTAGTGAGACCTTGTCTCAAAAATATTTTTAAAAAGGCTGTGGATGTGGCTCAGTGGTTAAGCGCCCCTGGGTTCAATCCCTTGTAGAAAAAAAAATAATAATAATGCCAACACAGGAAAGGCATTAGAAAATAACACAAAATGCTTGGTTCCTGGTGAGTTCTCAGGAAAAGCTACACAGAGCAGGAAGGAAGGCAATGCATGTCTTAAAGGATGGTGGGGAAGTAAACTATATGTTTGAAGGACAGTAGGTAAACTTGTCTGGCTGAAATGGTAATTCATTTCAAGGAACAGAAGCAATGAGGCTGAAAAGTCAAGACAAAGTGAGATTTGAAAGAACTCCAATGCCTGAATAAAATACAGACTTTATTGTGAAGGCAACAGTGAGTTGATAGAGGCTTTCTGTAGAGAAATAAGATGAAATAAGGAGGCCAATAAAAACCAAGTTTATGTTGAGTTTGAAGTGATAGGAAAATATCCAAATGGAAATAGCAAGTAAGTAGAGAAGGAATACAAGCCAAGAGAGAAGTCAGAACCAGGGATTAGATCAAATGTTTATAAGTATGGGCTGTAAGATAAAATGAAAGTTTTGAGTAAAGAACAAAAGGCCAATGACAAAACCTGGGGGAAAGATAATATTTAGAGAGCAAAAAGAGACGCTGGTGACTCAGAAGGAGAACTAGGCGCGTGTGGAGCCATGGAGGAGACAGAGGCGCCTTTGATGTAGGATTGACACATCCTATTAAATCTAAGGGGTGGGGGAAAAAAAGTAAAAAAGAAGAGAAAGAGCAATGGGAAATGGTGGGCAATAGGAACATATCAAGGCTTTCAGACATCTGGAGTACAGACCTGGCCTGGGCTATCTGACTCCAATATTTACTAGATAGGTGGCATGGTAAGCATTCCCTCTGACCTTCCTTTTTTTCACCTGTAAAACAGAGATAATAACAATACCTATCTCATATGGTGGTTGTTAAAGAAAGATAATAAAAGTACTCCTGAAGGTGTAACTCAGCGGTACAGTGCTTGCCCAGCATGAATGAGGCCCTGGGTTCCATCCTTAGCACTTCAAAAATAAAGTAAAAAAAAAAAAAGCAGAAGATGAAATAGAGATGACATCTATAAAGCTCTGAGCACAGTGTCCAGTACCTGGGCAAAAGCTCTTCAGTAAGTATTAATATCTGTCACAATGTTTTTAAAGACAGCAAGGAACTGAGTGGGAGAGACAATATTGAAGACACAGAGAAGCAGGGGGAAGGAACAGTGGGAGTTAAGATGAGAAGAGTTAAAAAGATGGAAGAGTTAAAACAGATGACAGAGAACACAAGTGGAAGGCTCCTACATAAAGAGGAAGGAATCTCTCTTCCTCCAAAATAGGGCTCTGGGGGCTGGGGATGTGGATCAAGCGGTACCGCGCTTGCCTGGCATGCGTGCAGCCCGGGTTCGATCCTCAGCACCACATACAAACAAAGATATTGTGTCCACCGAAAAAACTAAGAAATAAATATTTTTAAAAATTCTCTCTCTCTCTCTCTCTCTCTCTCTCTCAAAAAAAAAAAAAAATAGGACTCTGGCCAGGCTTGGTAGCACATACCTATAATCCCAGCAACTAGGGAGGCTAAGGTAGGAAGATTGTGAGTTCAAAGCCAGTCTCAGTAACTTAGAGAGATCCTGTCTCTAAAATATAATGAGCTTGGGATATTGCACAGTGGTTAAGTGTCCCTAGATTCAATCATTGGTACAATTAAAAAAAAAAAAAGACTCTGTCCTTTTGCCTATTTACTTAAGGGTATCTGTCCTTGCTGTGTGAATGAATACCTTCCTTAAGTACTAAGAACACTTGAATGGATTTGACCTGCCAACCTACTGATCTGCTAAGAAGTTACCTTTTAGCCATTGCTCTATACTTTAGATGCTGTCCCAACGTTAAGTTAGCTTAAGTCTGTATTATGTGTTTGCAGTGGTAGAGATCAAACTCAAACCCCAACCATTCTATGCTAGTGTTCTACCACAATCCCAGGCCTTTTTATTTTTTGAGATAGGGTCTCACCAAGTTGCTAAGGTTGGTCTTGAACTTGCAATACTCCTGCCTCAACCTCCAGAGCTTCTGGGATTACATGGATGCACCACTGCACCTCCCCACCCAATGTATTTTAAAGTCCAATGTATGCAATGGATTTATTTACAAGGATCTCTCCATGAAGATCTCTACTAATGCTAAACAGCTGCCATGATTGATAAATAACTTAAAGAATGTTGACATGGTGCTTTGATATTTTACTCCATACACCATTTTGTATGATTACAAAGTACTAAAGAAAGTAGCTGTCTCAACATATGATTACTTTGGGGTTATTTCAAATTTCCAACAGAATATATTTAAGCTGGTCCATAGTTCAGGTGTTAATATTCTCCATTCAACTCCTTGGCAAGAGGCAATAAGATGTCACAGTAAAGAACACAGGCTTCACTGGGTGTGGTGGCATACGCCTGTAATCCCAGCAGCTCGGGAGGCTGAGGCAGGAGGATCATTATTTCAAAGCTAAACACTTCAGTGAGACCCTGCCTCTAAATTTAAAATATACAAAACAGGGCTGGGAATGTGGCTCAGTGATTGAATTCAATCCCCGGTACCACCACCCCCCCAAAAAAAAGAACATAGGCTTCAAGGGTTGGGGTTATATCGCTCAGTGGTAGGGTACTTGCTTAGCTCAGGCAAAGCCCTGGGTTTGATTCCCAGCACGGCCAAAAGAAAAACTAAAGAATATAGGCTTTGGAGCCATCTTGTAATCCTAGCCCCATTCACTAGTTGTGTGGCTTTGGGCAAGTTACTTAAGCACTGTGTATCTCAATATCACCATCTATAAAAACAGGAATGGCAACACCTACCTTTCAGAATTGTGGTGAGAATACATGTATATGAAGTGTTCAGCAGGTGTTCAATGTGTGTCACTGCCTTTCCTCAGGCTACGATTTGAAGCATGTCACTTGGCTTCTTCATGATTCAGTATCTCCAACCTATAAAACTGGTGAGGCAAGTGTTGTAAGGATATATTGTGGAAATTTAAAAAATAACACACACTTTCCTGACTCTGCATGAGTGTCTGTTGCAGTGTGGTGAGATCATAGCCCACCCAGGACCACCTGTTAATACTATCAAAAGTGTGTGACCTCGTGGGCTGGGGTTGTAGCTCAGTGGTAGAGCACTCACCTAGCATGTGTGAGACCCTAGGTTCGATCCTCAGCACCACATAAAAATAAAGTCATAAAATAAAAGGTATTGTGTCCATCTACAACTAAAAAAAAATTTTTTTTTAAAGTGTGTGACCTGGGGCTGGGTTGTAGCTCAGTGGTAGAATACTTGCCTACACATGGGAGGCACTGGGTTCAATCCTCAGCACCACATAAAAATAAAGGTATTGTGTAATCTACAATTAAAAATATTTTTTTAAAGTATGTGACCTCCGATCATCACTTCTCCAAGATGAGAAAAATGTATTTAACATAATGAAGAGCTGCTGGCAGCTGGAAGTTTGCTGGGGCCCCTTTGGCTGTGGCAAAAGCCAGAGAGAGGCAGGAAACAAAGGATGAATGGTCTAGTTGGGGTGAGGTCATTGGCCTTGAAGCCCTGACTACAAGAAGGGGCCCTGTCCCTCAGCTGGCAGGGAAGTAGGAAGGATGAAAAAACTTATAGGACTATTTGGGGGTTGGTTAAAGGACAGATGAAATGAGAAATTTGAAGACAGCTATCCTTACACTACAACACTAGGACATTTTGGGGAGCATGTGGATCCTCTCACTGGTGATTTCCACCATGATTGTGATTCTTTTGCCCTGTATCCCAGCACAGGGTCCTTGTCCATCGAAGTATTTTCCTCCAAATATCAAACATTGTCTAAAATTGGACTCTACCCAGGGTCTCAGTTAGCTGGGGCAGGAGGACAGCAAGTTCAAAGCCAGCCTTAGCAAAGCAACTTAATAAGACCCTGTCTCAAAACTAAAACTGATAAAAAATAAAACGGGCTGGAGATATGGCTCAGTAATAAAGCGACCCTGTGTTCAATCTCTGGTACAAAAAAAAAAAGATAAGAACCCAGAAGGAAGTTGGCAACACAGGGAATCTAGTCTCTCTCAAAACTCTGGTTTTACCTGTCAAAGTGGGTTCCATTTCTTTCTTTTTTTTTTTTTTAAGAGAGAGTGAGAGAGGGGAGAGAGAGAGAGAGAGAGAGAGAGAGAGAGAGAGAGAGAGAGAGAGAGAAAATTTTTAATATTTATTTTTTTTAGTTCTCGGCAGACACAACATCTTTGTTGGTATGTGGTGCTGAGGATCGACCTGGGCCGCACGCATGCCAGGCGAGCGCGCTACCGCTTGAGCCACATCCCCAGCCCCTCCATTTGTTTCTTAATGACAGAGTGGGCATTTGTTCACAGAAAGATTACTTTCTTCTTATGGTTTTCCCTGTAAATAAACGTTAGCGTGTTTTCCTTTATAAAAGAAAAGTATTACAAATGCTTTATTCCTACCTCAGGAATTGATCAGAAAGGGCCCCAGAGCCTGCAGGGCTTCAATGGCTATTTACCTCCAGGGCTCACAGAGGTTCTACTTAGACTACATGAAAGCTCTGACCTGCGCAGGGCCAAGTATACCCTTGGAGCAAAATGTTCACCACTGCACACGCAGACAGGTCCTTCCTTCCCCCACCAGCCAGCACATCCATTCCCCTCTTTAGGCAAGCTCTGGCCGCACGTGTTTGTAAGAAGGCTTAACCAAGCCGACCCCAGGAAAGTCTACGACTTAACGTGGGACGGACTGCACAGCCAGAAAAGGCCCGGAAGTGGGGAAGGGGGGAACAAAGGAGTTGGAGCACAGGCAGACGCTGGGCAGACTGGATGCCACCCTTGTGCAGCCACTTTCAGCCCCTCGGGCCTCTATATCCGGCCCCATGGGCAGTTTGGCGCTGTGAGCAGGTTTTCGCCCAGTAGGCTTAAACTGGGTTTTCTGGGCTACTTATCCTTCCCCGGCTTCCCCGCCTTACCTTCCCTTCGTGACTAATAAATTCTCTTAGTAATCTGAGGCGGCAAACGAAAAGATCAGCGGACGGCCTGGCTTGCTGCCTCAGAGGAAGAGTCACTTTCTGGTAAGCTAGGCGCCTCTGTCCCTGCCGTATGCACAGCCTGCTCGGGGCAGCAGAGGCCACCGGGGCTCCTCCCCACGCGGGCGGAGCCGCCGTCCCAAACCGCTGGACTTGGAAAGAACACTACACTTTTTTGCAGGGACTGCTCCTGGGACCTGCTTCAAAAGTATTTATATCCTAAAGGCCCACCGACTTCTCTCTACAAGTTCCCCCTCCACTCCCCTCCCCTCCCCTCCCTGTGACCCCGCCCACCGCCTGCTTCTTTTGCCCAGTCCCATTTGGTGAGTTCTCTAAACCTAGAAAAGTGATTTTAAAAATTCGCGCTAGTGTTAACTGCGTTTCCCATCACAGGAATGGTTCATTTTAACTCTTTCAACCCAAAGAATGTTTTGTTTGTTTTTTACCAAGAATTGAACCGAGGAGCTCTTAACTACTGAGCTACATCCCCAACGCTTTGGGTTTTTTTCTTTTGCGGGGGGGGGGGGGAGCAGCGTCTTGAAACAACTTGCTAAGTTGTTTAGGGCTTCTAAATTGCAGAAGCTGGCTTTGAACTTGCATCCTCCTACCTCACTCTTCAAGCCGCTGGGATTATAGGCATGCGCCACCGCGTCTGGCCAAAGAATGATTTTCTAATGGTAGAATTGCAGGCGTCCTATATGAGAGGGGCAAGATGGTTTTCAAAAAACCCAACCATTAGTAAAACTCCCATTCTGGGCTGTAGAATTTTCCAGGCATTCATTCTCCTTTATTTTTTATTTTGGGCACCCAGAGTTGAACCCGGGGAGCTTTACCACTGAGCCACATCCCCAGTCCTTTTTCTATCTTATTTTGAAAGAAGGTGTCTCTAAAATTGCTCAGGCTAGCCTAGAACTTTTGGTCCTTCTGCCTCAAGCTTCCAAGATACTGAGATTACAGAAGTACGCCACAGTGCCTGGCATCTTTATTTTATGTTGCTTCAGAACTTTCTTTTTAAAACTTTTGACAAGGTAAACCAGGTTTCTTAAGTGGATCCCACTCAAGACTATTAAATCATAAACCCTCAGGGAGCGGTTTTTTCCCCTACAACTACAAAATTCAGAAGGTTCTTTCACCAGCACCTGGACCACACCCACTGATTCTTCTATTCCCTAAGTTTAAAGGGTTCAGAAGACCAGCTGAATGAGTAAAAGAAAATTGAAGTAGGCACACGTGTATGCTGTAAAGAAATACTGCTTTACAGTCTTCAGCTTAGCGAGACACTAAGCAACTAAGTGAGACCCTGTCTCTATAAATAAAATAGAAAAGAGGGCTGGGGATGTGGCTTAGAGGTCAAGTGCCCCTGAGTTCAATCCCCAGTACCACTACACACACACACACATATATGGCGCATATTACTTTAATACAAAATTTACAGCAAAGTGAACCTACATTTAATGACATTTGATGTTTATGCTTAAAAGTAATTGGGTTAAGTGGGAAGTACTTTACTATCAACATTTCACTTTATTTACTCAAAGTATACCATGACTATTATGTGCAAAGCAGTGCATTAGCTCTAGTGACCACAGTAGTAAGTTAAACAGAGCCCAGTAACTTCAAATAATAGCAAACATTGAGTTAATGGGGCTAAGATTCAAAGGTCACACCTGCCACTTATAAGTTGTGTGCACTTGAGCTCCATGCCTGTTTCCTCATCTGAAAAAAAAATTCCATAATAATTATACCTACTTCATAGGGTTATGATGAAAATGAAATGAGTTGATACCTACAAAGTGCTTAGAACAGAGTAGGCACACAATAAATCCTAGCTATTATTCCAAAATAATTTTAGAGGCTGGGGATGTACCTCAGTGGTAGAACTCATGCCTAGCATACACAAGGCCCTGGGTTTGAACACCAGTACCTCAAAAATAATAATTTTATATACTGTGTGTGCATACACTCACCCACACATATAGATCTTTAAAAGGGTGGGGGAGGTCATTTACTTTTTTTATAGTTGGGGATAAAAATAAATAAATAAAATAAAGGTATTGTGTTTATGTGGTTTTTCAAGTTTTTAGATCCTCCTTATGGTGCTATCAGGTGAGATTAGAGAATGCAAGTTTGGCTCTTTTATCCCTCCTCCAGTTCCCTTTTATGTGGATTGTCAACTCTACTCCTTGCTCCTCTTTCCCTCTTTTCTCCTTCCCATGCCCTTGTACCCCTTTATAATTTCTCATCTGGACATTCTCTCTGATGCCCAGCACAAAGCTAGGTGTCCAATAGGAGCTGGATAATTACCTGATGAACTAAATTCCACCTTGTCTACTGAAAGGGAATGGATATTTCCTCCTTCATCCCCACCCATTCCCAGCATCCAAGCAAACTCATTTAAAGTAGATCAATCACTCAAGAAGGCAGAGCCCTGAGGGGTAAAGAGAAAAGAGATTAAGGAAGCCATAATGTAATTATTTAGCCATTAACCCATTTAGATTTATTTAATCTGCTTAAAACATATTCTTCAAGAAAGGAGAAATCATTACATTTGCAACAGGGGAAAGAAATAGCCCATACTATAGGGAAGGTTAGACTCTTCAACTGGAAAGTCAATAAATAGACATGTCACAGGTGATAAGCAATATTGTTGAATTAAATAAGACCTGGAACCAAGATAATCTTTTCCTTAAATTTCTGGAGATTTCACTTTGTTGTGATATAGTTTGCTGGTAATAAAGTTATTTCTAACATGTATTAAAATTATTTAGCAGTTAGAGCTAGTTTGTTCTATTAAACAGGTCCTTCCATACACTTTCCTCACACCTAGGACTGGGCTAGAGGATATGAGGCATAGATAGACAGACCAAATCCTGGAGGATAGTGTGACTTACTGGCAAGACAAAACTCACAGGAGGAGAATACACAACAACTGGAGCATCGGCAATTCTAGGAAAGCAGCCAACATCTTGGTAGCCAGGGAAGGGATAGAATCTGAGACTTGAATTAGAATGTGAGAATTGAGTTGAATGCATAAGATATGAATAATCTTGGAGAAGGTAAGGGCTGCAGCATGAAAGCGGGAATGAGCAATATGTGTACAAGGCTATGAAGAGGCAGGCATAGCTAGATGGTGGATTGTTAACAAAGTCATTGCCATCTGGCTGATACAAGACTGATGATAGTGGAGGGCCTGGAGTGCTAGGATGAGGAGGAGTTAGAACTAGTTCTTATAACAATAGGAAGCTACCAAAGAGGATTCTTGTGCAATGTTTCTGTAGGAGAACTCTAGTATATGTGTATAGGATGGATTTTAGAGAATGGGAACCTGGAAGTGAGGAAGGCTGCTGCAGTCATTCAGATGGGAAGTGACAGGCCTCTGTACTAAGGCATGCTATACCACATACTGCACACGTTACTTAAAATATGTTCAGGGGCCCATCTGCAACATAATCAACTGGGGTGAGTGGAACAAATGTGGATTCCTAACTCCCACACCTACTGAATCAAAATCTCAGGGGAAGTCATATCAGGATTTGTAATTTTCTCTGTAATGCCAGAATTTGTAACAAGCGTCCCATATTATGCCTATATTAAAATTTGAGCCCCATTACCACACACCAACTGAAATTCCAGTTGAATTAGTGAAACCGATCTTGAAAATCAGGATCAGATACTCGTTTCCATTCGCCCCCCTTGCCCCTGTGTTGAAGATTAAGCACCCAAGAAATACCAAGGCAAGAGCAAAAAGTAAATTTTACTTACGAAACAAAAGGGGGGACATGAATGAGAGAGACTGATACTCCTTCAGAGAAGAGGAAGCCCAGAGCTGGGGGTGTTCAGCACCTTTACAGATTTCAGTTTTCCTTTCTTCTCAAGCCTACTTTACAAAAACCACAGGAAGAGAGCCACAGGGTGTGATTGCTTGTGTTGGAAAGTGTGACCCTTCCCCCACCCCAGGCCCTTAGCAACCAGGTGATGGGGAGTGCTATCTACCCATTTCCTTTTCTTTGATAATCAGCTACCTGGTCTTTGCCCTGGTCTCATTAGTTGAAGCTAAATAAATATGTGAGATTATATCTCAAACCATAGCCAGACATGGTGGTGCATACCTGTAATCCCAGCAATTTATGAGGTTGAGGCAGGAGTACCACAAATTGGAGGACAGCCTCAGCAATGTAGCAAGACCCTGTCTCAAAAATAAAAATGAAGAAGGGGTGTAGCTCAGTGGTAGAATGTCCCTTGGTTCAATCCCCAGTACAGGGGGCAAAAAATCTAACAATGCAGGGCCCAGTGGTGCACACCTTAATCCCAGCAGCTCCAGAGGCTGAAGTAGATGATTACTAGTTCAAAGCCAGCCTCAGCAAAAAAGCAAGTAAGACCCTCTCTCTAAATAAAATACAAAATAGTGTTGGGGATGTGGCTTCAGTGGTCGAGTGCCCCTGAGTTCAATCCCTAGTACCAAAAAAACAAAAAAACAAAAAAAAAAACATAAAAGTTTTAGAATAAAATATAGATGATTATACATCTAAAATTTTGATAAGAACATCATAATATTTTAAAAAGTAGGAAAATAATCAAGTAGGTAAATTTTACTACATCAACCAAGAGCATCTATATGAGAAAAATACAAATAATAACATTAAATAATATCAGTAAATATAAAGTATAAAAAGGGTCATTTTTTGTATAAATAGTTTATATAAACCAGGAGCAGAGACACACACCTGTAACCCCAGTGGCTTGGGAGGATAAGGCAGGAGGATCGTAAATTCAAAGCCAGCCTCAGCAACTTAGCCAGGTCTTAAGCAATTCAGCTGTCTCTAAACAAAATATTTTAAAAATGCTGGGGATGTGACTCAGTGGTTAAGCACCCCTGGATTCAAACCCTGCTATCAAAAAATAAAAATAAATATATAAAAGGGGCTGATAGGGCTGGTGCTGTGGCTCAGCCATAGAGCACTCACCTGGCACATGTGAGGCACTGGGCTCAATCCTCAGCACCACATAAAAATAAGTAAATTAAATAAAGGTATTGTATCCAACTACAACTAAAAATATTTAAAAAAATAAAAGGGGCTGATAGTGTAACTCAGGGTAGAGCACTTGCCTAGCATGAGCAAGGTTCTGGGTTCAATCTTCAGCATTGAAAAAAAAAATGGAGGAGGGAGAAAGCATGATTACCCCAGTAGAGTTTTTTGGGGTTTTTGTTTGTTTGTTTGTTTGTTTGATGTTACTGGGGATTGAATCCAGGACCTCATGCATTGCTAGGTAAGCACTCTACCACAGAGCAACATCCCCAGCCCCAGGAGAGATCTTAACAAAGGCATGGAGAAATAATTCACAGGAAAAAAAATGTTGTTTTTTTCCAATTTATTATTTATTTTTTGTGATAATAGGTATTGAACACAAGGGTACTCTGCCACTGAGCAACATCCCCAGCCCCCTTTTTAAAATTTTATTTTGAGTCAGGGTCTTACTAAATTGCCAAAACTGACTGCAAATTTGTGATCCTACTGCTTCAGACTCCCAAGTAACTGGGATTATAGGCCAGCACTATCATACCTGGGCAGAAATTAATATATAAATGCTCAATAAAGTCATTTGTTGCATCTTACTAGTAACAACAGAACATGAACAGTGTATCAATTAGGTAATATTATTTCATCAAATTGGTGAAGCTTTAATAAGAACTGATATTCCCAAAAGTAGACCACAGGCAGTAAGGCAGAAACTCTTATACACTGCCAGTATTGATACAACTTTCATGGAAAGCAATTACAATCAAAAAGCCTTTAAAATTTTCATAGTAAGCTGGGTGCACTGGCACATGCCTATTATTCCAGCAGTTTGGGAGGCTGAGGCAGGAGGGTTGCAAGTTTGAAGCCAACCTCAGCAATTTAGTGAGACTGTAAACAACCTAGTGAGACCCTGTCTCAAAATAAAAAATAAAAATAAAATAGGGGAATGAAAGGAAGGGAGGGGGATAGGAATAGGAAAGACAGTAGAATGAATCGGAAATAACTTTCCTATGTTCATATATGAATAATGACCAGTGTAACTCTACATCATGTACAACCACTCCATGCATATATGTCAAAATACACTCCACTGTCATATATATCTGAAAAGAACAAAGAAAAAATTTTTACTCTAATTTTGTATAAATGACAACAGAGAGCTGGGGATATAGCTCAGTTGGTACAGTGCTTGCCTCAAATACAGAAGGCCCTGGGTTCAATCCCCAGCACTACAAAAATAAATAAATAAATAGCTGACAACAGAATGCATTTCAATTCATATTACAAAACAATTGAACATTCAGTATGTGTTTTTTTTTTAAGAGACAGAGTTCACTGAGTTGCTGAGTGCCTCACAATTGCTGAGGCTGGCTTTGAACTTGCAATCCTCCTGCCTGAGCTTATGGAGACGCTGTAGTACAGATGTGTGCCACTGCACCCATTCAGTATGATCTTAAATTTGTAAAGAAAAAAATGCACTGAAATAAAAACTAGAAGGAAATATGCAAATACTTATAGTGGTTGCTTCTGGATAGTGGACTAGGGGATGATTCATTTATCAGTTTCTTTTCCATTTCTGAACTTCCCAATTTTTCTACAGTGGACATGGATTATACTGACAATAAGAAAAAAAAGTGAATTGCTGAATCTTGGAGAAGCCCCATAGTGTGGACTCTGAGAACTAGATTTTATCAATTCATGTGGGAATGATTAGATTCTGAGGAACTAACTTGCACTAAGCAGATTTACAGGAGACTTGTTTACAAACCAAGTACCAGTGAGAAATATCACTTCCAGTGATAGAAATATTCTTATCTACTATCTAGAATCATCCCTACTAGCTATTAACATACCTGAGAAACTAAACTAGTAATCAGGACATTCATCATTTGAACAAATGGAACTGTATGTTTTTGGGTTTTTTTTTTTTTTTTTTTTTTGGTACCAGGGATTGAATCCAAGGATACTTAACCACTGAACCAAATCCTGACCCTTTTTATTTTTTATTTTGAGACAGGGTATCACTAAGTTGCTTAGGGCCTTGCCAAGTTGTTAAGGCTAGCTTTGAATTTTTTTATGTGTTTTTTTTAGTTATAGATGGACAGAATGCCTTTATTTTATTTGTTCATTTATATATGGTGCTAAGGATCCAACCCAGTGCCTCAACACATGCTAAGCATGCACTCTGCCACTGAGCTACAGCCCCAGCCCCTAGCTTTGAATTTGTGAACCTCCTGCCTCAGCCTCCCAAGCAACTGGGATTACAGGTGTGTGTCACAGTGCCTTGCTTGAACTGTATGCTTTTGAGGGAATTCTTTGACTGAGTTATTTATAACATGTCTACCAGACTAGTGTTCCTGTTACTTGAAAAGTACGGCATAAACACTGACTCTCCAATGTTCTTTTTTCCACCATCTCTAACTAGTTACTAAAATATTCTGTCATTACAATATTACCTACCTCCTATCCTCATTACATGTCACAGTTGCCAAGGTAACAGCTCATCTTACATGAATTACATTCTAGGTTGGTAGCTCCCAGGTGAGATATTGGGAAGCATCTTAATCTCATCTGCAGTATATCTACAAATTGTATTTACCAGAAGTTGCTTCTGGGAAGAGTCACAGATGGCTAGTTTCATCTACTCTTCTTTTTTTAATTTTTCAATTGAGGAGTCTATCATTCCTGATTTATGTGTCAATTTTTTTCTAAACTCTATTTCTTAGGTTTGAAGATACACATTACTTTTGGGGCCCTTCAGTTTGCTGATAAACAGTGAGGGTTTTGATGATTGTACTTAAGAGAATGGTACTGCCAGTAACAAAAATAGGGAAGTCAGAGAGGGAGACTTTAGGGATGAGGGAGGCATTAGTGGAACACTAAGTAGAAGTCCAGTGGACTTGTAGAGAAAGAGTTAACATAATAGCAAAGCTCTTATGTTGTATGTGGGAGGAATTACCCTGGAAACTGTCTCCAAAGTACCCTACCTTTATACTTCTGGTTTCTAGGGTAACAGATATTTACTACCTTACATTTACATGGCTGGTGCTGATGTTCATTTTCTCACTTAATAAGGTCTCAACCCTTTGCTTTTTAAAATAGTTTTGAAATTTGTAATTCAATGTTATTAGCATTCTAGCACTAAGGATTCATTACTCACAGCTAAACGTAGAGAAATAACATAGGGATCACTATTCCATGTCCTGCACCACATTGGAACACTCTCAGTACTTGAACCTCAACTTCATGCCTGAGACTCTGCACCAAGAGCACAAATTCTACAACCACCTAGAGGCTATAATTTTCATCCTCTCCAAATCACCATCTTCAGGAAACCCTTAATAAAGATACTAGTTTCTACTTTCTTTCCTGATGCTATGCTCCTGGATTTCTTTCAAGAACCATTGTGATGTTGAATGGGACAGTAGGACTAGATTGCTTTTCAGGTTCCTTCCCACTTTTATGTTCCATGATTCTGTGAAGAAACTGGTAGATGAAAAACTTTTTATCCCATCCCATGGAGTTGTTAAGATGTGCTATTTGGCTGGGCACAGTGGTGTACCCATGTAATCCCAGTGGCTCAGGAGGCTGAGACAGGAGGATAGAGTTCAAAGCCAGCTTCAGCAAAAGCAAGGCACTAAGCAACTCAGTGAGATCCTCTCTCTAAATAAAATACAAACTAGGACTGGGGGGATGTGGCTCAGTGGTCAACTGCCCCTGAGTTCAATCCCCAGTACCCTCCCCCCCCAAAAAAAGATGTGCTATTTGGTTCTTAAACTTATAATAAGGGCTTTTTCTGAAGGAACCCAATCCTGTTGGAAATGAACAGTCCCTGTCTATAATAATGTGTATCCAACATTTATTGAATCCTTACTTTGCTTTACTTTATGCCACATGCTGTGTTAAGTGTTCTATACACAGCATCCCATGAGAGTACCTATTTTACAGATGAGAACATGAGTAGCTACACTTTACAGATGAGGTAACTGAGTTAGAAAGGGATAAAAAAAAATAACTTGTCCAAGGTCACACAGTAAGTGATGGAACTGGAACTTAAATCTCCCTGTCTGATGTCTCTATTTTTTTTTTAATAGGGCTGAAGATTCAACCCAGGGCTTTGCATATGCTAGCCAAGCATTCTACTACTGAACTACACCCCTAGTCCATTCACTTTTTTTTTTTTTTTTTTTGGTACCGAGATTAAACCCAGGGGCACTTAACCACTGAGCCACATTCTCAGCCCTTTTTTATATTTTATTTAGAGATGGGGTCTCACTGGGTTGCTTAGGGACTCACTAAGTTGCTGAGGCTGGCTTTGAACTTGAGATCCTCTTGCCTCAGGCTTCTGAGACCCTGAGTTTACAGATGTGCGCCACCACGCCCAGCATCCCCAGCCCTTTTTATTTTATTATAACTTTTTAAATTTTGGAGCGGGTACTGGGGATTGAACTCTGGCACTCAACCACTGAGCCACAACCTAGACCTTTTTTGTATTTTATTTGGAGATAAGGTCTCACTGAGTTGCTTAGCGCCTCACTTTCCCTGAGATTGGCTTTGAACTCGCAATCCTCCTGCCTCATCCTCCCAAGTCGCTGGGATTACAGGCCTGCGCCACTGCTTCCAGCTTCCATTCACTTTTAATATTTCAACTTTAACCAGTGATCCTCAAGTTAGTGTGCATCAGCATTTTCTGGAGGGCTTGTTAAAACACAGTTTACTGGGTCCTATTCCAGGAGTTTCTAATTCAGATATTTTTTTTTGTTAGTTGTCAATGGACCTTTATTTTATTTTCTCTACCACTGAGCCACAAGCCCAGCCACTCAGATATCTTGTGAATTTGCATTCCTAACAAATTTGCAAGTGATGCTGATGTTGCAGGACCAGAGATCACATTTGGAGGACTTCTATTTTGTACCACTGCTTCCCATGGAAGAATAATGAAACTAAGAAGAAACTTATACACAGAAGAGGTTTTGCACTCTCCTCAGGGCTTAGTGCTTAGGAATTCTGTGGCATCCTGGGGAAAACTCTGACCAGTCTTTGTCTCTCCAGAAAAACCAGATGGTTGGCTAGAGATTCTACTTTGGGAGAGAACACAAAGCATGGGCTGTTGATTTCACAGGACACTGTATTTCTTTTTTTTCTTTAAAAGTTTTTGTTTATCTTTTAATTTTTATTATTAAATTTTTAAGGACAATATTTCTATAAAGACCTGGACATATGCTAGGTTAGGCTCTGTTTCTAAGTCCTTAATGCTATGAAAAGCTGATACATATACAATGTTATTTTAATTCTCTTTTGGAAGTAATTCAAAGAGTTAAAATTAAAAAAAGCGGTATTTTCCAAGTACAGATACCTGTCAGTTGGGGTTTTGATATAACTGACACATTCAGCCTGATCCTGTGGAGGGTCTCCATTAGCACTACCTTGTGAAACTGAGGAAAGAGCCATTACTGTGCAAGCTCTCCTCAGAGCTGTTGTTCATACCTACCTTATAAAGAATATACATTGCCTACAGTAGACAGACAGAGACACAAGTTGAACATAACACTCACCCTACCAAACTTGGTCTTTTCACTTCAGTTTTCTCACCTTGTCCCTTATAGTTCCCTGAGATACAGCTGAGGTCACTAAGCTTTTAGGCAATGAAGCATAGTGCAGTGTTGTTCATCAGTGTGACTACACACACTTGGGAAGCTCTTTAAAAATACCAATGCTTGCTAGGCATGATGGAGCATGCCTGTAATCTCAGTGACTTGGGAGGCTAAGGCAAGAGGATCACCAGTTTGAAGCTAGCCTCAGCAATTTAGCAAGGCCCTAAGCAACTTAGTAAGACCCTGTCTCAAACTAAAAAGAGCTGAGGGTGTAGCTCAATGGTAACGTATCTTTGGGTTCAATTCCCAGTACCAAAACAAAAAAATGAACAAAAATGCTGAGGACCTCACCCCAGAACTTTAAATCAGAATTCAAGTGGATGGCCCCGGTGTGGCATTAAAAACAAATTTCTGGGTGATACTAATGCAACTAAGATACGAACCAATAGTGGTCAAGAAAAAAAGGTTCCACTCCTGTGTAGGCTCCATTTTGAGCTCTGCTGCTAATGAGAAGATGATCATGAACAAATGGCTTAACCTCTCTGATCCTCAATTCCCCCTTTTGTAAAAATTGGCATAATAATAGAATCCAATGGTGCATACCTGTAATCCCAGTGGCTCAGGAGGGAGACTGAGGCAGGAGGATGTGAGTTCAAAGCCAGCTTCAGCTATTTAGTGAGGTCCTAAGCAATTCAATGAGAACCTATCTCTAAATAAAATATAAAAAAGGACTGGGGATGTGGCTCAGTGGTTGAATGCCCCTGAGTTCAATCTCTGGTACAAAAAAAAAAAAAAAAAAAATCCAATGAAGTTGTTTCAAAGGCTGTTAGGAGGATTGAAAAGAATATGTTTCAATGTTTCATTGCTGTTGTTTATAATATCGAGTATTGAACAGAGGGCCTTGAGCATGCTAAGCAAATAAGTGGTCTACCAATGAGCTACAAACCCAGTCCTGGGCTACAGCATGGAATGAGCCATAGTTGCACAATACCTAGCACAGAGTGGTTGTTCCCAAGATGATAGTTAGTGACAAAATTAATTCATGCACCTTCAGCCTGCAGAGCAAGTTATGAGGCAGTTGCCCTCTGTGAGATGTGGGTACTTGTACCCACTCTGCTATGGTCATGGTCTTTCAATCAGGGCCATCATGATAGCAAAGACTCTAAAGATCTACCTGATACACGTCACAACAAACCTCTCTCATAAGAAATTGAGGAAATGATGTGGTGTATTTTTGTTTTTGTTTTTTTTTGTTTTTTTTTTTTTTGGTACTTGGGATTGAATCCAGGATCCAGGGATTCTATCAATGATCTACATCCCCAGTCCTTTTATCTTATTTTATTTTGAAACAGGGTCTCACTGAGTTGCTGAGGCTGGCTCAAACCTGCTGCTGGGGCATGGTGGCACATGCCTATAATCCCAGCTGCTCAGGAGGTGAGGCAGGAGGATTTTAAATTAAAAGCCAGCCTCAGCAATTTAGCTAGGCCCTAAGTGACTTAATGAGGTGCTAAGCAACTCAGTGAGACCCTGTCTCCAAATAAAATACAAAAAGTAAGGCTGGGGATGTGGCTCAATGATCAAGTCCCCCTGAATTCATTCCCCAATAACAATAACAACAAACAACAACAACAAAAGAAACTTGTGATCCTTCTACCTCAGCCTCCAGAGTCACTGGGATTACAGGTATACATCACCTCACTTAGTGGAAATGATGCTTCTTTGGGTAAGATACCAAGTAAAAGCAAACCAGAAACAAAGTAATAGCAATATCCTAAGAGTCCAACTCCTGAAGAACCTTGAGAAAATACTAGACCACTTGGGGTTCTCTGAGAACCACTGAAAGAGTACATAATGGTTTGCACTTATTGGTGGCTTCATTAGCAGTCATCCCAGAATTTCCAGAGTATTCAGGGGTCACAATACAAAACAGGTTACTATCTATTGCCAGTGTACTAAACCTACAAAAACCCAAGCAACAGGATACAGAGAATGAGATGGAACAGGGCAGTATTTCTCAGGTCCTAAGAGACAACAAAGGGGGCCACCACTTTGAGGAAACTAAGTGTTGGATATTGCCTCAGTTTCAAGTTAAAATTTAAAAAAATTCAGGGGCTGGTGTTGTAGCTCAATGGAAGAGTGCTTGCCTAGTGTATGAGGCACTGGGTTTTATTAAATATTTTTTAAAATTCAGTATCCTGGGGCTGGGGCTGTAGCTCAGTGACAGAGTGCTTACCTTGCACATGTTGAGGCACTGGGTTCGATCCTCAGCACCATATAAAAATAAACAAATAAAGACATGCTGTGCATCTACAACTACAAAAAAAATTTTTTTTTTAAAAATTCAGTATCCTACTTTGCCTCCATAGCCCTATAAAAATAAAGGACATCTATCTCAAACCAATAGCCAACATTATGATAAATGATAACACAGAAGTTAGTAATATATAGTAGTTAATAAAATGGGCTTTTTTTTGTGGGGCTGGGGATGTGGCTCCAGCAGTAGCGCGCTCGTCTGGCATGCGTGCGGCCCGGGTTTGATCCTCAGCACCACATACAAACAAAGATGTTGTGTCCGCCGAAAAACTAAAAAATAAATATTAAAAAAATTCTCTCTCTCTCTCTAAAAAAAAAAAATTTAAAAAAATAAATGGGCTTTTTGCTTTAGAGCAATTTGTGTTTCAAATCCAAGCCCAGGAACATAACAGGCATGTGACTTTGAGCAAGTTGCTTAATCAAAGCCTAATAACAGTAATTCCTACTCGGGAGGATTACTATAAGGAATGAATGAAATTATGTATGTAAAACACTTAGAATGGCACTTGATACCTGGTAACCCCCCCCCCCACACACACACCTTTTCATGGTACCAGGGATTGAACTCAGGGACACTTAACCACTAAGCCACATCCCCATCCCTTTTTGTTTGTTTGTTTTAATATTTTTTAGTTGTAGGTGGACACAATACCTTTATTTTATTTATGTGGTGCTGAGGATCAAACTCAGGGCCTCACATACGCTAGGCAAGCACTCTACTGATGTAGCTACAACCCCAGCACCACCATCCCCAGCCCTTTTTAATGTTTTATTTAGAGACAGGTCTCACTGAGTTGCTTAGGGCCTTGCTAAGCTCCTGAGGCTGGCTTAGAACTCAAGATCCTTCTGCCTTAGCCTCCCAAGATGCTGGGATTACAGTGTGCACCACCACACCCAGCCAAGCCCTCGATTTTTTTTTGGGGGGGGTACTGGGAATTGAACTGAGGGCCACTCAACCACTGAGCCACATCCCCAGCCCTATGTTTTATTTTATTTAGAGACAAGGTCTCATTGAGTTGCTTAGTGCCTCACTTTTGCTGAGGCTGGCTTTGAACTCCTGATCCTCCTGCCTCAGTCCCCCAGCCGCTGGGATTACAGGCATGTGCCACCATGCCTGGCTAACCAAACCCTCAGTATATAACTCTATTAATTGAGTGTCAAAGACAAAGCTCGGCTGACGCCATTTACAAATACTTAATAGTGTTCTGAGTAATCAGTACCATCCTTAGACCCTAGCAAGAGTGGCTTCTCCCTGTAATTCATGCTTTAGAGGATACCTCCTATTACCAATACTCAAAAACAAACCTATTTTATGGTTCTGGGGAGTGAACTTAAGGCCTTGCACATACTAGAAAAATGTGCTACCACTGTTATATCCCCAGTCCTTTTTATTTATTTATTTTGAGGCAAGGTCTTACTAACTTGCCCAGGCTTCCCTTGGACTTGTGATTCTCTTGCCTCAGCCTTCCAAGCATCTGGGATTAAAGGCATGTCCACTCTGCCCAATAAAAACAAATTTATTAAGGAAGGAAGGCATAGGCACTTGTGTCACTTAGAATCCAGTGCCCAGTGTTGCCACAGCATAAGAAATAACCTTAAGCATCTACTCTCTAATTAACATTAATCACACTAAGGAGAATTCTCCCTATCTCTTGTTCCATGTACTTGAAACAAAAGGTAAATGCATCCAATGTCATGAAGGTTTGTGAGTTATGTTGCTAATGAAACCAAACACTACTGGGGAGTACAGGGAGAATTTGAGCAGCAGAAGTGCTTAATAATAGAAAAGACAAATGAACTTGTCAAAGCCTTCCTCTCTCAATAGCAATAGTTTCTTTCATAACCATTAGTAAACAGCATGGACTTTCTTGCTTCTCTTTATGCTCCAATTCATGGTTCCTTGATATGTGATATGTGGGCCTCCATTCGTGCTCTTGCCCTAGGCCAGGCAAATATTAAAAGCTGGTTTATAACAAGACATGGTGGCTGGCACATGTCTATAATCCCAGTGACAAAGGGAGGCTGAGGCAGAAGGATCACAATTTCAAGGCCAGCCTGGGTCTCAAGATAAAAATTAAAAATATAAAAGGCTTGGAATATAGCTCAATTGTAGAGCAACCCTAGGTTTAATCCCCATTACCTTAAAAAATATATATCCATATATGTAAAGTTCATAATTTTGACCCATTCAACAACTTCTAGCAATTTATCCTAAGGAAAAATTTAGGCATTTACACAAAGATTATAAGGATATATATACATGTTTATTTGTAGAAGCAAAAACCATAGAATCAATATCTAGCAATAGGAAAATAAATGAATTATAGTATTTTCAAATGATACTAAAGTATTTATTATACAATCATTAAGAATGAGGGGCTGGGGTTGTTGCTCAGTGGTAGAGTACTTGCCTAGCATGCGCGAGACACTGGGACCACATAAAAATAAAAAACAAAAATTAAAATAAAGGTATTGTGTCCATTTACAACTAAAAAAATATTTTTAAAAAAGAAAGATTGTGTTTGGACTAGGATTATAGCTCAGTGGTAGGGAGCTTCCCTAGCACAAGAGAGGCGCTGGATTTGATCCTCAGTACCACATAAAAATAAAAAAAAAATAATGAATGAATAAATAAAAGTATTGTAAAAAAAAAGAATATTTTGATTGGGCTGGTATTGTAGCTCAGTGTTTGTGCTTGCCTAGCATGTGCAAGGCTCTATGTTCAATCCCCAGTACTGCAAAAATAAACAAAAAGAAGCAATGTGTTTTTGCAGTTGTCTAATGACAAGGAAAAATTCTAACAAGTGAACAAAAGCAGGGGGCTGGGGATATGGCTCAGTTGGTAGAGTGCTTGCCTTCAATCCCCAGCACCACAGGGGGGAAAAAAAGAAAAGAAAGAAAAGAAAAAAGCAGTCATAAAGAAAAGAAAAAAAGCCCCTGACTAATAGGGGCTGGGGTTGTGGCTCAGTGGTAGTGCACTTGCCAAATATGTGTGAGGCACTGGCTTGGATCCCCATCAACACATTAAAAAATATACATAAATAAAGTAAAGGTATTGTATCCACTACAACCAAATAAAAATAAGAATTTTAAAAATTGACTAATAGGATCAGATTTTGTAAAACTAATTTATGTACATATTGTTCATAGGGAGGGAATTAAGAAAAAGATTGGGCTGGGAATGTGGCTCAGTGGCAGAGTGCTTGCCTAGCATGCATGAGATTCTGGGTTAAATCCCCAGAACCACCAAAAAAAAAAAAAGTTAATGATAAAATTGACCAATATAAATTTAAAATGTTCATATCTTTACAGTGCAGATCACGAATTCTTTTTCCTTGTATTATAGAATTTGTGCATTTTATAATGAATATGTATTATTTCCATTATCATATAATTTGAGAGAAAAATATTTTATATAATGATCAGTTGTTGAACTATGAATTGGTTTCCCGAAGTGGTCATTTTACTGCCATATTCAATGTAGTATATTTGGAGAACAAATTACAAAGACAAACATTTTATACTTTGGTGTATTCTTTCCAGTCTTTTTAAAAAATATATATATATATATATGAAAAAAATTCCTCTCTTCTCTAACAAATCCTACTGTTGACTACACAACATTGAGCCCATTGAGAGCAGTGTCTATCCCTCATCTGTCCATGTATTCCTACAATGCCTAACTCACTTGTATACACTTTGTAGGTACTCAGTAGTTTATAGGTTTCATAATCAGAAAAAAAGTCTGAAATTCTTCCATCACAAGATGGAACGGAAATCCAATCTGTTTCCCTCCCTTACACACAAAGATGCATTAGGTTCTCCTGCACAAAAAAAATATAGTGCTGGGGGGATATATATTGTTTTTTTTTTAATTTTTAAAATTTATTTTTTTCTGGGGCTGGGGATGTGGCTCAAGCGGTAGCGCGCTCGCCTGGCATGCATGCGGCGCTGGGTTCGATCCTCAGCACTACATACAAATAAAAATGTTGTGTTCACCGAAAACTAAAAAATAAATATTAAAATTTTAAAAAATATTATTTTTTCTAATCAGTTGTACATTGCAGCAGAATGCTCTTTGATTCATTGTGCACAAATAGAACACAATTTTTCACTTCTCTGGTTGTACGTGAAGTAGAGTCACACTATTCATGCAATCATACATGTACCTAGGATAATGATGAATGTCTCATTGCACCATCTTTCCTATTCCCATGCTCTCTTTCCTCCCCTCCTCCCTCGTTTGCCCAATCAAAATAGGGGAAAATGGTTTTACCTTTTAAATGCTTTTTTTTTTTTTTTTTGTACCAGGGATTGGATCCAGGGGCCCTTAATCATTAAGCCACGTCCCCAGCCCTTTTTAAAATATATATTTTTTATTTTGAGACAAGGTCTTGCTAAGTTGCTTAGGACCTTAGTAAGTTGCTGAGGCTGCGGCTGGCTTTGAACTCACAATCCTGTGCCTCAGTCTCCTGGGCCACTGGGATTACAGGTGTGTGCCACCGTAGCTGGCTAAATGCTTTTAATCTAATGCATTTCAGAGTGAATCAGAAATACAGAAGAAACAAGCAAAAAACTACATCTACTGGGGTATTACTGTATTTTAGACAGTATGCTAGGCAATTTGCATGCATAGAATTCTTACAACAAATCTTTGACACACAATTTTCCATCCACATTTGATAAAATGTGGAAATGAAGTCTCAGATGAGTTAAGTAACATCCAGATTTACACAGTGGCAGATATGGGATTCAACTCCTGAACTTTCTGGGTCTGACAACACTGTGTGTGTGTGTGTGTGTGTGTGTGAGAGAGAGAGAGAGAGAGAGAGAGAGAGAGAGAGAGAGAGAGAGAGAGAGAGACTACAGTGCTAAGCAATATCAGGTAAATTGTAAATGCCATACTAATGGTGCAAAATATTATAGGAGAGGCCTCAGAGCAATGGGTAAGAGCCTGGACTCCAGAAATGACTGACTAGGTTTGAACCCTGGCTCCACACTTACTAGCTATATATTCTTGGGCAAGTTACCTAACTTCCCTGGTGCTCAATGCCTCTATCCATAAAACCGGGACTCATACATACCTAGCTCACAATGTTACTGTAAAGGTTAAATGAATCAATACAAGTAAAGGACAGTGCCTCACACATGCTGAACAGTCAATAAATACTGTTTTGTTTTGTAATAGAAAATTGAAAGGGGAAGAAATCATATCCATCTGAGTGGATCATGGAAGACTTAATGGAGGAGGTGACACTTAAGAAAATGTGGAATGTGAATGAAGAATGATGAGGAAGGGGAGTGATCAAAGGGAGGAGTGGTGGGAAGGGGCAAGTAGTATGGGACCATGAATAGAGAGATGTGGGGTGGCACATGGCAATTGGGAGGTATTGAAAGATACATCTTCAAAGTGACAGGGGTCAAAATGTGGAGTGTTTTGAATATCCAATTAAAAACTGGAGTTAATCGTTGAGCAATGGGAATCATTAAAGGATTTTGAGGAAGAGATAAAGCCTTCATTTGGCTGCAGTCAAGCCTGACAACTTTGCACTTTTATTGTCCAGTGTTACCCACTTCAGACACCAGTGACTCTTTGAGGACTAACGTTTTGATTAAGGGAAAAGAAGAGAAAGACAGCGGTAGAAAAAGGGGGTGAATAACTAAAGGAGAATGGTGGGACGGGAAAGGAAAAGTGGCCTGGTAGGAAGTCTTCCTTAATTCTTCATTCCAGGGGATGTTCAATGACAGAATTTGAGGCATAAAGCTACTTTCTCTCCATTAAAAACTTGAACTCCCCGCCTCAGTTTAGGGCTTCCTTTAATTTCCAGACTATCTTTTTGGCCTGTGAGGTGCAAGCGTAGGGCATTAGGACCCAGCGATTGTTGTAGTGAGAGTGGTTGAATCTCGATCTCTCAATTTTTCTCTCGAGCTCCCTCCTCTCTCTTTGTCATTCTGGCTGCCTGCTGCCTCCGCAGCGTCCCTCTAGCTCTCCCTGTGCTAACTGCCTGCGCCTTAGACCGACGGGTGCGCAAAGCAGAAGGATTAGTTGGGACCTGCTTTGGTGACCTTATGGCATCCCCCAGAACCGTAACTATCGTGGCCCTCTCAGTGGCCCTGGGACTCTTCTTTGTTTTCATGGGGACTATCAAGTTGACCCCCAGGCTCAGCAAGGATGCCTACAGTGAGATGGTAAGTGAGGCAAACCGGCGATGAGGAGCGCACCCCCATGGGATTTCTGGTACCTCTCCCCTTCTTTCTCCGTCTCTAGTCCCATCCCCTTAACCTCTACCCCCACCCTAGATCTTCCTTTCTCCCCAACAACTTTGCAGCTCGGGAGGAGCAGTTGGACAAGAGCGATTTCATTCGTGGGCTATACTGGGAGCAACTGTTTTGGAATCACTGAATATCAGTGGGGGGAGGGGCTGACCAGCGAGTACCCCCCAACCCCAAGTAAACCAGAAGGCTGAGCCCGGTGTAACACCTGTCATTGGCAGGAGTCCTTCCCTCTTTCCAGCACACACCCAAAGTCCAGGGCACCAGTCTGCAAGTCTGATTCCTAACCTCCGAGCTAAGAGTTTAAGAAGCCAGAGAGTTTATTTATTTTAGGGAGGAACAAAGAAGGAAGAGGGGGAGAGCTGGGAAGAATGGGTTACTAAAAGGAGCAATTTGTAGGGGCTGGCTAGGTAGGTATTCTTCACCCCAGGCACAGAGCTGATAGTATTCCTCTAGCTCCCCTGCACGTATCTGGATCCTTAAGACAAAGCAGTCTTGGCCCAAATAAAGGTCATTGAGCTCCTGCTTCTGCCCTTCTCCTAAGAGAGAGCTAGATATTTTATTTTGTTTTTTAATGTAGGCTAATCTGCAAAGTCTGCCTTTTCTCTCCTGCAAAACAGTCCATAATCCCACCTTTCCTCCAATGGATGCCTGGGGCCAGGCCCTCTGCAGGTTTTCCCCTCTGCAGAGTTGGAATCACCGAAGGTGACTGGCCAAAACATCTCTGCAACCTGGGGGCTGGGCTGCTTTCCTCAGTTGGGTGTGATGAGGACTTGCTTTTATGTTGTGGAGTGCTAGGAGGTAGCAAGAATGTTTCCAGCACTTTCATCGGTTGCCTCTCCCCCTGTCACTTTACCTCTTCGTTTCCCCGCCCCAGATGAAGGGCACCTGCTTCTCCAAGCCTTTGCCAGACTGCCAGTAATGGGAGGGAGCACATTACTGGGCTCTCAAGGTCAAGAAGGAAATGAGCTTAGGGGAGGAACAGAAGGGAGACAGAAAAGAGGCAAGAGGGACTCCCTGTTAGGGCTGATGCTGAGAGAAATAGCTTCACACGTTGAGATGAATTAATCACTCTCCTGGAGCCCAATGCAGAGCTTTCCAGGGCCCCTCAACGTGAGCTGCAAATGGATGGACACTGGCAAATTATAGATGCTCAGAAAATGTTTGCAGGCAGCTCTGGTTTCTGTCTCAGGGTTTGAGCTAGAGCTTTCCATTTCTTCTTAACCACAGGATCAACCTGGGGTGGGGGAGGGTGGCTGGAACTCAGGGCTTAAGTCTAGCCCCAGTGGCAAATCCTAATATCCTTCTCCTTTCCCCCCTCCCCTCCTCCCAGCATGTTTGACCAGATGGAATTGAAATCAGGTCAAAATGAGTATCTAAGGCAGTCTGGTGTGTGTGGGGGGGGTGAGGTAACAGAAGCCACCAAAGGGTTTGAAAAGATTGGGGCAGATGGAGAAGGTGCAGGGGAAATGTCACTATATTTTTGTCTTGGTTACAGTAGTTTAATGTTATATTATAAATAAATGAATGTGTTCTTGCTTTACTCTTCATATGTACATATATTTATGTATTTGTGTGTGTGCACCATAGTATTTTAAGGCTTTCCCTGTCTTAGGGAAGTTGTACCCTTCTTCAGTATAAATCTTGATCTCCATACCTTGCTCAGCTGCTTTAAAGGCCACCAAAGCTGTGCCCTAAGTACAGTGTTAGGCTCTGCAGACAATCCAACTAAGATGGAGTCACCGGGAAGCTTCCTACCAGCTTGGCAGGAGCTCATGAGGAGGACCAGCCACACATGGGTTTACAGTAGGCTTGTTCCTAGGGAGTAGAGCTGTCTATTGCAATCTAATGAAAGAAAGAAGAAACAAACATGAAGATTTCATGTCATATGTGGGAACATATTTAAATAATTATAATCTAAAATAGTAGAGTGGAACCACTGTGTGTGTATGTGTGTGTGTGTGTGTGTGTGTGTGTGTATTCACATCTATGCTTCTGTGCTCATGAGCATCTGGAAGGAATGGAAAGACTACATCTAACTGGGAGGTAGATGTCACTGTGGTATGAAGCTTTGAAGGGGATTTTGAGACTGCCCTTTTTCAGGGTCCTTTCCTGTACTGAGCATCGGGATAGAGATGGCTCTCTGGGATAGACCCACTGCATAGTGCCTAGGCTTGGCCCAGCTTTATTCTTAAGCCCATAGGAAAAGGGGAGATTTAATTCTAGTACAAAGAAGGCACTCAATGTGTGTTTGTATGTAGATATACATACACACATATACACATATATATGTGTATCTGTGTATATATATATATATAGAAGTGTGTGTGTATGTGTACATATATATACACACAAAAGTACAGTTTTTTGTATGTATATATATACACATATGTGTATACATATTTTTTGTATATGTATATATATGTGTATATATACACATACACACATATAATGGATGATGAATAAGAGAGTCATTGTAGGGCTGGGGATATAGCTCAGTTGGTAGAGTGCTTACCTCACATGCACAAAGCCCTGGGTTCAATCACTAGCACTACACACACACACACACACACACACACACACACACCAAAAAAAAAAGACCTTAATTGGTCACCCCCCCCTCAGATTTCTTTGATTTTCTCTTGATTATGCAGTTCAGGAGCTATTTATTGTTTTTTAGAAGAGGTCAATAGTCCCTAAGAACCCCAAGCCTAGATCAGATTGGATGATTATCTGGAATTTTCTGTTTTCCATTTATGAGTGATTCCTCTGCATTGATGGGGTTAGTCATGTATTGACTGCAGTGGCATTTCTCATAAGATCTTAAAATGCTGTTGTAGCTATTATTGCTTTTAAGATGATTTGTTTTTTAAAACAGCTCTGTGAGATAGATTCATTTTATTAGCTATTCTTATTTTACTGATGGATAAACTGAAGCACAGCAAGTTTAATGACTTATCCAAGGTCATAGGGTAAGCTGTTGTTGGAGCAGAGATTAGAAACCAAGTTCACGAGCCAATACTCCCAGTGGAGGGGTCATTGGTGTTTAAAATTATTGGATTTTTTTTTTTTTGCATGCCAGAACCTACAACTGATTCTTGAAAATAACTGGTACGTTCTGCCTCCCTTTTTTTTGTACCAGTTCAACTCCTCAATCTATATTTTTGGATTTTGTTTTATTTTTACTTTAGAACCAATTTTTCAAATTTAGATGTTTTGTTTTTACTTCTCTGCCAATTTTTTTCTTGTTCTAACACCATTAGTGTTATGCTTAGGTGTTATTTCCTCCATGGAGAATCACTGCTAAAAACAGAATAGATAAATGATTATGACCCCCCCCCCATCTTGACTGGAGAGGCCAGAAAAGATTAGAGGAAAAAGTACAGTTTTTTTTTTTTTGTGTGTGTGTGTGTGGTTGTTGTTGTTTTAAGTACTGGAGATCACACCTAAGGCCTTACACATGAAAGGCAAATACTCTACCACTAAGCTACATTCCCAGCCCAAGAATGCAGGCTTTGGATTCATACAGGCTTGGGTTTGTGTCCTGGCATTTTGGTGTTTAAGTTTCCTTATTTACAAAATGCGTATAATAATAAATATCTCAAAAGGTTGTAAATATGAACAGAGATTGCTTATGAAAGTATTTTATACAGGGGCTGAGGCTGTGGCTCAATTGTAGAGCACTTGCCTAGTATGTGTGAGGCACTGGATTCGATTCACAGCACCATATATAAGGAAATGAATAAAATAAAGGTCTATACATCTAAAAATATTTTTAAAAAGAAAGTATCTTATACAGTGTTTGCTGTAGTAGATGTTCAAGAAATGCTGAGAGAGGGCTAGTGATGTAACTCAGTGGTAGGGCCCTTGCCCAGCATGCATGAGAACCTGGGTTTGATTCTCAGGAAAGAAAGAAAGAGAGAAAGAGAGAAAGAGAGAAAGAAGAAAGAAAAAGAAAGAAAGAAAGAAAGAAAGAAAGAAAGAAAGAAAGAAAGAAAGAAAGAAAGAAAGAAAGAAAGAAAAAGAAAGAAAGAAAGAAAGAGAAAGAAATGCTCTGCATGAGGTGATGATGATAATTTATTATATTTTATGCAGTGGATTTCTAGCTAATTGAATGGTCTGTTTAAGGGACTGAAATCAAGCATTTAGAAGAAAAAGATGCTATTTTTGTGTGCCCTGGTAAACAAAATTATATGACCAGCTAGTACTAAAAAATCTACTTGCTGCTGGGTAATGCACAGTGGATCCCATGTGGAACTTGCAGATGCATCTCTGAATAGCCCATTTGGCATGTGTTGTCTCATACCTCCTCCAGAATAAGCAAGTATTATAGAGTACTCTAAATCCTACGTGAATCCAACATGATTTGCTATTCCTTTAACTAAATGCCTTCATTAGTTTACTTGAATTGGAAGACAGTACTTACAGGTGCTGCTAGGCAGTTTCCTGTGCAGTGATTAACACATGAATGGTTAATTTGAATTAAGTTTGATATTCAGCTTTTTGTAGCAGTGCTTTTATCCTGTCAGCACAGGGAGCCAAATGTGGAATGATAACAAAACACCAAAATTCTGTCAAAATGAAACAAAAAAATTTTGGCCCTGAGGATAATGGGACACATCTTAGATTTTTTGAATCTCCTCATAGTAGAGGTTTGTTGATTTGGTTGATTTAGTTATTTAGTTATCTGTCCTCCCATTTGTGAACCCTGGGGATACACACCCAAAATGTTCAGGCAGCTTATTTAATGTTCATATTTAATGAACATTAATCATATTTAATGTTTAATATAATAAGGTAGTCATTCACTGGTGCTTAGTCTGCTCTCTGTACCAAATGTTTATTTCCTTAGAGAGGAAACTGAGACCCTGAGATAAGAAGTGATTGTACTTAGTTATCACAGCTAGCCATCACAAGTTAATCTACACAATGGAGTTTATGTCAGAGAGCTTGTAGATGTGTAGCCTGGCCAACAGTTTAGTTTGTTTCACAGTGACCTTTGACAGTAGAAGCCAGACTTCTCTTTTTGTAATATATATGTGTATGTGTGTGTGTGTGTGTGTGTGTGTGTGTGTGTATATATATATATATATATATATATATATATATATAGTTGTAGGTGAACACAATATCTTTACTTCATTTTTATGTGGTGCTGAGGATCACATGTGCTAGGCAAGCACTCTACCACTGAACCACAACCCCAGCCTGAAACCAGACTTTTCTATCCTAAGATGTAATGTAGAAAGGATCCCCTATGGTTAGTAGGACCAAGCTTTTCAGCTTCCTCTTAAGGTGGGCACTAAATGACAATAGAAAGTAGAATTGCTCTAAAAGTGTTTATCATTCATATGGATATTTGGGATATTTGGCAATGGAACAGGTGATGAGCTTTTTATTACATTTAAACAACAATATATGTCACAGGTGATTTTTTTAACAGAAATTCAGGAAAATCATACATGAGTCAGTAAATTTCGCAGCACTTATGTCGGCTTTATGGTCTAAGATAGCAACCAGATCGAGATTTTTAGACAAAATGTATTTTTTGTGAGTGCCCTCTTCTGCTCTCATACTGTTGTTCCCCTGTAAATTTTATTGAAGTATAACATTTATACCAAGACACGCGCAAGGAATTTTCAGGATACTCCCATGTACCCAGACATCAAAGACAAGAAATAATATTGACCCTGGCGCCATGGCACATGCCTATAATCCCAGAAATTCAGGAGGCTGAGTCAAGAGGATCACAAATTGTAGGCCAGTCTCAGTAACTTATCCAGACCCTCAGCAACTTAGTAAGAACCTGTCTCAAAAATAAAAAGGAATGGGGATGTACTTCAATGGTAAAAATCCCTGGGTTCAATCCCCAGTACCATTTAAAAAAAAAGAGCAAGCACTGAGTAGCACCCTCCCTACGCCCCTCACGGATGATTCCAGTTACTTCTCTCCCAAGGGTAATTACTATCCTGACTTCTAATGACATAAGTTAGTTTTACCTATTTTTTGAATTTTATATAAGTATATTATACAGTTTATTTGCCCAACTATTTTTTTCTTTCACCTAATTGGCATAAGTGACCTAAAGTGGATCAAATCACTTGCCCTTTTCCCCCATTTTGTCGTGTTAGCTGGCTTAGGTCTGTTATTAATTATAATCAAAGATGAATGTTATTTGACAGTTTTCAGCTTTTCAAGGTTTAATGCCATTAATTTGAGATCATGGCCCCTGGGGTGAGGAATAAATGACAAAAGGGAAAAAGGGGTATGACTAAGGAAAGGCTCCTTATACTTTTGGCTCATGTCTGAATCATATGTCCTCATACCACAAGAATGGACCTGCTTGATTCATCACTATTATTATTGAAATTACCATGACTTGCAAATATATGGATTTCTAGTTGGGTGGTTCATTAATGATAAAATGTGTACACTGTGATTCTTTAACTAAATCCCCCAAATGCTCATTTCAATTAAAAAAGGGAAACTGAGGTAATAAAATACATGGTATTTTTTTCCAAGCAATTAGGGGTAAAACCAAAATTGGAATTTAGATCATTTTTAAGAATACTGGTGAGCTGGGCATAATGGCACAGGCCTGTAATCCCAGCGACTCAGGAGACTGAGGCAGGAAGATTGTAAGTTCAAAACCAGCTTGGGCAATTTAGCAAGACCCTGTCTCAACATAAAAAATAAAAAGGGCTTGGCATGTAGCTCAGTAGTAAAGTGCCCCTGGGTTCAATCCCTGGTACACCCCACCTCCTGCCCCCTGGGGGAAAAAAAAAAACTGGTCCAAGGATATTGCTGCATGATTGCCTTTGACTGGGGGATTAGAAACATCGACTAAACCCTTCTCTTTCCTGATTCTTTCCCTTATAGGGAAACTATGGTTTCAGGGTCTGCTTCAATTCAGTGGAAAGAAACGGACCTAATAAAGTGAATTGCAAGACCCTTTTGGAAAACGAATGGGTCAACTCTCTTTATTCTTACTATCAATACAATTAAAGTCTTTAAAGACCTAGTCACCATAGACTCAAGACTGTGACCATTCTATTGTTAGAAATGAGGTGGCCTGGACCAAGCTATAATAATGGGGCTTGGAATAGTAGGATTCTTTTGATGTCTCTATGTTATTCCACAAGAGAAAGAATAAATAACTTCCTACAATGTCAAGAGCCAGCCAAGAGTCAAACACAGTGTTACACACTTGTAATCCCACTGGCTGGCTCTAGAGTCTGAGGCAGGAGGATCACAAGTTCAAAGCCAGCCTCAGCAATCAGCAAGGCCCTAAGCAACTCACAAAGACCCTGTCGCAAAATAAAAAATAAATAAATAAAAAAGGGCTGGAGATGTGGCCCAGTGGTTAAACACCCATGGGTTCAATCCCTGGTACCAAAAAGAAAAAAAAAAAAAAAAGCCATTCAAATTCAGTTCCATCTCTAACAAACTACACATTACCTCTTTGGAGTTCTACAAAATAGATCTTATCTATACCTACTCAGCTTTAAACTAAAGACTTGATAAATGACTTATTTACATACAGTTTTCTCTTTTAGAAAAAGAGGAAAGAAAGAGGCAACAGGTGCATAAAAATATCCACATGGGCTGGGGTTGTAGCTCAGTGGTAGAGCACTCGCCTCACACGTGTGGGACCCTGGATTCGATCCTCAGCACCACATAAAAATAAGTAAGTGAAATAAAGGTATTCTGTCCAACTACAACTAAAAAATAAAAAAATATTTAAAAAATAATATCCACAGCTGCAGTTTAACAGGTTGGCTAAACGGCTGGTTAGGGTGGTGTATGCCTATAATCCTAGAAATTTGGGGGGCTGAGGCAGGAGGATTGCAAGTTTAAATCCAGGATCAATCAGTAACTTCCTGAGGCCCTAAGCAACTTAGTAAGACCCTGTCACAAAATAAAATATTAAAAAAAAGGGCTGGGGATGTGGCTCAGTGGTTAAGTGCCCCTGGGATCAATCCCAAGTACCCCCCAAAAAGAAAAGTTAGCTAAAAAAAAAAAAAAAGAAAAAAAAAGGTGGGGAGGCTGGGGTTGTGGCTCAGTGGTAGAGTGCTCACCTACCATGCATGAGACACTGGGTTCAATTATCAGCACCACATAAAAATAAAATGAAGATATTGTGTCCACCTAAAACTAAAAATAAATATTTAAAAAAAGGAATATAGAGTTATACCAAATTGAGACAAAAAAGATCTTGAGAGAAAAAAGATCTTGGAATTCATAGGTACTTGATTTTAACATCTGAAATTTGGACCCAGGCTATAGATTGCACTACATTATAGATAAGAATCTATTTTTTGGTACCTGGGATTGAACCCAGGAACACTTCTTAAACCACTGAGCCACATCCCCAGCCCTTTTTATTTTTTATTTTGACCCAGGGTCTTGCTAAGTTGCTTAGAACCTCACTAAGTAGCTGAGGCTGGCCTCGAACTTGTGATCCTCCTGCCTCAGCCTCCTGAGCTTCTGGGATCATAGGCATAGGCCATAATGCTTGGCAAGGATCTATTCTTAAATAAGTGGTTAACACTAGCCAGAAAGAGAGAGTTCCCAGAAGCCATTCAGCCAGCATTTGGAAGTCTTAGCTCAGAACTAACTGGAAAAACCCATCTTGCTTCCTGTATTCATCAATAAGAAGCTTACACTTAGGATTTAGAAGTTGCCCCTTGAGAAACTTTATGTTGCTAATTAGAAATGGCCCTTACTTAAAAGTGTTAAGGGGCTGGGTTGTGGCTCAGCGGTACAGCGCTCGCCTAGCATGTGTGAGGCACTGTGTTCCATCCTCAGCACCACATACAAATAAATAAAATAAAGGTATTGTGTCCACCTATAACTAAAATACATATTTTAAAAAATGTTAAAGATACCCTAGGTACATGTATGACTGCACATGTGGTGCGACTCTACATCATGTACAACCAGAGAAATGAAAAGTTGTGCTCCATTTGTGTACAATGGATCAAAATGCATTCTGCTATCATGTATAACTGATTAGAACAAGTAAAAAAAACACATCAAAAAAAGTGTTGGGCTGTGGTTGTGGCTCAGCCGTATGTAGAGCGCTTGCCTAGCACGTGTGAGGCCCTGGGTTCAATCCTCAGTACCACATAAAAATAAATTTAAAAAAAATAAAGGTATTGTGTTCAACTACAACTAAAAAATAAATATAAAAAAATTAAAAAGTGTTAAGGAGCTGGGAATATAGCTCAATTGGTAGAGTGCTTGCCTTGCATGCTCAAGGCCCTGGGTTTGATCCTAAGCAACACACACACACACACACACACACACACTCACACAAAGTGTTGAGAAGGTCTGTTTGATCTATATTTCTTTTCCCAATGTCTCCTTGCTACCATCAGCTGCCTGCAGAGGAGGAGGTCATAGGCAGGTGGTGTATTCAGGCTAACAGAGGAAAGGGGTAAGCCTCTAACCATCACCTCTGACCCTCGGCTCAGTTCTGCTCCACATGGGCTTGGCTGTACTCAGCCTAGATTTTACCTACTGGTCAATCTCTTTCCTCATTTCTCTCTGAAAAATCCCTGATTTAATCTAATAAAGAAAAGAGAGAGCTGGATATATAGTGGTGCACGCCTGTAATCCCAGCAACTCAGGAGGCTAAGGTAAGAGAATCACAAATTAAAAACCAGACTCAGCAAATTAGTGAGGCCCTAAGCAACTTAGCAAGACCATGTCTCAAAATATAAAACGGGCTGGGGCTCAGTGGTTAAACACCCTTGGGGTCAATCCCTGGTACAAAAAAAAAAAAAAAAAAAAGAGAGAGAAAGAGAGGGGAAGAACAACTAACATTTTGTATTTCTTTGTGTGCTCAGGATCAGGTAGGGATCAAGATGAGTTTAAATTTTAAATAGGGATGGTCTCTGATAGGAGATTAGGGATAGTTAAGTGAGGCAAGTAAGTTAAGTCAGGTAAGTTAAGAGTCAGAGCCTACCTTTATTTATTTTTTAAAAAAATATTTATTTATTTATTTCTATTTATATATGACAGTGGAATGCATTACAATTCTTATTACACATATAGAGCACAATTTTTCATACCTCTGTATACAAAGTATATTCACACCCATTTGTGTCTTCTATACCTGTACTTTGGATAATAATGATCATCACATTCCACCATCATTAATAACCCCATGCCCCCTCCCTTCCCCTTCAACCCCTTGGCCCTATCTAGAGTTCATCTATTCCTCTCATGCTACCACCCGCTCCCTATCCCACTATGAATCAGCCTCCTTATATCAAAGAAAACATTCAGCATTTGGTTTTTTGGGATTGGCTAACTTCACTTAGCATTATCTTCTCTAACTCCATCCATTAACCTGCAAATGCCATGATTTTATTCTTTTTTATTGCTGAGTAATATTCCATTATGTATATATACCACATTTTTATCTATTTAAAATTTTTATATCTTATTCATTACAGATATTATTTATCTTGATTAATGAGTGTTTTTGATAACCCCTTAAATTTTTCACCAAGGCAAGTAGACTTACTTTCTTTGCCTTTGTCCCCAACCTGGTGAGGAAAATGAGACATAGAGGTCAAATAAGTTACTCATGAACATCCCACTAGAAAGTGGCAGAGTTGAGCCAAGAGCAGTGGCACATGCCTGTAATCCCAGCAAGAAGGCTGAGGCAGGAGGACCACAAGTTCAAGGTCAGGCTCAGCAACTTAGCAAGGCCCTAAGCAACTTAATGAGACACTGTGTCAAAATAAAAAATAAAAAAAGCTGGGGATGTGGCTTAGTGGTTAAATAGCCCTAGGTTCAATTCCTGGGACCAAAAGAAAAAGAAAAGAAAGTGGCACACCCAATTAGAATAAGTTACACTCCATGTTGTATAATATGTCAAAATACACTTTGCTGTCATGTATATCTAAAAAGAACAAATAAAAAAGAAAGTGGTGCAATTGAAATTGGAAGTCAAGTTTACTTGGGTCTATTCTCATGCTTTTTTTCCCCCCACTAAGCCATCAGTCTTTTTTTGTGTGTGTGCTGGGGATTGAACCCAGAGGCACTAAACCACTGAGCCACATCCCCATCCTTTTAAAAATATTTTATTATTTTATTTAGAGACTGAGTTGCTTAGGATCTCACTAAATTATTTTGAGCCTGGCCTTCAACTTCCGATCTTCCTGTCTTAGCCTCCCAAGCTGCTGAGATTACAGGAATGCACTACCATGCCCAGCCAGATTTAATTTTTAAAAACACTTTTTATTTGCAGTTGGTTGAATCCATAGAGGTGGAACCTGTAGGTATGAAGGGCTGATTGTAATTGTATGACATCTGGTGCTTTTTTGCCCCCCTCCCCCCAGGGCTGAGGATTGAACCCAGGGCCTTGTGCATGCAAGGCAAGTACTCTACCAACTGAGCTATATCCCCAGCCCATCTGCTGCCTTTTGTGTGTGAGTGTAGAGGGCATTCACATGCACACTGGGGATTAAAAGAAACTCACGCACATGCTCTATCACTGAGTTACACCCACAAACCCATTAGTCTCTTCTTTTAATTTTTTTTTAGTTGTTAATGAACATTTGTTTTATTTATTTATATGAGGTACTGAGAATTGAACCCAGTGCCTCACTCATGCTAGGCAAGCACTCTTGCCACTGAGTCACAACCCCAGCCCTTCTTAAAACTCCTTTTGGGGCCGGGTGCAGTGGTACATGTCTGTAATCCCAGTGATTTGGGAGGTTGAGGCAGAAGGATTATGAGTTCAAAGCCAGTCTAAGCAATTTAGTGAGGCTCTTAGCAACTCAGTGTGAAACCCTGTCTCAAAATGAAATATAAAAAAGGGCCGGGAATATGGCTCACTGGTTAAGCACCCCTGAGTCCAATACCTGGTACAAAAACAACAACAACAACAAACTCCTCTTGGTGCCTGAGATTCTCTCTCCTGATTTTCCTCTCACTTTTTTGACCATAACTTTGTTCTGTGTGCTTTGTGGACTCTCTTTTCCTTCCCATATCTTAAATGTCTGTCACAGAATTGTATATACCCTCCTTGGGCATACTGATGACTATCCATGCTTGATCATTAGCCCAGACTTCTCTAATTGAGCTGCCTACAAATCATCTCCACTTGGGTGCTTTTAAAGGTATCTTGATTCAAAAACCCCAAATCAAGTTTCTCTTAGTCCTCCTACTCCCATCTCTCCCAATATTTTCTCATGTTTGGAAAATGGTAACACCTGTTTACCCAGGCATCCACACCAAAGACCTCAGAATCTTTCTTGACTCTTTTCTTCAGTGGCTACAACCAATAAGACGCCAAGTTCTGTTGATTATGCTTTCAAAGTATTCTTTTAAAAATCTTTTAAAAAAATCTGTTCTACTTAGTTGTACATGACAGCAGAATGCATTTCAATTCATCATGCACAAATGGAGCACAACATTTCAATTCTGGTTGTACACAGTGTAAAGACATACTATTCGTGTAACCATCCATGTACCTAGGGTAATGATGTCCATCTCATTCCACCATCTTTCCTATCCTTATAACCTTTCCCCAATCTTCCTTTTGCCCAATCCAAAGATCCTCCATTCTTCCCCCACCACCACCACCACCACCATTGTAGATCAGTATCCACTAATCAGTGAAAACATTTGACCTTTAGTTTTTAGGGACTGGCTTATTTCGCTAAGCATAATATTCTCCAATTCCATCCATTCACCTGAAAATGCCACAATTTTATTCTCTTTTAATGCTGAGTAATATTCCACAGTTTCTTTATCAATTCATCTATTGATGGGCATCTAGATTGGTTCCACAGTTTAGCTATTGTGAATTCAGCTGCTATAAACATTGGTGTGGCTATATCACTATAGTACACTGATTTTAAGTCCTTTGGGTATATCAAAGTATTCTTTTTTTTTAAAAAGAGAGAGTGAGAGAGGAGAGAGAGAGAGAGAGAGAGAGAGAGAGAGAGAGAGAGAGAGAGAATTTTTAATATTTATTTTATAGTTCTCGGTGGACACATCTTTGTTGATATGTGGTGCTGAGGATCGAACCCGGGTCGCACGCATGCCAGGTGAGCGCGCTACTGCTTGAGCCACATCCCCAGCCCCTCAAAGTATTCTTAACTTATTTTTTTTTCTATCTTCAATGCTAGTCCAGGTCTCTACCTGATCTCTTTGTTTCCAAGTATCTCTCTCCCAATCCATCCTTCATTCTATTTCCAGAAGAACCTTCCTTAATAAAGCAAATTGATTACATTACTCCCCCTGGCTTATAGGACAAAGTCTAAAGCTCCATAACACAAAAACAAACACCATTCTTTTTTGTTTTTGTTTTTGGTACCAGGGACTGAACTCAGAGGCACTCGGCCACTGAGCCACATCCCCAGCCCTATTTTGTATTTTATTTAGAGACAGGGTCTCACTGAGTTGCTTAGTGCCTCACTATTGCTGAGGCTGGCTTTGAACTTGCCATCCTACTGTCTCAGCCTTCCGAACCGCTGGGATTACAGGCGTGTGCCACCCTGCCCAGCCAGACACCATTCTTCATGACCCAATTCATATCTATTTCTTCTGTTTTACATCTCACCTCTCTTCCTTTCCTCCCCCAATCTATGCTAAACTCAGGAAGTGTTTGCAACAAACCAGTCTATTTTGTGCTTTAGGGGCCTTTTCTCATCCAGCTTTCTCTGTCAGCAAAGCCCTTCCTGTATTGATCTTGCAAATGCCTACTCTTCTTTGAAGATTTAACTCTCAATTTTCTGTCATCATCTAGGGAGATTTGACCACTCTCTGATGTGCTTCCTCTGTACCCAATACATAATTTTATTCAGCACTCACAACATTTTATTCCATTTATGCTTTTACATATCTACTTTTTCCCTTGTAAACTTTAAGCTTCAGGATGGCAGTGCTCTTTGAATGATTGATGTCTGTATCCAGAATACTTAATACAGTGCCTAGCACAGGGAGACAATAAATACTGGGTCAGTGAATAGATTTTTTTAATGAAAAATAAAGCAGTGGACCAAACTAGTAAGACACTTGATAAAAATGTCATCAATATACTCCCAAATGAGGATTATGCCAATCTGAATAGTGAAAACTATGAATGACCTATTACCCTAAAATCTATATAATTCTATTATTTTGTAATATATCTAGTGACTCCTTCTTCTGTCCTATAACGTTTCCTTTTGGGTTGCCATTGGACCTTGTACAGACATCTATTATATACAATTAAACATGCTGCTATAATAATGTCATTTACATATCCACCCCCCACTAGACTGAGAGCTTCCTGATCCTGCCTTAGTTCTCTCTGTATTTTCAATGCACATACCAAAGTAGGTGTTCAATAAGTATTTGAATTAAGCTAACAAAAGTATTATCTCGTAAATGTCTAAAGTTTATTTCAATGAACAGTGGAATGATTTTTGTCTTATTATATTAAGATATATAAGGAGCTAATATTTACATACATTTTTATTTCTCTATTTGCACAGCAATTTTTATAGATTCCACAAATGTAAAATCCAGTTCAGTTCTTTTTGGAAGTATCATAAATGCCAAATTAGGGAAGTACAACTTTTTAATATATTTTTTTATTTTACTTATTTCTTTTTATGTGGTGCTGAGGATCAAACCCAGGGCATTGCAAAATGCTAAGCAAAAGCGCTACCACTGAGCCACAACCCCAGCCCTAGGAAAGTACAACTTAAAGAAGCTTTATCATACCATGCCTTGCCTTGTTTTATTTTTTGGTATTCATTCATGTGCATCTGGGTTTGTATAAGGCAGACCCTAGGAAATGTGGATGTGGCTAACACATACCAATTTTTATTGGCCCAGTGAATTTTCTTTTAAATCCTTAATGCTTATAATTTCTTTTTTTAAAATATAAATGAGCTCCCCTTTAAAAGATTAAGTTTATTTTAATTTATTTATATGCAGTGTTGAGAATTGAACTCAGTGCCTTATACATACTAGGCAAGTGCTCTACCACTGAGCCACAACCCCAACCGACTTATGATTTCTTTTTAGCAGCGGTAGGAATTGAATCCAGTACCTTGTACTGGCAAGCACTCTACTACTAAGCTACATCCTCAACTCAATGGTTATAATTTATAATTGACAACTTTTTAAAATTATGAAGCCAAATTCTTTGCTTTATGACATTTCGTGCATGTCTTAGTCCATTGAAACTACTATAACAAAATACCATAAACAACAGAAACTTATTTCTCATGGTTCTAGAGTCAGGGAAGTCCAAGGTCAAGGTGCCAGCAGATTTGGTGTCTGTTGAGGACATTCATTTTGGTGACTTCTAGCTGTGTCCTTACATGGTATAAGGGGCAAGAGAGCACTCTCTGGGACCTCTTTTATAAAGGCATTATCCCATTTATAAGGACTTCACCCCACAGCCTTATTAAATCCCAAAGGCTTTATGTACTAATACCATGATCTTGTGGTTTAGGATTTCAACATGAATTTGGGGAGGACAAAAATATTTACACCATAGTAGTACTATTACTAAGTTTTAAATCACAGGGAACATAACAGATTGCTTGCTTTTTTCTTAATTATAAGGCTTTTATTTAGGGGACAAAGTGAAAAATGGGATTCCCTTGGCTGGTGTGTAACTGCCATAACAGGGAAGGAGGCCCCTGTTTGTTTTTCTTCATTTGAATGTTAGTCATGGTTAACACAGTGTTTTTCTTATGACATTCCCATTCTAGAAACGTGCTTACAAGAGCTATGTTCGAGCTCTCCCTCTGCTGAAGAAAATGGGCATCAATTCCATTCTCCTCCGAAAAAGCATCGGTGCCCTTGAAGTAGCCTGCGGCATTGTCATGACCCTTGTGCCTGGGCGTCCCAAAGATGTGGCCAACTTCTTCCTACTCTTGTTGGTGTTGGCTGTGCTCTTCTTTCACCAGCTGGTTGGTGATCCTCTCAAACGCTATGCCCATGCTCTGGTGTTTGGAATTCTGCTCACTTGCCGCCTGCTGATTGCCCGCAAGCCTGAAGATCGGTCTTCTGAGAAGAAGCCCTTGCCTGAGAATGCTGAGGATCAACCCTCCTTATATGAAAAGGCCCCTCAGGGCAAAGTGAAGGTGTCATAGGAAAGTGGAAGTGCAAAAAGTGGACCTTCCAGGCAGTTGCCTCCATGACACCCAGGAAGATGTCAGTGTGTATTTTTCATTTGATTTATTTATCTTGGGGAAAATGGAAAATATAATCTGCAAGTTAATTGGCTTGTGTACATTGTACTCTAAAATGACCTCCCCACATTGACATTTGTGCACCACCTGTAATCACTCTGGGGCAATGCTCACATCTTGCTGCATGTACATGTATAAGGCTACTATTGAAGTGTATTTGTGAGATGGACTCCAGCAAGCATGTGACTGTGAGATTATGTGTGGGGAAATGTATTGAACTACTGTGTGTGTACACACACCCACATGTGGAGAAGGCTCTGATCTTGAACTAATCCTGCACAGGTATCCTTCCCTTTATAAATTGATTCCAGTAAAGATAGAATAAAACAAATTTCCTAAAAAGAGAATTCCATTTTTGGTATAAAACAAGTGACCTGTTCCCTGGTGGGGATGGTATGTTCTCTAGATAAAGCTGAAAACTTAAACTCACCACTTTAGGGAAAAATTCCTTTAATTTGAAACACTGAGTTATGTGTAAAATTAATTAATTAGCCTTTGCTTCAATAGTTAAGTTTTAAATACTTCATATTGAGTTTAATTTAAACAAAGGATACATGCAGTCAATTGATGGTCTATTCTTCAAGTGATAAAATAGGAGGTTTCACCTTGCTTTTGTTCAAGCCCAACCTACTAAGTTCTTTTACTAACATTTAAAAACTGAAACAGTAATCTTGTTACTAGACATCTTCTTCGGATTTTCTTAAGCTCACAGCTGCCTCACTTCCACTATTCTTAGTAGCTAACCAGGATTTGGCAGCTGCTCCACTGTTGTGGTTGAGGGAGCAGGCATTGGTCTTGTTAGAAATCGGAATCTCAAACATTAGCTATTCTCTGAAACTGTCTCTGAAAATTGACAGAGAAGCTGCATCCTGTTTCCCTGCCAAACAGATTTACTACCCCTATTGATTCTTCACTGAACTTTGCCAGTGTAAGCAGAGTTCAAATCACCCCCAGAGTTGTCTTCCCTACACTTCTTTATCATTCCAGTAGGTGGAGTTTAGCTGGGGGAAGGACATTTGACATGGGTTAGTTGGATTGAGCAGTATGGAAATTTGCTTCCTTCATCACATACTGCTGTTTCTCCTTGTTAAATGTGCTTTGATGGTTTTAGTATTATTGTGCCAGGGATGGGAAAAGGGGTGGGGGGTTGTGTGTGGGGAGAGTACCTATTGTATTTTCTTCAGTGTCATTGTTCTTGGTAATTGATACCTCTGTCTTATTTCTCTCATTCTTTCAAAATAAAATTTTTTTTGAAATTTGGAGGAAATTGTCTGGATAAATACTGAACATATGAAAAGAAAGGGTATTTAAAAGGATTCAGGCTTTTTTGTTGTTGTTGTTTTTGGTCTGAATGAAGGAGGAGAAGAAAGAGAAAGTATAAGTATGATCACTTAATACACTAATGAAGTTGCCAAGGCCAGTTTGCTAATTCCTTATAAGTTCCCTCGCAACTTTTTTTTTTTTTTTTTTTGGCAGTACTGGGGATTCAACCCAGGGCCTTGCACATGCTAGGCAAGCACTCTACTACTGAGTTACACCCCCAGCCTTTTCTATTTTATTTTCAGACTGGATCTTGCTAAGTTGCCCAACCTGGTTTCAAACTTGGGATTCTCCTGCTTCAGCCTCCTAAGTACCTGGTCCCTCACTTTTTTTTTGAATGCATGTAAGACAGAAAGTTGTAGTTAGGATCTCAATACAATTTCCAGGTTTGGGAATTCTTTATTAGTTGATGCCTAGGGAAGGTAAATTATTTCAGAGAAAATTGAAGGTTTATTAAATAAATATGAAGTACTGTCTCACTATGTACATGTCCATAGAGAGGTCTAAGTTTTGCAGTGCCCAAAATTTGTCATGTTAGGCAAGTTATTTCATTGCTTAGGGCACAAGTTTCATGGGCTTAAAAAAATAAAAGGAAAAAGGTTGCTGGGCATGGTGGTGCACACCTGTAATTCCAGTGATTCAGGAGGATGAGTCAGGAGGATTGAAAGTTCAAGTAGCCTGGGTAACTTAGCAAGACTTTACCTCAAAATAAAAAGTAAAAAGGGTTGGGATGTAGCTTAGTGGGAGAGTACCCCTGGATTCAATCCCCAATATTGCAAATAAATAAATAGGTGTCAAAATCTTAAAATCTCTTCCAATGTACCTTTATTTGAGGCTATGAAATGATTAAATGCATGAAAAATGACAAAATTTCAGTTTTACTAAAGAGTAGCTATCATAGAAAAATTGCACAGTCTCTATTTTCATGCATGACTAAATAAGAGTTTGTCAAACTACTCTGAAAACCACATAAAAATAAGATGTGGTAAATAGTCATTTCTTTTTTTCCTTTTATGGAGGGGCAGGGATTGAACTCAAGGGCACTTGAGTACTGAGCCCCATCCCCAGCCCTTTTTATATTTTATTTAAGAGACAGGGTCTCAGTGAGTTGCTTAGTGCCTTGCTGTTGTTGAGGCTGGCTTTGAACTTGCCATCTCCTGCCTCAGCCTCCCTACCGATGGGATTACAGGCATGCACCACCGCTCCCAGACATAAGTAGTCATTTCAAATACATTATCTTAACCTTTGATTATTCATTTTTCTCTAAGATTGCAAATTTTCCACCTACATTATGTTTTGGCCTCAAATCAGGGAGTACCATTACATTTATAGCTTTCCTCTAGTTTTAAAAAAAATTTTCATTTATTTATTTTTTGTACCAGGAATTGAACCTAGGGGCACTTAACCACTGAGCCATATCCTCAACCCTTTTTATATTTTATTTAGAAACAGAGTCTCACTGAGTTGCTTAGGGCCTCAGCTAAGTTGCTGAGGCTGGCTTTGATTACAGGCAGGCGTGCCATGACTGGCTTATTTATTTATTTATATAAAGGCATTGGGGATTGAACCCAGGTGCCGAAGTCTGGCTAGGCACAAATCAGGAGCCACTCAAGCAGGAACAAACTTTATTTCCAAACTCCCCCAAACGCCACCCATGCAGTGGCCTTCTCCGGGACACACCACACACCAACTGGAACTCCCTCCACCAGAACTTCACCAACCAATGAGAACTCCCCAGGAATCCCCTGGAGAACTCCAAAGTAGGGGGCACCTGAGGCGGACAGCAGGGGTCTGTATACAATTGCATACACAGCCAGTTTCAATCCAGCATCATCCAGTCACAGCAATTATAGACAGCTTAACTTAATTATCATCATCTTAATAGCTGCCTCTCAACCATTACTTCTGGCAAAATGCCAGGGGCCATTCCAACTTGGCTGTGGCTCTCAGCATCCAGGTGCACTTTACCACTGGGCTACAACCCCAGACCCCCTTTTTTGATAGTGGGGATTAAACCCAGGGGCACTTAATCACTAAGTTACACCCCCAACCTCCTTTATTTTTTATTTTGAGACAGGGTCTCATTAAATTGCTGAGGCTGGCCTTCAACTTGCAATTCTCCTGCCTCAGGCTCCCTAGTTCATAGGATTACAGGTGTGCACCACCACATCTGGCAACCCCAGACTTCAAAAAAAAAAAGCATCTATTTATTTTCCATACCAGGGATCAAACCTAGGGGTGCTTTGCCACTGAGCTATATCCCCAGCTCTTTATTTTTTTATTTTGAGACTGGGTGTCCCTAAGTTTCTCAGGGCTTCCGCTAAATTTCCCAGGTTGGCCTCTAACTTCTGATCCTCCTGCCTCAGCTTCAGCAGTCGCTAGGTGTACAGGCTACAGGCGTGGACCATCGCTCTAGTCTTTTTTTTTTTTTTTTTTAAGATAGGGTCTGGTTTAGTTGCTGAGACTGGACTCAAACTTGCCATTTTCCTGCCTTAGCTTCCCCAGTTGCTGGCCTAACCGTTATGCACCACCACACCAGGTTTATAGTTCTCTTATTCCTAGTTTAAAAAGAAATTAAATCAGGTCTCAGACTAAGCCATTGTTAATATTTTAGCGAGTTTAAGGTCAATGGATTCTTCAAGGTTAGGCATATACTTGCTACAGCCCACAGTCTGCAACCTTGAAGGTGGTTCAACATCTGGTTTAGGATACAAGTTTCCAGAAAACGTAGGAGGTTATCCATACCTATCCTAGGTAAAAGGAGGGCAGAACGTCGTTTTTTCCTCTCAGCCCCCTAGCTTCAGGAGGAGAGCGCCTGAAAACTTTAAATCTCAGCATGGGAGAAGCCGCCTTTACAGTGAAGTTTGCGGTTTCACATTTTCCTACAGATTCAAATTGATATTTGGGGTCAATCTGGGCAAAATAAACACTACAATCGATCATGTTAAATTTAACAATCTTGACACCAGTTACCGGTTCTACGCAAAATGACGAACGCGAACATTATTAGAAAAGTGAGAACACCAGCCAATGAGCTAACTCCAGCAGCAATGGCCCACTCGCTGCGCTCCCCCGGCTTAGGTAGGTGGGGCAAACCGCTCTGGGTAATTGGGTCAGCGTCATTGTCTGCGCGCGCCGACTCCCTCCATAGAGCTGCATTCCAACCAATCAGGCTCCAGCAGAGCACGTCACTCTGCCCAGTCGCCGCCGGATCTCCGCGGAAGCGCATGCGCGGGGCGCGGCCCGCGCCTTTGAATCCAGAAGGCGGCTTTCAGACTCCGGAGCTTGGGGGCTGACGAGTGTTTCAGGTGAGGAACTTTTAAACACCGTAGGAAATGGGACCTCTGAGAGCGAGGGGAATATTTCAACCTCTGAGGGCGGTACTGCGCTGTGAAGGATAACTGGGATAGAGTTTTCTTCCAGCTCAGGAATTTGCCTAATGGGTGTTGACTTTGACAATTTGGCTCTCTGCTTTGGCAGGTTGTGAGAGTGAGTGATCCTTGGCAAGCACTGGAACGGTTCACTCCATGGGGTCAGAAGCTGCTTCCCTGCTTTCTTTCTTAGGACTCTAGGAAACAACTCCAAGTTGGACAGTTCCACTGGATTGGACATATTTGTTACTCTACTGTTTTGGCATCTGTTCTAGGTAGGTGAGATTGAGTGTCATTACAATCATTCTCTTACTTTTCCCTATTCGAAGTCAAAATTTTAGAATTCATTCTTGGTTTTCCTCTTTTTCTTACATCTCATTCTTTTGTCACAGCCTGTCCAATCTACCTTCACAACATATACTGAATCCAGTCTTTTTCCATCATCTTCTGGACTTCTCCAAGATCCTTTAAGTGGTCTTGCTGCTCTTTGACCCCTAACATTTTAGTCTCCATACTGCAGATAAAATGATCTTAAAACACAAATTGGATATCGCTCCCTCCTCTAACCACCTCCGTCCTCCTCTCCCTGTGGGAAAATCCAAACTCCTTATCGCTGGCCTACAAGACCCAGTATACTCCCTGGCTGCCTTTCTGACTCTCACCACCCTTTGCCTCGTTCACTCTCACCATACTGGTGTTGCTGCCGTTTCATTAACATACAAAACACTTTCTTGCTTTAAGGTCTTAGTATGTTTTCCTTTTCTCTCCGTATAAACTATTCTTTCACTAGAGGTTTACATGGTAGGTTTCTTTCTTTCTTTTTTTTTTTTTAATTTTTATTGGTCATGTTAGGTTTCTTGACACCCAAATATCAGCTTAAAGGTAACCTCAGAAGGGTTTTCTCTGAACACTTATTTCAATAGATTCCCACCCCATGCTATTTCTATCACATCCCTGTATATTCGTTATTATTTGTTATTGGTTGATTCTTAATTTTCCCCAGCCTCTCACTCCAGTGTAAGTTTCATGAATGTAGTGACCTTGATTGTTTTATCCCTGGTAGGTAGAATTATGCTTGGCATATAGACAGTGTTCAGTAATTATTTACTGAATACATGCATTAATAAATGGAGAATGTTTCTGTCTTGAGAATGTTTAGTCTGCCTCCCAGTTTGGCTTTTTAACTATGCAGTTTTAACTGAGCACTGACAAAGTAGGGAACATAATGATTAAAAGCAAAATCAAGGAGGAATACAGAAAATAGGAGTGGAGAAAGTAGAGTACATGAGGTTTATTAGTTTTGGACTTGCTTATATGATATAGCCATTCTAAGAGGGCACTTAAATTTCACAGCTGATAAATGTTACCTTCTTCAGTTGTTAGTTTCTCTTTAGATCAAGGTAAGCTTTTTGAAAAAGTTAACCTGTAGGTTTTATTTTCTAGATTATTGTCAACTTATTTATTGAATACCGTTTATGTGCCAGGTACTAAGTACTAAATGTGGGAATATAGGTAGATGTGACCCCTGTCTTTTTGGGGAAAAAAGTGTTGTTTGGCTGACTAATGATAACTTGACACTTGTTTCTGTATAGAACATATGCAATAATGTCACCTCAAAAGAGAGTCAAGAATTCCCAGGCACAAAATAGAACTTCACAAGTTAGTAATAGTTGTCAGACCAAACTCTCAGCTTGGAAAGCAAAACCAAGCAACTCAAAGAGCATCTTGAAACAAAACAACACTGTGGAAGATTGTGAACATGGTGATGATCAAGCTGAAGATGCTCTGCAAATAACATTGGAATACTTTGAAAAAGGTAAAGACAGATCATTTCCTTATGAAAGTCCTATTTTGATAAAAATACTTATTTTTTTCTTAAGATTTTTTTAAAGGAAAACATGTTTTTTTTCTCATTTATGCTTTTGTTTATTTACATTTGTTGAACATTTACTATACATCAGTGTGCTAGGTATTATTATGGACACATAATGAAACATCTTTCCCAGTGGAGTGGTTCCCAAACTGCTGTACATCATGATCACCTGAGAAATTTAAAATATACTGATGCCTAGCATCTACACTTAGACATTCTGATTTTTTAAAAATATTTTTTAGTTGTCAATGGATCTTTTACTTTGTTTATATGCACTGCTGAGGATCAAACCCAGGGCCTCACACATGCCAGGCAAGTGTTCTACCACTGAGCCACAACTCTAGCCCTTAGACATTCTGATTTTATTGGTGTAAGATGTAACCTGGCATTAGGACTTCTTTTATTTTTTGTGGGACTGGGGATTGAACCCATGGCCTTATGCATGGGAGGGAAGCACTTTACCAACTGATCTATATCCCCAACCTGCATTAGGGCTTCTTAAAGGCTTCCTAGGTGATTCCAATATATAGTAAATTTTGAGAACCATTGTCCTAGTGTTTAAAGAGACTATAGTCTAAGTTGAGTGCTTTTAGTTAATTTATAGCAAGGATGCCAGAACATGATTCAGTTTTTCTCACTGAAAGTACTGTTGCTGTTAAATATTTTAGACTTTTAAAGGCTTTCAAGGGTGGGAATTTTTTTTTTTTTTTTTTTTTTTGGTAAAGTCATTCCTTTAGTGCATGCCGAGTTGTAATTGTTGGGGTTAAGGACCGAAAAAAATTTAAAGGGCTTCTTATTTAATAGTATTCTTTTCTTAAGGTCCTATTAAAACTTCACGAAGTAAAGATAAAATCTTGGAAAAACACTTGAAAACTGTGGAGAATATGGCTTGGAAGAATGGGTTAGCTCCAGACGCAATTGACATTCTATTAAATGCAGCACTCAGTGGCAAATTTGGTATGTCAAGTGGATACATTTGTCATGTGTTTGCTATTGGTTTTGCCTTTCAGACTTTGAATTAGATTGTTCATTGGAATCAGTGGCAGTTCTTTATTTTGCTATTCTCTTAAGATTAATCTGGTAAGATTATAAAATAGCCTTTCTTGTGTTCAGAGTACTTTATGAGCCAAAAATTTCTGTTTGCATATTGCTGAAATGACCAATTATCACCTCTTTACAAATTAAACGTGGAATCTTGTCACCAAACATGGAATCGTTTTTAGTTTTTTTTCTTTTTTTGATTAAGCATAGATAATATTTTATTTTATTTTTTGAAAATATTTTAAATAATGTTTCTGCAAGGAATTTTAGAGATCACTTAGTCTATTTCATTGCTTTTAGGTTTACTTATCTAGGACAAGTTTCTATTTGCACTGCTTTCATTCTAGTGCCTGTGACCTTAAAAGTCAAAATGCTTTTTCTTTTGTGTAAATGTTTCTTTTTCTGTTCTCAGGTTATTGATTGGTGGATTGGGTAGGAGGGGTTCTTAGAAATAACACCTGGTCAATATTATTTTTACTTGAAAAGATTTCTTTTAACCTTCACTCATCTAAATTCAGAATTGCAAGGTATTTTAGTCCCTAAACATACCCATTTTAAAGAGGAGGAAATATTCCTAGAATAATTAGAGACTTTCCTTTTTTATTTCTTTTGGTACCGGGGGTTGATCTCAGGGGCACTCCACCACTGAGCCACATCCCCAGCCCTATTTTGTATTTTATTTAGAGACAGGGTCTCACTGAGTTACTTAGCACCTGGCTTTTGCTGAGGCTGGCTGTGAACTGCTATCTTCTTGCCTTAGCCTCTCAAGCTGCTGAGGTTATAGGCATGTGCCACTGCACCTGGCAAGACTTTCTTTTTTTTCTAAGTTTTTTTTTTAATTGTAAATGGACACAAAATCTTTATTTTACTTATGTATTTTTATGTGGTGCTGAAAAATTGAACTCAGTGCCTCATGCATGCGAGGCAAGCGCTCTACCACTGAGCTACAATCCCTTTCTTAATGTCAGAGCCCAAACTGGGGAAATTAGATCTCCTGTTGCACTTATACTGTACTATATGGCTAATGCTTTTTTTCCTACTTAAAAAAAAAAAAACTAATACATTCATCAATACTGAATTCTTTTAATACTAAGTATTTCTGGACCCTGTGTATTAGCTTTCTTTGTGTATACTGGAGCATCCAATTTACAAGTGTGTGTGTATGTGTGTGTGTGTGTGTGTGTGTGTGTGTGTGTGTGTGTGTGTGTGTTTTAAAGTAACAACACTGTACTAACTAAATTCAATCTGTGACTCAAGTATTTGTTTTTCCTCTTTAACCTGATTAGTTCTGTGTGTTTTCTTAGAAAATTAAGTTAGACCTAATAAAACTGACTTTTATTCTTGTAGGTAATAGTTTCAAATTGTTTGGTTCTAATACCTTTCCAGGAGTCCATGTTGATTAGTGTCTATCAAGATCAATTTTACCACTCACTTATCCCATTAAAAGATGTATAGAATGTACATTTTTTCTATTTTGGAATTATCTTTAGTGATATTAATGGTTAGGGAGTTTTCATGTTATATGCCATTGTGTTTCAAAAGGCATGTCTCAGGCTCTGGAAACTTGTACATAACAATTTAAAGTGAAACACTCTGCCTCTCTGTTGTTTTCATTTTTTTTGTTGGGCTGGAATTTATCGAGGTTGAATATGACCTCCTTAATTCCTTTTCCCTTTTAGTTAGTTCTATGATACCTCCCCATCTGTACTAGATCTTTATATATAGCTCTTTTGGGAAATTGAAATGCATATTTAGATGCATATTTAGGGGACAATTATACTAGAAATATCATTATAATTAGGTGCAAAGGGACTTTAGATCCTGAGAAATTAATTAAAAAGTCACTGGAAGTAAAAATAAAGGTAGTATTGAGTTCCTTCTTTGATTTGGTACATGTGTAAGGTGTTAATGGTGAGACTCTTTAAAAATTTAAAAAGGTTAGTGAACAGGAGTGGGAGAGGAAAAAAAATATAAAAACAAGAAACCTCAGAGTGGAAAGCAGGGATTTTTATTCTTGTGATTTTTTTTTTAACTTGACATCACTGCTTTATTTCTTCTCCACAGGGTGATGGGGTAGAAATTGGTGACATATTTTAATTATTGAAGCTTATTGCATAGAAGTTAGAATAAAGAATATACAAAGCCAGTGTCTGTAATCATTTCTGTTACCAGATGAGAGAATACCATGGAGACCAGAAGGCAAGATGGAAAGATTAGAGTAGGATAAAATAATATCACCTCCAGCTAATTCCAAGAAGATCTGTTTCATTCTGCTATCCTTCCCCGTTTTATGGGGCAGTGGAGGCTACAAATTTATTTATTTATTCTTAACTGTAGCATCTCATGCAACATGTCTACTAGTCTGAAACCAGTCTATTTTGCCATTAAAAATAAGAAAAAATTGATATTTCCCTGTGATTAAAGACTTTTTTAAAAATATTTTTTAGTTTAATTGCCAATGGATTTTTAACTTTGTTTATTTTATGGGATGCTGGGGATTGAACCCCATGCCTCATGCATGCTAGGCAAGCGCTCTACCACTGAGCCACAACCCCAGCCCTGATTAAAGACTTTTTTTAGATATAATTTACATACCATAAAATTTGTGCATTTGAAAGTTCAGTGTTACCACTGGGTAATTCCCAAATATTTTCATCACTTCAAAAAAAAAACCTTGTGTTCATCCTCCCCTTTAAAATAGAAATATGTGGGCCAAATAATTTGCTTCATATTTTATTTCAGGATCTGAAAGTACAATTTTGTTTTTACTAGTGTTTTATAATGATGATAAGAGGTACTAAATGTTATATAGTGTGTTGGTTTTTATTGTCTTCAAGGTAAAGTATTATTCGTATGACCAATAGTGAATAATAGTAAGTAAACAACTGAGATACTAAAACATAGTTTAATTTCAAGTTTGTTGTCCAGGGAATGCTATAAATACGCGGATACTGAAGTGCCTGATTCCAGCAACTCTAATATCAGAACATTCTGTGGTTAAGGCAGTCTCCTGGCTCTGTGTTGGCAAGTGTTCTGGTAGCACCAAGGTAATCTTTTTAAACACTTTGATGGTAAGTCCTTCAGAACCACTTAAGGGCTAGCAAGGAAGAGCCACTTATGAAGTAATGGACGTGGTCTTTTGTGTAAAGCCTGTAGTTTTGGAACAGTATAGCTTGATACGAGGACTCTGTTCGAACAGAAATTTTTACTGAGAAATAAAATCTATTATTGTATTTTGTGATAGAAGCGTCTAAAACAGCCCTGAGGGGGAAATTAAGCTCTTCTATGCCCGTTAGTTGTATTTTTCTAAAGATAAGCTTTTTGTCTCTCGATAGGTACTTTTTTATCGATGGCTGGTTGCAATGTTTGACTTCATTGATAATAAGGAGCAAATTAACTTGCTTTATGGCTTCTTTTTTGCTTCATTGCAAGATGATGCACTGGTAAGTAATCACTAGATGCGTCTAGCATCAATCAAATAGTACATGGATGTGAATTGATGCACCATATATGCTTCAGGGTGCTACAATGTGTTTTTCTGTATTTATTTAAAATATATCAAATATACAGGAATTATAGAGAATAACATAACAGCACTTCACTTTCTCTCAGATTAATTATTGCCATATTTGGTCTATATCATCTTTTAAGGAAATAAAAATATTACAGATTGAGTTGATTCCACATTGCAGTTTCTTTGCTGATCTACAGCAGTGATTACCATTTTTTTCTCTCTTAAACCACTTAAGCAAACTCCATTAGGTCACTTATTCTACATTTTCTTGATTAACACTGCAAAAATTTCATCACAATTAATGATAAGGAGAGGATTACTTTTCATGAGTTGCCAATGGACTGATTATGATTAAATGACATAATTATTCCCATTAAAAACATTAATAGCTCTAAGAAATCAATCTACTGTCCACCTGGAAGACTTTCAAGGATCATTAGTAGTGAGTGACACATCTAGCTGAATTTTTCCTATAAGAAAGGAATTCATTCACTAATTTCATTTTTAAAAATTCATGTTTCAGGGGGCCGGGGATGTGGCTCAGTGGTAAAGTGCTTGCCTAGCATGTGTGAAGCACTGAGTTCAATCCCCACCACCACCAAAAAAAAAAAAAAAAAAAAAAAGATCATGTTTCATCCAGGCATGGTAGTATGCTCTTGTAATCCCAGCTACTTGGGAGGTTGGGGCAGGAGGATAGCAAGTTCAAGGACAACTTGGACAACTTAGTGGGACCCTGTCTCAAAAATAAAAAAGGGCCAAAGGGATGAGATTGTAGCTCACTGGTAGAGTGCTTGCTTAGCATTCACAAGGTCCTGGAATCAATCCCTGTACTATGCCCCCCCCCCCCAAAAAAAAAAAAGTTGTTTCTGTTGTGTTCTTGTATTGTACTAGGCAAAAGTAGAAGATTCAGGCTTTAGCATAAAGTTTCTGTACTCCAAGAATTTAAAGTTTAATTGGGGAATTAAGGAAAGCATATGAGGTTAAATAACTTGAGGGTGAAATTATCAAAGACAATGTATGGTAGTGTGAGGATAGTACTTCCAAGAAGGAATAGAACACTGTAAATCAGAGGGATTACAAAAAACTTCATAAAGTATGTAGGTGTTTGAGCTGGGCCTTGAAGGTAGAATAGAATTTGGGATTTGATGAGAGGAAAAAATATTTGATATAATGGGAATATTTCAAGCAAAGTTCAAGATGTGTATTTTAAGGAATGATGACTAGAAAAACATGTTCAGTACAAACCCATTTTTTTCTAAGTATTTTTTATCTGTAGTTGGTTGAATCTGCTGATGTAAGATAGAGGCTGCAGATAGAGGCTGACTAGAGCTGTTTATGGAAATGAGAATGAAAGTTGACTATAGACAGTTTGGAAGGTCCAGATGAAATTAGAGAACATGAATTTGGGACCTTACAAATATGCAAGAGGGACAGGTGGGGTGGTACATGTCTGTAATCTCAGTGAGGCAGGAGGATCACAAGTTCAAGGCCAGCCTTGGCAACTTAGTGAGGCCCTAAATAATTTAGTGAGACCCTATCTCAAAATAAAAAAAAAAAAAAAAAAAAAAAAAAAAAAAAAACTGGAAATGTGGCTTACAGGTTAAGCTCTGGGTTCAATCCTTAGTACAAAAAAAAGAAAAAATACCCAAACGAGTGGTTTCTCCAGAGTTATGACAAAGGTACAAGAGAGTGATTAAACTTCTGGACCATGGAGTGAAAAGGGAAGAAAGTGAAGACAAAAGAGTGTAGATCTGGAGCACATACAGCTTAGATTCAGGATGCCGTGATGACATTCAAGAAACATTGAGATTAAAAAGTGGACTGATAATAAGTTATAGCACTGAAGTTTAAGATTTCAGGAGGGAATGATTCAATGTAATGGCAAGGTTCTGAGAGACTGTCAGGTGATTTGCTGAAGTACAGTGAGGAAATGAACGTTATTAGAGTAGATATTTTCTATATCCTTATGGATTTTTTTGTTGTTGCTGCCCATCCGTCAATTACTGAGAGGTATGTTGAAAATCAGCTATGAAGGCAGATTTGTCAATCTTCCTTTAAAATTTTCTCAATTTTTGTTCTGTATATATTTTGTGTGTATTATTAGATATATGCACAATTATATATATATATATATATACACACACACATATATGTATGTATATGTATGTATATGTGTGTATATATATAATTGTGCATATACCTAATAATACACTAAAAATATATAGAGAACATATATATGTATGTATATATATGTATATATGTATGTGTATATATATATATATATATATATATATATGTGTGTGTGTATGTGTGTATGTATGTATATATATATATTTTTTTTTTTTCTGGTACTAGGGTTTGAACCCAGCAGTGCTTAACCACTGAGTCACATCCCCAGCCCTTTTTATTTTAAGAAAACGTCTCACTATGTGGCTGAGGCTGTGATCCTCCTGCATCAACCTCCTTAGTTTCTGGGATTATAGGCTTGTGCTATCACACCTGGCCACAATCATAATTCAATCAAACTTTATATCATGGAATAACCCTTTGCTATTAAAATGTTTTTCATCTTAGTTCAATTGTGTGTCTTATATTGGCATTGCTACCCTGCCTTTATTTTGGTTAGTAGCTGCTTAGTATATTTCCATCTTTTTTTTTTTTTTTTTGGTACCAGGAATTTAACCCAGGGGTGCTTAACTCCTGAGCCACAATCTCCAGCCCTTTTTTATTATTTATTTTGAGACAGGGTCTTGCTAAGTTGCTCAGGGCCTTGCTAAGTTGCTGAGGCTGGCCTTGAACTTGTGATCCTCCTGCCTCAGCCTCCAAAGCTTCTGCGATTATGGGTGTGTACCACTGCACCTGTCTATATTTCCATTTTTTAATGTTTTAAAATTTGTTTTTACATACTGGGGATTGAACCCAGAGGCACTTTACTGCTGAATTACATCCTCGGCATGTTTTTTTTTTTTTTTCAATTTGTGGTTCTTTTTTTTAAAGTTCATTATAGTTATACATAATATTGGGGTTCATTTTGACATATTTATATAAGCATGAAATATAGTTGACTCCAATTCAGTCTCCAGTATTTCCCTTTCTCTGCTGTCCTCCCTCCCCCTGTTCCCTTTCCTATACTCTACTGATCTTCTATTTATTTATAGTTTTTTAAAATTACTGTATTGTGGATATACATAATATCAAATTCACTGTGGTCTATGCACATATGTATGTAGGAAAGTTTGGTTAGATTCATTCCACTGTTTCTTTTCCTGTCCCTCCTCCCGCCCCCCAATCCCCTTTCTCTACTCCACTGATCTTCTATTTTCATGAAATGTACCCTTTCTTCTTTCTTTATCCATATTTTGGTCTAGCTCCCAGTTATGAGAGAAGAACATTATGCTAAGTGAAATAATCCAGACCCATTGACTTTTTGGGTCTGGATTATTTCACTTAGCATAATGTTCTTCAGTTTCTTTTATTTACCAGCAAAGGTCATAATTTCATTTTTCTTTATCCCTGAGTAAAACTCCATTGTGTATATATACCACATTTTCTTTATCCATTGAACCCTTTTATTATTTATTTGTTTGTTTGTTTATGGTACTGGAGATTGAATCAAGAGATGCTTTGCCATTGAGCCACATTCCCCAGCCATTTTATTTTTTATTTTAAGACAGGGTCTCTTGCTAAGTTGCTTAGAGCCTTGTTAAATTGCTGAGACTGGCCTTGAACTTGGAATCCTCCTGTCTCAGCCTCCCAAAACACTGGGATTACAGGCATGAGCCACTGTACCCAGTTTATTTTTTGTTTTGAGACAGGGTCTTGCAAAGTTGCCTAGGCTGGCCTCAAACTTGTGATTCTCCTATCTCAACCAAACAAGGAGATGGGATTACAGGCATACACCACTGAGCCCAGCTGCAGTCTTGATTTAAAAAAAAAATCCTTTTCTACCCTTACATCTCAGATGTCTCTTTTTAAAATTGCATACAACTCTGTGTGTGTGTGGTGCTGGGGATTTAACCCAGGGCATTGTGCATGTTAGACAAGCATTCTACTGCTGAGCTATATACTCCAGACCCTGGATTTTAGTTTTGCTCTTTTTTTTCTTTTTATTTCTTTTTTTTTTTGTGGGTTCTAGAGATTGAACCCAGGGGCACTTAACCTCTGAGCCACATCCCCAGCCCTCTTTTTATATTTTATTTAGAGACAGGGCCTTGCTGAGTTGCTGAGGCTGTCCTTGAACTCAAGATCCTCCTGCCTCAGCCTCCCCAACTACTGGGATTACAGGCATGCACCACTGTGCCCTTGTTTGATGATTTTTATTTTTATTTATTTTATTTCTTTTTACTTGAATATTGATTATTGCTTTGGTAGAAATAAACTCAAATATTTTATTTTAGGTTTTCTAACCACTCTCCCCCAATTCTTCTCTATCTCTTTTCTTTTTGTCTACTTTCTTTTGGAATGATTGTGGTTTTCCCTTTATTTTTGTTGGGTTTACATAATCTGTGCTCTTTGGTGTTTTTGTACTAATTTTAGAATACTTACCTAAAGTGTAAGGATAACTGGTATCTTTATCTTGTATAATTCAAGGAACCTAGAGTGCTTTAACTCTGATCACATCCCTCAAAGTTATATGTTATTGTTTGGTATTTCTTCTCCATCCTCCTGTATGCACATAAAGCAGACATTATTATTATCTTTACAATTGAGTTTATTTTCATTTACCTTCATATGTTTTTATTTTTTAAATATTATTTTAGTTGTAGATGTACCTTTGTTTATTTTTATGTGATGCTGATGATCGAACCCAGTGCCTCACACATGGTAGGCAAATGCTCTACCACTGAGCTATAGCCCCAGCCCTACCTTCATATTTACTAGTATCATTTTAAAAGAAAGCTTTTTAATTATAGATGGACAGAATACTTTTATTTTATTTGTTTTTATGTGGTGCCAGGGATCAAACCTAGTGCCTCACGCATGCTAGGCAAACGGTCTACCACTGAGCCACAACCTTGGCCGTATTTACCAGTGTCTTTGCTCATCATTTGCTTTTTGTATCTTAGACCTTTTTTTTTTTAAAAAAAAATTATTTATTTTTATGTGGTGCTGAGGATTGAACCCAGCACTTTATACATGCTAGGCAAGTGCTCTACCACTGAGCCACAACCCCAGCCCCTCTTAGACCTTTAATATGAGATCATTTGCAATTTTTTTGTCTTAACAGTATACTTAATATACTGTAGACCATTATTTCAATGAAAATCTGTTGATTATAAATGCTCTGTCTAAAAAAGTCTTTATTTTTTCCTTGTTTTTTCTTTAGTTTATTATATATGACAGCAGAATGCATTAAAATTCATATTACACATATAGAGCACAATATTTCATGTCTCTGGTTGTGCACAAAGTAGAGTCACACCATTTGTGTCTTCATACATGTGCTTAGGGTATTGATGTCCGTCTCATTCCACCATATTTCCTGCCCCCATTCCCCTCCCTTCCCTTCTCTCCCTTTGCCCTTTTTTAGAGTTCATCTAATCCTCCAATGACCCCCAACCCCATTATGAATCAGCATCCTTAAATCAGAGGAAACATCCGGCAGTTTGTTTTTTTGGGACTGGCTAACTTCACTTAGCATTATATTCTTGAACTCCATCCATTTACCTGCAAATGCCATGATTTTATTCTCTTTTAATGCTGAATAAAATTCCATTGTGTGGAATTTCTTTATCTATTCGTCTACTGAATGGCATCTAGGTTGGTTTAACTATTGTGAATTGTACTGCTATAAACATTGATGAAGCTGTGTCCCTGTAGTATGCTGTTTTTAAGTCCTTTGGATATAGACGGAGGAGTGGGTTAGCTGGGTAAAATGGTGGTTCCATTCCCAGTATTCCAAGTATTCTCCATACTGCTTTCCATATTGGCTGCACCAATTTGCAGTCCCACCAGCAATGTATGAGTGTGATTTTTTCTCCACATCCTTGCCAACACTTATTGTTGTTTGTCTTCTTAATAGCTGCCATTCTGACTGGAGTGAGATGAAATCTTAGAGTACTTTGATTTGCATCTCTCTAATTGCTAGAGATGTTGAACATTTTTTCATATGTTTGTTGATTGATTGTATATCACCTTTTGAGAAGCGTCTGTTTAGTCCCGTGGTCCATTTATTGATTAGGTTATTTGTGTTTTAGGTGTTGAGATTTTTGAGTTCTTTATATATCCTAGATATTAGTGCTCTATCAGTTGTGCATGTGATAAAAATTAGCTCCCAAAATGTAGTCTCTCTATTCACCTCACTGATTGTTTCTTTTGCTGAGAAGAAGCTTTTTAGTTTGGATCCATCCCATTTATTGATTCTTCATTTTATTTCTTGCACTATAGGAGTCTTATTAAGGAAGTTTGGGCCTAATCTGACATTATGAAGATTTGGGCCTACTTTTTCTTCTAATAGGTACAGTGTCTCTGGTTTAATTCCTAGGTCTTTGATCCACTTTGAGTTGAGTTTTTTGCATGGTGAGGAATAGGGGTTTAATTTCATTTTGTTGCATATGGATTTCCAGTTTTTCAAGATCATTTGTTGAAGAGGCTATGTTTTCTCCAATGTATGTTTTTGACGCCTTTGTCTAATATAAGATAACTGAAGTTATTTGGGTTTGTCTCTGTGTCCTCTGTTCTGTACCATTAGTCAAAAGTCTTTTTGGGTGCCAATACCATGCTGTTTTTGTTACTATTGCTCTGTAGTATAGTTTAAGGTCTGGTATAGTGATGACACCTGCTTTACTCTTCTTTGCTAAGGATTGCTTTAGCTATTCTGGGTCTCTTATTTTTCCAGATGAATTTCATGACTGCTTTTTCTATTTGTATGAGGAATGTCATAGGGATTTTATTGGAATTGCATTAAATCTGTATAGTGCTTTTGATAGTATGGCCATTTTGATAATATTAATTCTGCCTATCCAAGAGCAAGATAGATCTTTCCATCTTCTAAAGTCTTTAATTTCTTTCTTTAGAGTTCTGTAGTTTTCGTTGTAGAGGTCTTTCACCTCTTTCATTAAGTTGATTCCCAAGTGTTTTACTGGTTTTTAATGTAGTCACAGTAAGTGCAATCATTAGCCTACTCAGTTTTAGAATATTTTCATCATCTCAAAAAGAAAACCCAAGCCAAATATGGTGACACATGCCTGTAATCCTAGCAGTTTGGGAGGCTAAGACAGGAGGATAGCAAGTTCAAAGCCAGCCTCAGCAACTTAGCCAGGCCCTAAGCAACTTAGCGACACCCTGTCTCAAAAATAAAACATAAGGGGCTGGGGATATATCTCAGTTGGTAGAGTGCTTGCCTTATATGCACAAGGCTCTGAGTTCAATACTCAGCACCACAAACAAACAAACAAACCAAAACAACCAAAAACAAAAACATAAAGGTTTGGGGTTGTGGCTCAGTGGTTAAGTGCTCCTGGGTTCACTCCCTGGTACCCCCCGCCCCAAGGAAGAAACCCCGTACCCTTTTATTATCATCCTCCTCATGTCTAATTTCCCCTAGCTCTAAGAAATCTCTAATGTATTTTCTGTCTTTATAGATTCACCTATTCTGAAATTTCATATAAATGGAATCTTATAATATGTGGTCTTTTGGGAGTGGCTTCTTAGCAAAATGTTTGTAAGCTTCATGTTGTAGCCTATCTAGTGCTTCTTTTAAAAAAATCTATTGTGCTTTTTTATATCATAAAATTCACTATTTTAGTTCTTTTTTTTTCCTTTTGTGGTGCTGAGGATCAAACCCAGGGCCTTGTGTTTGCAAGGCAAGCATCCTATCAACTGAGCTATATCCCCAGCCCATAAAATTCTCTATTTTAATGATTTTTGTGGGAGCTAGGGTTGTGGCTCAGTGGTACAGCAATTGCCTTGCATGTGAGAGGCTCTGGGTTCCATCTTCAGCACCACATATAAATAAATAAAATAAAGGTATTGTGTCCATCTACAACTAAAAATTTTAAAAAAAGATTTTTGTGTATAATTCAGCAGCATGAATTACATTCACAATGTCATGCAGCCATTACCACTATTTCCAAAAATTTTTAATACCTCAAACAGAAACTCTGTGCATTAAGCAATAACTTCCCATTCCTGCTACTCCTTTGCTCCTGATAACCTCTAGTCTACTTTCTGTTTCTATGAGTTTGCCTATTCTAAGTACCTCATATAAGAGGAATCATGTGGTATTATCCTTTTGTGTCTGACTTCTTTCACTTAGCATAATATCTTCAAAGTTTATCCATGTTATAGCATGTAATGGAACTATATTCCTTTTTATGGCTTAATAGCATTCTCTTCTATGCATATACCACGTGTTTGCTTATCCATTTGTTTCTTGATGGGCATTTAGGTTGTTTTTACCTTTTGGCTATTGTGAATGATGCTGCAGTAAGCATGTTAAATAATAAACTATCCCTTAGTATTTGTGGGGAATTGTTTCTAAGACCCCTCATGGATACCAAAATCCATGGATGTTCAAGTCCCTTATATAAAATGATGTAGTATTTGCAGATAACCAATGCATATCCTCCTCTGTATTTTAAATAACCTCTAGACTATGTTTAATACCTAATGCAATGTAAATTTTATTTAAATATTTCTTATACTGTATCACTTAGGAAATAAAGTCAAGCAAAAAGCTTGTACATTTTCAATACAGACACAGTTTTTAATTTTTTAATTTTGTATTTTTATTCTTTTTAAATATACATGATAGTAGAGTGGAGTGTATTTTGACATATATACATGGAATATAACTTATTCTAATAGGATTCTATTGTGGTTGTACATGATGTAGAGTTTCGCTGGTCATATATTCATATGTGAACATAGGAAAGTTATGATCAGGGCTGGGGATGTGGCTCAAGCGGTAGCGCGCTCGCCTGGCATGCGTGCGGCCCGGGTTCGATCCTCAGCACCACATACCAACAAAGATGTTGTGTCCACCGAGAACTAAAAAATAAATATTAAAAATCCTCTCTCTCTCTCTCTCTCTCTCTCTCTCTCTCTCTCTCTCCCCTCTCTCACTCTCTCTTTAAAAAAAAAAAAAGAAAGTTATGATCAATTCATTCTACTGTCCTCCCTCCCTTCCCTTCATTCCCTTTTGTCTAATCCAGTGAATTTGTATTCTTCCCCCTGCCCCAGATGCAGTTGTTATTTTTACTTGAATATTTTGATCCATAGTTGGTTGAATCTGCAGATGTAGAAACTGGGAGATAGAAGGCTGACTAGCTGTTCAAGTTTCTATTTTCACTTATTTTGGGTTTATATAGAGAATCAAAATTACTGTATCAAATCGTATTTCTGTTTAAATTTTTATTTACTTATTTTTAAAATTTTCATATTTATATTAATTTATTTATTTATTTATTTTTATGTGGTGCTGAGGATTAAACCCAGCACCTTGTATGTGCTAGGCAAGTGCTCTACTGCTGAGCCAAAACCCTAGCTAACTTTTTTTAATAAGATTTTTTAGTTGTAGTTAGACACAATACCTTTATTTTATTTATTTATTTTTATGTGGTACAGAGTATTGAACCCAGGGCCTTGAACGTGCTAGGTGAGTGCTCTATTCCTGAGCCACAACTCCAGCCCCTTTGTTTAGCTTTTTAAGGAATCATCACACTGTTTTGCATAGTGGCTGAATGATTTTTCATTCCCATCAACAATGTATAACAGGGTTTTGAGTTCTTCCCATCTTCACCAACACTTGTTATTTATGTGACTTTCTGATATAGTGGGCATAGAATGATATTTCACTGTTATTTATTTATTTTTTTGGTGTTTTGTTTTCTCAGTCCTGGGGATTGAAACTAGGGCTGCTTTACTACTGAGTTACATCCCTAGCCCTTTTTATTTTTATTCTGAGACAAGGCCTTGCTAAATTGCTTGCTAAATTAGGCCTTGCTTAATTGGCCTTAAAGTTTGAATCCTCCTTCCCCAACCTCCTGAATCACTGGGATTCCAGGCCACTGTGCCTGGCTCATTGTTTTGATTTACATTTCCCTGATGACTATTTGTCTTGAACATCTTTTCATGTGCTTATTTTTGTATTTGTATATCTCCCCTGAAAATAGGTCTATTAAGATGCTTTTCCTGCTGGGCACACTGTAATCCCAGCAGCTTGGCTCTGGAGACTGAGGCAGGAAGATTAGGAGTTCAAAGCTGGCCTCAGCCATTTAGCAAGGCTCTAAGCAACTTAGTGAGACTCTGTCTCTATTTTTTTTTTCATTTTTATTTTTTGGTAGCAGGAATTGAACCTGAAGTGTTTAACCGTTGAGCCACGTCCCAAGCCCTTTTTATATTTTATTTAGAGACATGGTCTTGCCAAGTGGCTTAGGCCTTGATAAGTTGCTGAGGCTGGCTTTGAACTTGCCATCCTCCTTCCTCAAGCCTCCTAAAGTGCTGTGATTACAGGTGTGTGCCGCCACACCCTGCTTATCTTTAAATAAAATATAAAAAATGCCTGGGGATGGGATGTGGCTCAGTGGTTAATTAATAGCCCCTGAGTTCAATGCTTGGTACCAAAAAGGGAAAAAAAAATATGTGTGTGTGTGTGTGTGTGTGTAAAACATATAAAATACATGTAAAAATTTATTTTACACACACACACACACACACACACACACACTTTTTCTGCTGGGTGTGGTGCTGTAAGTTTGTAATCCTAGAGGCTCAGGAAGCTGAGGCATTTAAGGAGACCCTGTCTCAAAAATAAAAATAAAAAAATCCCAGCAAATAAACAACAACAACAAAAACTGCTGGGGATGTGGCTCAGGGGTAGGTTGCCTTGGGCTCAATCCCTGGTACAAAACAAAATTTTTTTTTCTATTTTTAACAGAGTGGTTTGTCTTTTATTGTTGGGTTGTAACGATTCTTCCTTTTTTTTTTTTTTTTTAGATACAAGTCCCTTATCAAATCTATAATTTGCTTAGGAGTTGCAACTAACTCTTTACTTGAGTATTTCCAGGTCATAACAGGTAGTGTTAATTCAAATTGTAGACCTACATAGGGCTGGCTAGTGGTTACAGTTTTGAAAGTAGTTTTATTTTCACCCAGTCCCAGGATCAAGACAGGAAAGTTTATTTGTTGTTATTGTCCACACAGTGGAGTTTGTTTTTATTCTACAACCATATATTAGTGTATAACTTTTGTGGGTTCCAATTTTCTGATAGATCCCACTTTTATCTCCTGCAACATACCCCTTCCTGCCACACACACTTTGTAGCTATTAAACCCAGAAGTTCAAGGTTTCTAAGGTTTGGCAGAAAATCTTGATGAAAGAGCTCATTCAGTATTTAGTATTCCCATATTTTGTCTTTGTCTTTAGGAGCTGCAAATTCTTTGCTTTCATGTCAGCTCAGAAATATGCTTATACAGCTGAATATGATTTTAAAAAATTGCTAAGTTTTCAAGAAAGCAATTACCGACATTGAGAGTATCTAATATACAATATTTCTATGAATAATAATCAGATTATTGGCATTAAGAAGGTTAATAAACTGTGAGGCTAATGTGATTTGCTGACCCAGAGCCTCTTGTATACTAGAAGTACTCTACCACTGAGTTATATAACCCCAGCCTTAATTTGTGCCTTTTATAACTCAATTCATGGCATATAGTATGTAAAGTTCATGAGAACAGAACTTTTTGTCTGTTTATTCAATAGTTAATAAATATTTCATGAGTGAATACAACTGTTTATAAATGTCAAATGAAATGCAATCTCTTTGAGTACTTTTTCTTATACTAACTAGAGTATTTCTTTTTCACTTTGGCAAGAGGGAAGGGAGCCAACTTATTTTTCTTCTATCTTTTTTTAAAATTTTTTCTTTTTAGTTGTAGATGAACACAATACCTTTATTTTATTTGTTTTTGTTTTTATTTTTATGTGGTGCCGGAGATTGAACCCAGTGCCTCACACATGCTAGGCAAGTGCTCTACCACTGAGCCACAACCCTGATCCATTCTTCTATCTTTTAAAGAAAAATATTTAATAAAGTATACTATAATGCAGAAAATTGATGATCAGCTTGGTTAATTTTCACTAACTGAATGCTTTTGTGTAAATATTACCAAGATCGGGCTGGGGATGTGGCTCAAGCGGTAGCGCACTTGCCTGGCATGCGTGCGGCCCGGGTTCGATCCTCAGCACCACATACAAACAAAGATGTTGTGTCCACTGAAAACTAAAAAATAAATATTAAAAAAAATTAAAAAATAAAATAAAGGTATTGTGTCCAACTACAACTAAAACAAAATATTAAAAAAAATATTACCAAGATCAAGAAACAGGAGAAACAGGCCTAAACTTTTAAAAGTAATATTTTAGAAAAGTCATTTTCATATAATTTGGTGCGAGTCTTACTCTGTAGTGACTCAGATGTGGTAGTTAAATATTTGCAGCAAGGTGACTGTAAAATATTAGCTGCACATGAATTTTTTCTTTGAAGACATGATTAAGGTCAGATTTTTTAAAGTGCTGGAGCCCATGACCAGTGATTGCATGACACTCATGAATAGTGTTGCTAATGGTTCATATCCCTGGGATGTGAGGTAATGAATTTTTTACTGAACTCTAAATCCATGCTTAAAAGTATGTCTAAATTCTTCATCAATTTCTACCCACAGAAAAGGCAACATGGAATATGCTGAACTTCAAAGTTTAGAGTCATGACTACCAAAATGCAAATTTGTTTAAAGAAAGTATTTGTTTTATTGCTTTCTCTAGTTCCATTAAATAATTCACTTTTGACTTTTCCTATCATGTAGAGCAAGTGTTGGCAAACGTTTTTCTTAAAGGACCAGGTACTAAATATTTTAGGCTTGCAGATGATACTATATGTCACAACTACTCAGCTCTGCTGGTATAGTGTGAAAGCAGCTATAGACAGTACATAAATGATTGGGAGTGGCTGTGTTCCAGCAAAACTTTATTTACAAAAACAGGTAGACTACAGGCTGGGGTTATGGCTCAGTGGTAGAGCGCTTGCCTAGCATGTGTGAGGCACTGAGTCCAATTCTCAGCACTCCGTAAAAATAAACAAACAACCTGGTGCAGTGGCACATGCCTATAATCCCAGCTGCTTGGAAGGCTGAGACAGGAGAATTGCGAGTTCAAAGCCAGCCTCAGCAATAGCAAGGCACTGAACAACTCAGTGAGACTGTTTCTCTAAATAAAATACAAAATAGGGCTGGGGATGTGGCTCATCAGTGGAGTGCCCCTGAGTTTAGTCCCTGGCACACCCCCCCCCAAATAAATAAATAAACAAACAATATAAAGGCATCATGTCCATCTACAACTAAAAAATAAATAAAGAAATAAAAAACAAAAAAAAACCCAGGTAGACAGAGTTTGCTGACCCCAATCTAGAATAAGACCTCATCAGATGGATGCTCAATAGACTATCATAGGGGAATTGGCCATTCAGTAACTTAATTAACAAATTACTGAGTGGGTGCTACTTGCCAAACTGAGGACTAGGCTGTTAATTAAATTATAGTATACTTGGGCTGGGCTGGAGTTCTAGCTCAGTGATACAGTTTTTACTCTATGTGCAAGGATGTAGGTTTGAACCACAGCACCCCCCCAAAAAAAAAAAAAAAAGGTATGTCTACTCGCTGGAACATGAGACATTGAAAAATGATAATTTTTTAAGACTTTTTTTTATATGTGAGAAAATGCTTTTAGGTGGGAAATCAAGATAAAAAGTTTATATCTTAATAAATATGGACTGATACTTAAAGAAACATATAAAGTTTTGTTAGGTAGAAAGATGATGGACAATTCTTTTCGGCTTTTCAAATTGTCCTCAGGATTTTTGCATTCCAAAAATAACTAAACGTGACCTAATGAGATGCCAGTTAAAACTTGTTTTCATTGCTATTATGTATAGATTGAATATACCTAATCTGAAATCCAAAATATTCCAAAAGTCTAAAGCTTTTTGATCATGGACATGATGCCAAAAGTAGAGAAATCCATGCCTGATCTCATGTGACAGGTTGTATTAAAACACAGGCACACAAATATATTGTATAAAATTACTTTCAAGCTGGGTGTAGTGGTTAATGTTTGTAATCCCAGCAGTTTGAGAGGCTGAAGCAGGAAGATTGTAAGTTTGAAGCCAACCTTAATAATTTTAGACCCTGAGCAACTTAGCAAGACCCTGTCTCAAAATAAAATAAATAAATAAATAAATAAAAAGAGCTGGGGCTATATAGCTCAGTGGTAAAGTGCCCCTAGGTTAAATCCCTAGTATATAAAAACCTTCAAAGTATGTGTATAAGGTATATATGAAACAATTTTGTATTTAGACTTGGGTACCATTCCCAAGATATTTCATTGCATATATGTGAATATTCCAAAATCTGAAGAAGGAAGAAATCCTAATCATTTCTGATTTCAAGCATTTTAGATAAGGGATGCTCATTTTATAGAATGAACAAGAAGTGTTGAAAAACTATTGTTCAGTGAAGTTCTGAAGTCTTTTACCTAATCAATATAAAATTGACACTTGACAGTATGTTGCTGCTTTTTTCAAGATGTATTGTCATTTCTTTTATTTTTTTCTGTTTTAACAGTGCCCTTATGTCTGCCATTTGTTATATTTACTTACCAAAAAAGAAAATGGTGAGTATTTTCATTCTAGTTTCATTACATTCACTGTATGGAATTAGCATTTGTTTTGGCATTTATAAAATTAAAATAACTATTACTATTGGTTATATGACAGGATTCATTTGGCAAAAATTGCGTTGTAGTACTTTTATCTAAGATCATCTGCTTAATGGCTTTACTGAACTGGGTGTTTATATTTTTGATGTGTTTTAACATGAAATTATATGAACTACATAGTGGTTAGGCATAATCTTTTTCTTCTTTTTTTGAACCAAATGCATAAAACTTCTTTTCTTTACCTTTTCTAGTCAAACCATTTCGTGTGAGAAAGCTGCTTGATCTTCAAGCTAAAATCGTGAGTACTAAAAAAACCTGAGACTAGCCAGTTTATACTATGAGCCACATACTGAAGTAAGCTTTGGAGATACAAAATCAAACGTCATTATCTTTTTTTTTTTTTTTTTTAAAGAGAGAGTGAGAGAGGAGAGAGAGAGAGAGAGAGAATTTTTAATATTTATTTTATAGTTCTCGGTGGACACAACATCTTTGTTGGTATGTGGTGCTGAGGATCGAACCCGGGCCGCACGCATGCCAGGCGAGCGCGCTACCGCTTGAGCCACATCCCCAGCCCATCTTTTTTTTTTTTAAATGACAATTTTTTTTTAGAGAGAGAATTTTTTAATATTTATTTTTTAGTTTTTGGTAGACACAACATCTTTGTTTGTATGTGGTGCTGAGGATCGAACCCGGGCCGCACGCATGCCAGGCGAGCTCGCTACCGCTTGAGCCACATCCCCAGCCCTCAAACGTCATTATCTTAAAAGAACTTATTTTCTAGGGAGCTCAGTCAACCAAAAAAATCACAGTTAGGGCTGGGGGTATAGCTTAGTAGTAGAGTGCTTGCCTAGCATGCATGAAGCCCTGGGTTTGATTTCCCAACATCACAATAAACAAACAAATAAATAAAGCAAGCAAGAAGCAGAATCAGACTGGGATCAAGGAGGAGAGGTGATGGTTGAATGAAATTTAATGGGATGAATAGGATTTAAATAGGCAAAGAATGGAGAGAAGGATACATTTGCTAGAGGGAGTAAAGATAAAGATATGTAGATGTCAAACAACAAAACATACTTTTATGGAAGTGGGTTGTTAGGGCTAGAATACTAAGTATTAGGGAGTAGCCAAAGTGAATTTATAATTTTTGTGGATATTTCTAGAAAACCATTTCAAGGCATTTTCTACTAGATACTTAAACTGTAATATATTTTCTAACCATTATCTCTTGTCCTTATAGCTCTGTTGCATTGTTATTTCCACTATACCTGTCCAGTAACAGAGATCTCTGAAGCCTTGGAGTAGTGTTCATGCCTAATTGAAGTTGTTATGGCCTATCTAAAGGCATTCACATTGAGTGAAAAACACACAGAATACACCTATGTTTCTCCAATATGAGGTTTCCTTATAGTACATACAGTTCAATGATTGATCTCGTTTTATAGCCTCCTGTTTTGGTTCCATGGGTACAATATCTTCTCTTAGTTCTGTTAGGCTATTAATGATAATATTTTTATCCAAGTTGAATTTTATTTCATATTGGTAGAAATTGTGAAAAAAACGTATATTTTCCCATGCTACAGCAAAATATTTCAATGGAATAAGAAAATTCTTACCATAGTGTAAGTTCTTGTTGATTTGTATAACTGAAACACAGTGTATATTCAAGGTAAAAAATGATTTAGTAGCTGGGCGTGGTGGTGCATGTCTGTAATCCCAGTGGCTCAGGAGCCTGAGACAGGAAGATCATGAGGTCAAAGCCAGCCTCAGTGGGCTGGGGTTGTGGCTCAGTGGTAGAGTACTTGCCTAGTATGTGTGAGGCACTTGGTTTGATTCTGAGCACCACATGTAAATAAATGAATAAAATAAAGGTCCATCAATATCTAAAAAAAAAAGCCAGCCTCAGTTATGATGAGAGCACTAAGCAACTCAGTGAGACCATGTCTCTAAATAAAATACAAACTAAGGTTGGGGATGTGGCTCAGTGGTCAAATGCCCCCCAGTTCAATCCTCAGTTAGTGCCCTCACCCCCGCCCCCCCCAAAAAAAAAAGATTTAGTAGATGATTGTCTAAAAATTTTGACCCCAGATATTAAATGTATGGTTTCATTATTAATATTTAATCTAGTACACTGCTAAATTATTTCCATTATTGAATAATACCCATTTATGAAGATGTATTTATAACATTGTTTTAGTTTTTTTATTAACTTGGGCAAGTCCAAATATCAAATTGAGAAGACATATATATTCTCATGTGTAACCTACCCTGCTTGTAATAGTAACAGGTTACATGAGCAAATAATTAACGTGAATTTCTGATACCAGCCAAGACTTGTATCCTGTCTATTCCCATCCATGCCCCATATCTCCCAATATATGAAAGGAAACAAAAACAGTAATTGCCTTTCTGATGATAGGCATTAATGGTGGGAAGTAGAGCAGGCATGTTATTCTCCCACATATACTGGGCTGTGTTGAAAGTGATCTTTGGAATAAGAAGGGGTATTAGATTTCATCGTAAGGGTTGATGAGGGTAGTTTCTGGGATTTTCCCTCAACCAAGGCATGATTCTTTGTGTATGCACTTTGGGATGTGCTTTTTTTCCCCCCTGTTTCCAGTTTTCTTTCTTTTTCCCCCCTGTTAAGATCAGGGACACTACCACTAGGTGATGTCCTCTGTGCTTTTTAATTTTATTTTGAGATGGGGTCTCACTAAGATGTTGAGGCTGTCTTCAAATGGTGATCTTCCTGCCTCAGCTTCCCAAGCAGTTGGAATTATAGGTGTGCACCACTATATCTGATGTCAGCTCTGTTTCTGTTTCCTTGTAGTTCTTTTTTTTAAATTGTTTTTTAGTTATAGTTGGACACAAATATCTTTATTTATTTTTATGTGGTGCTGAGGATTGAACCCAGGTCCTCGCACATGCCAGGCGAGCACTCTACCACTGTGCCACAACCCCAGCCCTCCTCATAGTTCTTATTTGGTCTGACTTTCATCATAGTGGGTTTTTCTCAAATACTTGGTAAAGCTTATTTGTTTATATTTAATAGTAGCACTAAAATGGTGATTGAAAACTTCTGTGCATGAGCAGGACTTTTTCATTGTAGCATCTTGATGTCTCATGGGGGAGCCTCCCTGATGATTGTGCCAATTTTCCCAGAGAGATATTATCCTGTTTCCTGCTTGGGGGTTCTAGGGTTCTCCAGAGAAAGAGAACCAATAGGGTATGTGTGGGGTGGGGGTGGGGTGTGTGTGGGTGGGGGTGTGTTATAAGGAATTGACTCCTATGGTTATGGAGGATTGCATGTCCAAAATCAGTAGGATATGGTAGGCCAGCAGGCTGGAGACTCAGGAGAGCAGGTGTTTGCAGTGAGTTCAAAGACAGTCGGCTATAGAACTCAGAAGAGTTGATGGTTCAAAAGAAATCTGAAAGTAGTCTGCTGGAAAAGTTTCTGTGTCTCAGGGAGATTGGTCTTCTTGTTCTCTTCAGGCCTTCAACTGATCATTACAAGATCCATCTACATTATAGAAGACAATCTGCTTTAAAGTTTTCCTAGTTAAATGTTAATTTCATTCAGAACACCCTCAGAAACGCCCAAAAATACCTGGGCATCTCATGAACCAGCCAAATTGATACATAAAATTAACCATCATAGGGGTATAAACCTGGCTGTTGGCACTTGGGACCTAAGCAGTAGGAAGGAGCAAAGAGTGGTTGGTCTTGGTATTCTCCCTTAGATATGCTGGAATATAAGTCCTGCTTCATCTTCAGGGAGTGAAACACTAATGTTTTACCGGAATGGTGAAGGAATTTGGATTCTAACTTCTGCTTCTTTTTTTTTGTTTTTTGGTACCTGGGATTGAACTCAGGGGCACTCAACCACTGAGTCACATCCCCAGCCCTTTTTGTATTTTATTTAGAGACAGGGTCTCATTGAGTTGCTTAGTGCTTTGCCATTGCCGAGGCTGTCTTTGAATTCACAGTCCTCCTGTCTCAGCCTCCTGAGCCGCTGGGATTACAGGTGTGTGCCATTGTGCCCAGACTAACTGCTTCTTTTGTAGGCTTTCAAGTGATACTATTTTCTGTCCTCTTGAAACTCTACTTTTCAGAGGTATCTAGTCCTTCAAAATCTTGAGCCTTTCTGGAAGTTCACAAATATTAATCAGCTTCCTTTGAGGCTTTTTGTGTTGGTGCCTTAATTTTATATTATCTGTTCTGCTAACTTTTTACTATTTGCCCATCTTTATTTTAGGTTCCAAAATCTTGTTCAGGTCTCTCCTGTACTGTTGCCTCTTCTCTTGTTCTCCTTGAACTTGTGCTTTATGCCTTTTTCATTCCTTTACTGTGTTCTTAATGGCGCTTTGGTGGGACCTTAGGGTTAATCACATATGTTCAGTATGCCATATTGAATTGAAAGTCTCCTACTTTTTAAATGTTAATTTTTTAAAATATATATATATGTGTGTATGTATATATGTATATATACACATATATATTTGTAGTTGGACACAATACCTCTATTTATTTATTTATTTATTTATTTTTATGTGGTACTGAGGATTGAACCCAGGGCCTTGCTTGTGCTAGGTAAGTGCTCTACCACTGAGCTACATCCCCAACCCCTTAAATGTTAACTTTTTAATAAACAAATATAAGTTTAATTAAAATATCTCTGCATTCCTGGGTGTGGTGGTGCATGCCTGTAATCCTAGTGGCTCGGGAGGCTGAGCAGGAGGATCACAGGTTCAAAGCGAGACTCAGCAACTTAGGCCCTAAGCAATTCAGTGAGACCCTGTCTCTAAATAAAATTTTAAAAGGGGGGGTGGTGCTGGGGATGTGATTAAGTGTCCCTGGGTTCAATCCCTAGTATCAAGAAAAAAAAGGAAAGAAATTAATAGAGGGATTTTAGAGGTTGGATAAAGGGAGGTTGGATTTGACCAGTGCAAGCTGTACGCATATATGGAAATATCACACTGAACCCAATTAATTTGTGTTAAATAAAAAAATAAAAGATTTTTAAAAAGCAATTTTTTGCCAGGCATGGTGGTGCATACCACTAATCCCAGTTACTCAAGAGGCTAAAGGTAGCAGGATTGCAAATTTGAGACCCTCCTGGGCAACTTAGTGAAAACCTGTCTCAGAATAAAAAATAAAAAGGCCTGGTAGAGTACCCTTGGGTTCAATCCACAGTACCACACACACAAACACAAAAGACTTTAAATAAACTTAATTTTATGAGGCTTTTATAAAATAGGAATAATTGTATGCCTCATAACATTTTCTTCAACAATAAGCTGCACATATAATGGTATGTATCATATAGCCTGTATGTAGTAGACTGTACCATTTAGGGTTTGTGTAAGTACATTCTGTGATGTTCCGATGACAAAATCACCTAACAATGCACTTCTCATAATATACCCCCATCATTAAGTGACACGCTTCCGTGCTGTATTTCTTTTTTTTTTTTTTTTAAAGAGAGAGTGAGAGAGGAGAGACAGAGAGAGAGAAATTTTAATATTTATTTTTTAGTTCTCGGCGGACACAACATCTTTGTTGGTATGTGGTGCTGAGGATCGAACCCGGGGCCGCACGCATGCCAGTCGAGCGCGCTACCGCTGAGCCACATCTCCAGCCCTCCGTGCTGTATTTCTAATGCCTATTTGCTGCCTTTGTACAGTATTAAAATAAATTTTAATGTACTAAAACAATGTGGTTACCTTTCTGGATTCATTTTAGTGGTATGATTTCTCTGGATATCTGGTATCTAGCAGTAATGATTTCTTTCATTGTAAAGTTAGTGTGTTTGTTAAGACTTTTTTTGTTTTTGTAATATTAAGTTGCTTGACACTTGCAAACCAATTTTGAGATTTTTCTAGTTAGTTTTCCAGGATTTATGATAATCAGGCATTATATTAATATTTCTTCTGTTTCCTTGGCTTCCCTTTTAGAACCCATCTCCTTGATGTCTGAATCATAGATGAGTAAACTAAGTCCTGAATATGTTACCAGTGAGAATAAGCCATGTTATACTAGCAAGTATGACAGGCAAGGGAGGGAAGAAGATAAAATATAGGAAGAGGAGAGAAAAATAACAAGGAAGAAGTAGAACAGGCAGAAAGGTCATAAAATAGAAGTTCTCAGGTTGGAGAAGTTTGTTTTATGATGGTTGATTCAAATACGTGGTTACTTATTCCTTTATTTTCTGTAGCATCTTTCTATAGTTATATCATAGTAAAATTGCAATCTGAATATCTGTTTAATCTAATTTTATTATTAATTTTTTCTTCTTCTTGGTACTTGTTTCCTCAATTTCTTACTGGCCACAAAATTGAAAATGGAAAATTCTTATTTTATTTCAGGGAATGCAGCCTCATCTCCAGGCTTTGTTGTCACTATATAAGTTCTTTGTTCCTACTTTGATTTCTGTATCTCTGCCTGTAAGGAAGAAGGTAAGGGATTATGGAGAAATAAGTCATATGGAAATTGAAATATATTATTTTTAGAAGTTTACAGATTTGGACTAAAATATTTATTGCTTACTGTTTAGATATCTAGTGTTATAGTACTATTAGGGGAAAGTTTTATTAGGGATTTTGTGTTATTCCATTTGGTGCATTTAATAGATTCTTGATTAGGAAAACATTAAATGGATTTGTGTGGGAACAAAATCATAATTAATATGCTTTCAGTTAATGAAGAATTTTATAGTTTTATGTTTCTCCAACTTACCAGTACCCATTTCATTGTACTTTACACCCAAAATTATAGATCTATTTTAAGAATTCAGAGAATATGTGGAATTCAGCTCTACTTGCTATGAGGCTAAGAAACCAGCAACCTTTTCCAGAACCTCTAAAACTGGTGTTGGGTTCAGCTAATGTCCGTCCTCTAAAAAGAGTAAGTATCTGTACCCCAAATGACTTGTGTGCCTTTCTTTTATAAAATCCAAATAATAACCAATCATATATTGGAGGAGATTATATAGATTTAAATTTAAATCCATTTTATTTATGCAGGATACTATGGAAACTACATTCAGACTGCTTTAATTAAAACACTTTAACAACCGATTTTATACTTGTAATTTATAGTCTGTTTAGTTCATTGATAGATTGTTCTATTATCTTTTTCCTTTAGAAATTGAATTCTCACTCAGTTATACCTGTGCTAAATTCTGGTAGCTATACTAAAGAATGTGGAAAAAAAGAGATGAGTCTTTCTGATTGTCTCAGTCACAATAGATCCTTTCCACTAGAACAGCTTCAAAACTTCCCTCAACTCTTACAAAACATTCATTGCTTAGAGGTATGTTTATCTGCATTTTCTATTTGACTTTCATGGCTTTTATTTTTGTTGTGTATTCCATATATGATGATTTCCTTGTTGCCATGACCCACTTTTTATATACTAACTGCTGACTAGCTGTTTTATCTTTATAGCTGCCTTCTCAGATAGGCTCAGTGCTGAACAACTCTCTGCTACTTCACTATATTAACTGTGTCAGAGATGAGTCAATTTTATTGAGGCTCTATCACTGGTTGAGTCAAACATTACAAGAAGGTAAGAATTAACACTTAAAAACATTAAATAAATAAGAACAGAACAAGATAGTTTTCAAATGAGTTTCTTTTATAAGGGTGCCAAATTCTAGACAAGAAGAGACTTCATAGGCTGTAATCGTTTCTCTGGTAATCATATATTCAAACCATAAATACTTCTGTTGTAATTTCAAGTCAATAAGAAAGTAGGGGTGTTAAAGAAATCCTGCTGGATGGCTACCAGAACTCGCTGATTGCCTCTACTTTGATGCCCATCACAATCCAAGGCCTCCTTTTCCTTGCATACCCAGAAACTTGCCATTAGTGAGAATATTATTTTTTTATTTTTATTTTTTAAAGAGAGAGGGAGAGAGAGAGAGAGAATTTTTAATATTTATTTTTTAGTTATCCGCGGATACAACATCTTTGTATGTGGTGCTGAGGATCGAACCTGGGCCGCATGCATGCCAGGCGAGCACGCTACCGCTTGAGCCACATCCCCAGCCCCTAGTGAGAATATTAGGTTAATAAAACTAACAAACCAGAGGACACTAATGTATAATCTAGAATGTCAAATTATTATTTTACAATAGAAAAGATTCTTTCTGATAACCACAATGTTCATATCTGACAACTAGAATATCCCTTTTTTGCCACCAGCGTATATGGAAGACAGGTTTGTCATTAAAAGATTTCTTAATTATAGGATTAAAGGAAAGGGCAGTGAGAAGTCTTTCATCTAGGACATAGTAGAACCTGATCATTTCATTCCTCCAAAAGGAAATATTTTTCTAGAGATAGTCTTTCTGTTTACCAGAATGACTGTGTTTCTTTCCAGGATAAGCAACTTCTGACTCTTTAAGTATTTAAAGTCAGTTTTAGTCAGTTCCAGGCTAATTCTTCTACTCAGAGGCTTTCTTTAGAAAGGACATGATGTAATATATTAGATGTCCAAATAGTTAATTGTTACCACATGTAGATTATATCCAGTGAACCCTAATTTAAGTTTAGTGTATTCTCAAACTTTTAATCTGTACATTAATAGTTTCTTGGATTACTATGTGACATAAAGCTAATCACATTCATTATATATGGATTTTTACTGTTTTTTTTTTTTTTCATAATAAGCCTTCCCCTAAGCAGCCATGTTTTTGAGGAGCATTTTATTATCACCTCCACATTCCTGTTACAGTCTATATAGTGTGAGTTGTCTAGAATGTGAGACAACTTTTTATTTTTATTTTTTTAAAAATTTTTTTTAAAGAGAGAGTGGGAGAAAGAGAGAGAGAATTTTTAATATTTATTTTTTAGTTCTCGGCGGACACAACATCTTTGTTTGTATGTGGTGCTGAGGATCAAACCCAGGCTGCACGCATGCTAGGCGAGCGCGCTACCGCTTGAGCCACATCCCCAGCCCCGAGACAACTTTTTAAATGTGTCATTTATTTGTCACTTCAGAGTAGTGATAATTATATTTTGTATGGTTTTTATTATTATGCAACCATATGCTTATGTTCACTATTTGTGATCTAGAATGTATTTGGTATAAGGTGAATAATTTTGAACATGGAAAAGACTTTACCAATTTCCTGGACACTATCATCAGGGCACAGTGCTTCCTACAGGTAAGATTCCACTTGTTTTCTGCACACTCCACCATTCTTTACTAAAATTTATTTAGATTTCCATCAAAAACTTTTCTTTAATACCTGACATCTTTTGTAAGCAACATTTGCTCAATATGAAATTCACTGTAAATAGAGCTGAGGTGGACTGATGTTTATCTTTGCTCTGTTGGATTTGAAGAAAGAATTTACATTATTCAAATAAAAGGGAAAGGCTATCTATGATTCAAGAGAAAACTGAAGATATCATTGAATGCATACAACTAATTGAATTAGCTGATAAAGTGAATCACATAGGGTCACTACTTATGTTCTTGATAGCAGTAAACATTTTTTGAGTATCAAATATGTTACAGAAAATGGTCTATTTAGCTTGGGTAACTCTGACTTGTATTGTAAGCTGTGTTATAGATATCATTGCCATCCCAAAGCCTTCATACATCATCCAAGTCTGGATTAGCTACTTGTTTTACATGCCCCATTTCTCCTTGTTCTTACCTCTGTCATGGCATTTTTAGTATCCATTTTCCCACATATTATGAGCTCCCAGAAGGCAATAACCATGTCTAACTTTTTCTAATGTTCTACTTGGTACCTAATTTGAAAGAGATGCTCAAAGTTTGTTCAGTAAATCTTAGGGTATGAAACCATTTAGTTTGAAATTGGGTATGAACTATGGTAGGATAAAAAGAGCAATCTAGGTTGAGTTTTGGTTTTCCTGCTGGGAAAGTTGGATGGTCTTCATTGAGAAAAGGAACATAGGATGAGCAGGCTCAGAAGAAAAGATGAGTTTGATTTAAGAGATGCCTTGGGATATCTAAGAGGTCATATCCAGTAGGCAGTTAGATTAAGTCAAGAGCTCAGAAATGAGATTAGGGCTAAAGATAAAAATTTAGGACTCCTCATGATAAAGGTGGCATTTTGACTTTCATATGGATGAGATTCCCCAGAGATTTCATGTCATGAAAATAAGGTTTGGGATAGAGTCCTCGTGAATGCCAATACTTAAGCCTCAAATGAAAAAAGGGAAATGCTGGGTCTTTATTTTGGTGGAAATGTAAGCATCCTAGACTCTTGGGCTTTTCCAGATGGGGCTACTCAGAATTTGGATTTGGTCTATGGTCCCTAATGAAATTCTTACCCTATTATATAACATTGTATACATTTTATTGACTATTCAAGTTATATTGTATATACTCAAATAATAAATTTCATTTATCCTTAAAAATATTACATTATTTGGGACTGGAATAGTAGCTCAGTGGTAGAGTGCTTGCCTAGCATGTGTAAGGCACTGGGTTCGATTATTAGCACTGCATATAAAAAGTAAATGAATAAAATAAAAGTCCATCAATATCTTTTTTTTTTTTTTTTTTGGTGGTGGTGCTGGGGATTGAACCCAGGACCTTGTGCATGCAAGGCAACCACTCTACCAACTGAGTTATATCCCCAACCCAAAAGTCCATCAATACCTAAAAATAAATTTAAATATTCCATTATTTGAGTTTTTACCTTCTTTCTAATTTATAACATTTTATAGTGCTTGAAAACTATTGATAAAGATGGTAATATATCTAAATACTAATCACCTCATCCTTTTTATTAGCACTTATGGTGCTTAAGACTTTTATATTATAAATATATATATATATATAATTTTTTAAAAATTTATTTTATTTTATTTTATGTGTGTGTGTGGTCCTAGGGGTTGAACTCATGGCCTTATGCATGCAAGGCAAGGACTCTACCAAATGTAGTATATCCCAAGTCTGACCTTTATTATATTGATGACAAAAAAATTTGTCTTAAAGTGAAACAACCATAGCACAAAACAAAAATAAGCTGGTTTCCTAGAGAGTAATTATGATTAAGAGTTCCATGTAAGGTTTGCTATCGACTTGTATTTTAGGAGGGGTTTTATTCCTGTGAAGCATTCCTCTATAAGAGCCTTCCTCTCTGGGATGGCCTCTGTTGTCGGTCACAGTTCCTTCAGCTTGTGAGCTGGATTCCTTTTAGTAGTTTTTCAGGTACGTATCATGAAAACTTGGAGTCATTTAATTCAATGTAATATGAATTTAAAGGATCTTTAATATGCTTTTTTTTTTAATTCCTAGAGGTGAAGCCACTTCTTTTTGATCATCTAGCCCAGCTCTTCTTTACATCAACCATTTATTTCAAGGTAAAAAAAAAATGTCCTGCTTAATCTCAGTAAGAGGTATTGTTTATTACCAGTAGTACACAATTCTAAATTGATATTATAGCACTGATTTTTTTGAGTGATTCTCTTGAATCTGGACTTTGAAGTATTAAATTACTCAATTCAAAGTTAACAGAATTTTCTGCTTTTAATGTTTTGTCTTATATATTTTTCCTGGATTGTTTCCATTTGTAGCAAATGACAAAGTAAATGAATGTGGCAAATGTGTACTATTATTATCATCATCATCATCATTATCATCATCTTCATCATCATTAGAACTGGGGATTGAACCTAGGGCCTCACACATGCTAGGCAAGTGCTCTACCACTGAGCCATATTCTTATCCTGCAAATGTATATTAATAAAAACAAACTGGGAAGTACTCAACTGTACTTAGTTTGATTGTTGTAGTTTGTGTTTTTGTAGATAATGCTTAATTCATTTCACAAATATTCATTGAGTATCCACTGAAACCGAATTTTTAAGATGAAACTCGAATCCTTCTGATGGCGGGTGGGGTCTGTGTAAGGTTGCAGGCCTCTGCAGTGGAAAAATATTGCAGCTATTAATGGTGGGTTATGCTCTCCAGTGTTTCAGCAGACCCCAGCAGCTCACCATTAGTTTCTTCTTTCTGGGTTCTTGTCTCATGAATTTGAAGAATGAAATCCACAGACCAGGATGAGTGAGTGTAAGAGTAGGATTTAGTGAAGAATAGAAATAGGAACAGAACTCTTGTAGTGCAAGAGGGGACCAAATAGCAGGTTTTCTCCATCTGAATGTGCTAGTCTAGAGGTTTATATAACACTTAGATCACTACTATTGATCCAAACTTATGCTAATTAGAAACTCTCAAGTCCCAAATTCCATTCAGGTTTGCCCCACTTCCATTTTCTCGCTGGACGTTAGGATGGAGGAAGTTAAAGTTGTGGGATGATCTATGCTTGTAGATTTGAGGCTGCAGTACCGTGTGGAGTGGGCTTCTGGCAGCAGGTGTCTGAACCATGCCCAGGCCTGTCTGCCAAAGCATGACAGGTTGGTGTGCCTCGGCTTTCAGCACCTTAGGACCATCATGCTTGCACGGTGGGCTCCATGTAGCTACAGGCTGTGCTTGCCACCCACACTCCAACCAACCTGGGCTGCCACTCCACTTTCCTGCTCTGCTGCCACTTCTTGGCAGGGACAAGTAGGACGGCTTTGCAGGTTAGCAGCCAGGAAGCCATGTTACCACTATATACTAGGCACTCTTCTTAACACTGGGAATATGTAAACAGCATATAGTGACCAAAGCAAACAAACTCCTTGGGACATTCATATTGTGTATTTATAATTTAGTCATTTTCTGCTAATAAAATTCTTCAAATCTTATTTGATAAAATTAAATGTGTTACTATTTTTGGGGTGGTCTCCAAAAAGACCACTGTGACTTTCAAGAGCTCTTCCTGGATGAGTTGAGGCACTTTCTTAAAGAATGGTTATTTCACTTCCAAAAAAGTGATAACATAAGTAGTGTTTCTTTTACAACTTATTTTCATTTAAATCACTTAATGTTATAGGAAAAATATGTCTTCTGATTAGCATTTGTCATAAATGAATCATACATTATTTCTTAAAATTTGATGTTTTTTTTAAATTAGAGTTTTATGGTTATATATAATAGATGGATTCATCCTGACAAATTCATACATGCATAGAAATCAATTTTGATTCATGACCCTCCCACTTTTCCCTCCTGTCCTCCCTCCCCTTTCATTCTCCTTACTCTACTCTAGTAGACTTCTTTTCTCTCATCTGTTATTTTGTATCATTTTATCCTTCCCTTCCCTTTTCCTTTATTTTACTCTAGCTTCTGCATATGAGATAAAACATTTGACCTTTAAGCTTCTAAGTTTGGCTTATTTCACTTAGCATGACATTATACTCCATTTTCATCCATTTTCAAAATAGATTCTGATAATTCTCTGGATTTCAGAGGGTTCTGCAGTGATAGGTCCATTTTCATCCTTGATCCTATTATTTGCTTCTTACTCTTTCTTTTGGTTAGTTTGGCTAAAGGCTTGTCAATTTTATTTTTTTCAAAGAACTAACTGTTACATTGATCATTTGTATTATTCTCAATTTCATTGATTTTTGGCTCTGATCCTAATTATTTCTTGTCTTCTGGTTTGGGGGTTGGTTTGTTCTTTTTCTTTTTCTTTATTTTTAAAAAAATATTTATTTTTTAGTTGTAGATGGACAAAATACCTTTATTTTATTTATTTATTTTTCTATGGTGCTGAGGATCGAATCCAGGGTCTTCCGCATGCTAGGTGAGCGGTCTTCCACGTGCTAGGCGAGCGGTCTACCACTGAGCCACAATCCCAGCCCCAGTTGTTCTTTTTCTAAGACCTTAAGGTGGAACATAAGCTTATTTACTTGGACTCTTGCAAATTTTTTAATGTAGACACTCAGTAGTGTCTATGAATTCTCTTAGGACAGTTTTCATGCTGTTCCAGAGATTTTTGTGTTTGTCTCTAAGAATTTCTTGATTTCTATTCTCATTTCTTAGATCCATTCTTCATTTAAGAAAATTTTGTTTAATCTCCATGTGTTTGTATAGTTTCTATTATTTGTCTTGCTGTTGATTTCTAGCTTCATTACATTATGATGTGATAGGATACATGGGATTAGATCAATTTTTTATATTTGCTAAGATTTGCTTTGTGGCCTAGAGTATGATATATTTTGGAAAATGTCCCATGTACAGCTGAAAAAAAGGTAAATTAAGCAGTTTTGGGGTGGAATATTCTGAAGATGTCTATTAGGTCCATTTGATTTATAGTGTTTAGGTTGGAAATATATTTATTGATTTTTTTTTGTTTTGATGAGATGTCTTTTTGTGATAAGAGTGTATAGAAATTCCCCAGTATTATTGTGTCGGGGTCTATGTGGAATTTAATGTCATGGAATATTTTTTCATGTAATTGGGTTTGTTGACATTTGAGGCATAAATGTTTACTATGGTTATATCTTCTTATTGGATTTCCCTTTACTAGGACATAGTGGCCTTTCTCTCTTCTGATTAATTTTTGCTTGAAATCTGCTTTGTTTGATATGAGAATAGCTACTACTCCTTGATTTGTTGGACCAGATGCCTGGAATAGTTTTTCTACTCGCTTTTTACCTTCTTCAGCACGTCAATGTCTTTGCCTATGAGTCTCTTGTAAACAGCATATAGTCAGATCTTGTTTTGTGATCCATTCTGTTAATCTGTGTCTTTTAATTGGAGAATTGAGACCATTAACATTCAGTGTTAGAATGCATATGTTTGTGTTTTTCTCCATTTATTTTTTTGCTATATTTTATCCTGTCTTGATTCTCATTTACTGAATTATTCTTCTATTGAACGTCTTTGTGGACTTTGGGAATTATTTTTTAGTTCCTCTGTATACAATTTATCTTTGAGTATCCTTTTAATGCTGATATGGTCCTCATGAATTTTTTAAATTTATTCTTGTTGAAGAAAGTTATTTCCTCCTTGAATTTAAAATTGACTTTTGCTGGGTGTAGTAACTTTGGCTGTCAGGTTTTTTTTAAAAATTTGTTCTAATTAGTTATGCATGATAGCAGAATGCATTTCAACTCATTGTACACAAATGGAGCACAAATTCTCATTTATCTGGTTGTACACGATGCAGAGTCACACTGTTTGTGCAATCATACATGTACATAGGATAATAATGTTCATCTCATTCTACCACCCTTTACACCCCACATCCCCTCCCTTCTCTCCCTCCCCTCTGCCCAAACCAAAGTTCCTCCAACCTTCCCTAGCCACCCCCGCCCCATTATGGATCAGTGTCTGCATATCAGAGAAAACATTTGGCCTTTGGTTTTTTGGGATTGGCTTATTTCGCCTAGCATGATATTCTCCAGCTTCATCCATTTACCTGGAAATGTCATAATTTCATTCTTCTTTAAGTCTGAGTAATATTTCATTGTCTATATATGACATTTTTTTTATCCATTCATCTGTTGAAGATCATCTAGGTTGGTTCCATAGTGAATTTACCTGCTATTGTGAATTATGCTGATTTTAAGTCCTTTGGATATAGACCAAGGGGTGGGATAGCTGGGTCAAATGGTGGTTCCATTCCAAGTGTTCTAAGGAATCTTCATACTGCTTTCCAGATTGGTTGCATCAATTTGTAGTCCCACCAGCAATGTTCGAGTCTACCTTTTCCCCCATATCCTTGCAAACACTTGATGTTTGTATTCTTGATAATTACCATTCTGACTAGAGTGAGAGGAAATCTTAGAGTAGCTTTGATTTGCATTTCTCTAATTGCTAGATGCCACAGTCTGGCTGGGCACAATTCACGAGCCACTTGTCAAGCAGAAACGAACTTTATTTTTAGAACACACGCAGCACCACACTCTTCAGGAATTCCCTCAGAGCCCAACTGCCACCACCGGCTTCCAGGGAGCCTCTCAACCACCACTCCTCCTGCTCTTGAGGCCGATTGGCTGGGTTGCATGGGCCGAGCCAAAAGTCCCCCCCCAATGAGCAGCTCCATGGTCTGAAAGAGCAGGGAAACAGCCCAATGAGCATCACCGCAGAGGAGCCAATCAGCTGGAAGTTTGCTGGGGCCGCTGTGAGCCAATCAGCTGGAAGTTTGCTGGGGCCACTTCGGCTGTGGCTCTCAACATCTAGAGATGTTGCACATTTTTTCATATATTTGTTAATTGATTCTCCATCTTCTGTGAAGTGTCCAATTCCTTAGCCCATTTATTGATTGGGTTTTTTTTTTTTTTGGTGTTAAATTTTTCAAATTCTTTATATATTCTGGAGATTCATGCTTTATCTAATGTGCATGTGGTAAAGATTTTCTCCCATTTTGTAGGTTCTCCATGTTATTGATTGTTTCCTTTACATAGAAGAAGCTTTTCAGTTTGAATCCATACCATTTATTGATTCTTGATTTTATTTCTTATGTTTTTAGGAGTCATGCTAAGGAAGTCAGATCCTAAGCAGACATGGTAAAGTTTGGGGCCTACTTTTTCCTCTATTAGGTGCAGGATCTCTGGTCTAATTCCTAGGTCCTTGATCCACTGTAAGTTAGTTTTGTGTATGGTGAGGGATAGGGGTTTAATTTCATTTTGTTTTGCATGTGGATTTCCAATTTTCCTAGCATCATTTGTTGAAGAGGCTATGTTTCCTCTAATGTATGTTTTTGGTGCCTTTGTCTAATATAAGATAACTGAAGTTATGTGGGTTTGTCTCTGTGTCCTCTATTCTGTACCATTGGTCTACAAGTCTGTTTTGGTGTCAGTACCATGCTGTTTTTGTTACTATTGCTCTTGTAGTATAGTTTAAGGTCTGGTATAGTGATATCACTTGGTTCACTCTTCTTGCTAAGGATTGTTTTAGCTATTCTGGGTCTCTTATTTTTCAAGATGTTTTTCATGACTGCTTTTTCTATTTCTATGAGAAATGTCATTGGGATTTTAATAGGAATTGCATTAAATCTGTATAACGCTCTTGGTAGTATGGCCATTTTGACAATATTAGCTCTGTCTATCTGAGAACATGAGAGATCTTTCCATCTTCTAAGGGCTTCTTTAATTTTTTTCTTTAGTGTTCTGTAGTTTTTATTGCAGAGATTTTTTTTTACCTCTTTTGTTAGATTGATTCTCAAGTGTTTTGTGGGGTTTTTTTTGAGGCTATTGTGAATGGGGTAGTTTTTAAATTTCTCTTTCAGAAAATTCACTGATGTGTAGAAATGCATTTTATTTATGGGTGTTGATTTTACATCCTGCTATTTTGCTGAAATCATTTTTTAGTTCTAGAAGTTTTATGGTGGAATATTTTTTGGATCCTCTAGGTATAGAATCATGTTGTGGGCAAGTAGTGATAGTTTGAATTTTTTTCCTGTTTATATCACTTTGATTTCTTTCATCTGTCTAATTGCTTTGGCTGGAGTTTCCATAACTATGTTGAATAGAAGTGGTGAAAGAGGACATCCCTTTCTTTTTCCAGTTTTTAGAGGGAATGCTTTCAATTTTTCTCCATTTAGAATGATGTTGCTCTTGGGCTTAGCGTAGATAGCTTTTACAATGTTGAGTTATGTTCCTACTTTCCCTAGATTTTCTAGAGTTTTGAACTTGAGGGGGTGCTGTATTTTGTCAAGTGCTTTTTCTACATCTGTTGAAATGATCATATGATTTTTTTTGTTGTTGTTGTTGTAGTTGGACACAATACCTTAATTTACTCATTTATTTTCATGTGGTGCTGAGGATCAAACCCAGGGCCTCACGAGCGCTAGGCGAGTGCTCTACCACTGAGCCACAACCCCAGCCCTGATCATATGATTCTTGTCTTTAATTCTATTCATGTGATGAATTACGTTGATTGATTTCCATCTGTTGAACCACCTTTACATCCTTGGGATGAACCCCACTTGATTGTGGTGCACTTTTTAAAAAATATGTTTTTGTATGTGATTTTCCAGAATTTTTTAAATTTTAAACTTATTCTAATTTGTTGTTCAATACAACAGAATACATTTAAATTTATAGTACACATATAGAGCACAATTTTTCATGTCTCTGGTTGTTCACGAGTCACACCAAGTACATGTCTTCATACAAGTACTTAGGGTAATGATGTCCATTTCATTACATCATCTTTCCTACCCCCATGTCCCCTCCCTTCCCCTCTCTCCTCTTTGCCCTATCTAAAGTTCCTCCATTCCTCCTATGCTCCCCACCCATCCCCATTATGGGTCAGCATCCACATATCAGAGAAAACATTTGGCCTTTGTTATTTTGGGATTGACTAACTTCACTTAGCATAATATTCTCCAACTCCATCCATTTACCTTCAAATGCCATGATTTTATTCTCTTTTAATGCTGAGTAATATATCATTGTGTATATATACCACATTTTCTTTATCCATTCATCTACTGAAGGGCATCTAGGTTGGTTCCACAATTTAGCTATTGAGAATTGTGCTGCTATAAACATTGATGGGGCTGCATCACTGTAGTATGCTGTTTTTAAGTCCTTTGGGTGTAAATGAGGAGTGAGATAGCTGGGTCAAATGGTGGTTCCATTCCCATTTTTCCAAGGAATCTCCATACTGCTTTCCATATTGGCTGCACCAATTTGCAGTCCCACCAGCAATATATGAGTGTACCTTTTTCCCCACATCCTTGCAAACACTTATTGTTGTTTGTATTCTTGATAAGTGCCATTCTGACTGGTGTGAGATGAAATCTTAGAGTAGTTTTGATTTGCATTTCTCTAAATGCTAGAGATGTTGAGCATTTTTTCATATATTTGTTGATTATATATCATCATTGAAATGATCTTTTGCTATCTGTATTTTTCCTCTTATATCATCCTTTACTTTGCAGATCAGTTTAACTATGTACATTCTGAAGTCCTTCTCTGACATTTCTTCTACTGTCATTTCTTTTTTTTTAATAATTTTTTTAGTTGTAGTTGGACACAATACCTTTATTTTATTTATTTATTTTATGTGGTGTTGAGGAGCGAACTCAGTGCCTCGCACGTGCCAGGCGAGCGCACGTGCCAGGCGAGCGCTCTACCGTTGAGCCACAACCCCAACCCCTTCTACTGTCATTTCAATAGAGTCTATTATTATACCATCTTGGTTTGTTTGGGGCACTTTCTTCCCCTGTTTCATGTTCTTGTGTCTTCCCCTCTAGCAGTGCAGATCCAAGGTATTATAGTTTCCACCCTGTAGGTTTCCAAAACTTTGTCTTTCAGGGGGAGATCAATATTAACAGCACTCAATGCAAACAATATGTAGCATTAAACCAAATAGTTCCTATTCAGACATTTACAGTTTTGTTTCAATAAACAGAAATATTGTGCTCAAGTATTGTCTACAGCCTAAACAATATGTTTGCAAAAGGTTCTACAATTTCTAATGGTAGATGAAGAGAACAGGGCTGTTGTAGGATATGATGTTTATGAGGTTGGAGGAGAAAATAGAAGTATTAGATTGTAGGAAAAGGGAGGGAGGAATCAATAGAAGTTTGCTGTTTGCAGGAGAAAAAGAGAAGAAGAGAATCTGGGGAACCAATAAGTGACAGGAAAATATAGAGAAAGAGTAAAAACATAAATAAATAAAATAAGAAAAAAATTAAGAATAAAAAGAAAAAAAGTAAAAATTAAAGAATATACAACAAAACTGTAATATACCATTCAGACATCTCTGTCCTCAGTATCCTGATGTATGAAAAGTACTTGATTTAAAAAATGGTGTGGATGTGAAAACCAGAAAAAGAAAAAAAAATCTAAGGAAAATCAAACAATTGTTTCTATTGAAGTTCAGTATCTTCTCTGCTTCCCTTCTCATCTCATAGATGGGGTTGTCTGGAATTTGATGGTATCTCCATCTTCAGGAATGTGAGGGTTACTGGGTGGGTGGATTAATCTTGGAGGCGGAACTCTTTGAGGCAGGGTATAGCAATTGCCAGTCTCCATTGGAAGACTGCACCCTGGGAATCTCCTTTGGGGTCCACTTGTGTGTAGGAGCCTGATCTTAGCCCCTTATGTTGCTTGTGGGCCCTAAAATTCCTGTGTCTAATTTAGTCTCTAAACTGTATCTCTCACACTCCTGCCCTGACTTCCCAGTTAGGTATCTTTCTCTCTAGAGGTCCTAATGGCTGAGTACCTGTGTGTCTGTTGTGAAGAGCTGTTCTGTATTGGGCAGATCAAGACCAGGCATTGAGAGCTCTGGGCCAGTCACATTGCTGCAAGTGTTGGGCCAGGTTGGTGGCTAGGGAGAGGTTGGGAGACTAGGGATTGGGGAGCTGGAGGGCCCTATTGATTGCCAAACTGGTGGGGCCAGGGGATCAGTGGATGCCAGATTGGGAGTCAGGGACTGGACTGGTGTTGGTTCCCAGTAAGTGCCGGCTCTTGTTAGCTGTGGAATCCTGATGGGTGCTAGACTGGTTGGGTGGGCAAGATGAAAGGCTGGGCAAGATGAAAGCCAAAAGCTAGATGCTGTCACACCCTCTTCCAATCTACCAACCCCTTGCAAGGCTCTCTCCTGCCTCTGCAGCAAGATGGTGGCTATTAGCACAACTGCAGGTACTTTGATGATGGTCTTTCAGGCGCTGGCTGGTGTTACTAGATTGAAGTGGACATGCCCCTATATGTTGGTGGCAATGGTGGTGGCAAACCTGTAGATACCTTGATGTTGGGCTTCTAGGCCCTGGCTGGTGTCCCAAGATGGAGGCTGTTGCAGCTTGAGATGGCAATGGTAGTGGCAGAGGTAACCCACCATGTGGCAGAAGTGTCCCAAGATGGAGGCGATTGCTTTCAGAAATGGGGCAGTGAGGAAGGGCCATGTGGTGACAGTGGGTGACCCCATTCAGAGATGCAGTGCTGTGGCGGGCAGTGCTGTGGCAGATAAGTGTCCCCAAGGTGGAGGCTACCACGTTGAGGTGGCTATGGTGGTGGTTGAAGTGTCCTAAGGTGGCTGCAATTGGTAGATGAGGCAACAGTGGTAGGTGGCCCAGTGATAGTAGTTGCAGCATTGGCCCTTTTCCTTATTTTCTGTTAGGCATTTTGATTATGACATGTCTTGGCGAGCTTCTTATTTGACTACATCTATTTGGGGTCTTTCAGGCTTCCTGTATGTGAATGTCTATCTCATTTCTGGTTATGGGAGAAGTTTTTTTTTTTTTTTTTGTAACTATCTCATTGAAATATGTTCTTTATGCCTTTAGTTTGTATCTCCTTGTTCTCTTTTAGCTGAGTGAGTCTCAGGTTTGATCTTTTAAAGTTGTCCCAGAGTTCTTATATTTTCTGTAATTTTTTCCCTTTTACTGCCTTCTGTGTACTTCAGTTCATATAGCCTGTCTTCAGTGCCTAAAGTTCTGTCTTTGACAGCTGAGGTTCTATTTCCTTTGCAGTCTAATCTGTTAGTAATGTCTTTGAGTGAGCTTTTAATTTGTTTGATTGTGTCTTTCATTCTAGGAGTTCTGCTTGGTTTCTTTTCACTATTTTGTTTGTTTATTGATGTGGTCTTTTATCTACTGTAATTGCTGTCTCTCTCTCTCTCTCTTTGTGGGTTTTTTTTTTTTTTTTTGGTACCAGGGATTGAACTTGGGGGCACTCAACCACTGAGCCACATCCCCAGCCCTATTTTGTATTTTTTTAGAGACAGGGTCTCACTGAGTTGCTAAGCGTGCTGCCATTGCTGAGACTGGATTTGAACTCATAAGCCTCCTGAACTTCTGGGATTATAGGCATGTACCACCACACCTGGCCTGTAATTGCTCTCTTAATTCCTTCCTATGAGGATCAGTTTTTATAGTCTTTCTCTGGGTATTTGTCCACCTTATTCTCAGTGGGATCCTTTGTTGGGGGTTTATAGATTTTGTTTGCCTCTTTTCTCATGTTTTCAGAGATCTACCTCTTTTATTGTGTGTAGTTATTTTATTTGTTCTGGGACTTTTTGTTTGTTTGTTTTTGTTTAGTTTGTCAATAGTTTTATGTTCCATGAAGAAAGCAACTATTTAGTTTATCACTCAAATGTCACATCAGTGCTTCTCAAGAAAACCATTGTTCCTCTTCTCTCTGTTTTCAATGTATGGGTAGAAGCCAATGGGTGGGACCCGAGTTCCCACTCTGGTTGTTCCTCCTTGAGTCTTTGTTGATGGCTTGGGCCTTTTGTCTTGTCCTTTTTTTGAGTTGGTATAATGTCAGGGGAATATTTAGCTCAGCAGCAGAATCTCTAACCTGTGAACTTTTAGTGTCCCTGTAGATTCCTGCACCTCACAGAATGGGGAAAAAATAAACAGTAGTATCAATTGTTGCAAACAGCAAATAGTAAACAGTGTTAAAGTAAATACCCAGATCCTACAATGCCATCTTTAATGTTAATTGCCACCAATAAAGAAGGAAGGGTGGATTCAGCAATTATCGGCAGTGAAAACAATAACCATGAACTAGTCTGCCTTTAAAGCAAATAGCAGGCTAGATCATCCACAGTAGTAATGATGATGTTAGCATTTATTGTGGGGGCAGGAGTTATATAAACCATTTAGTTCTGAACAAGAGTAAAAATACAGGAACTTTGTTAGGAAGTTAGAAAAGACTACAGTTTCAGAAAGTGAACAGGATACAGAAGAGTATGTCATGTGATCTTTATACAGAGTGAGGGGAAAAAAAATAGAAGCAAGGTATTGGGAGAGAACAATGGAAAACAATAGAATTTGGCCTTTAGCAGGAGAAGATAGAGAAACAAGAGAAATAAACACATGAAAATCATATAATATCAGTTTAAAGAACCCAAACCTTCACACAACAATGCTAGGAAAAGATAATTACATTTTTTAAAATGCTGAATGTGAGAGAAAAGAAAGACAAATAAGTGTATGCATATATGTCCCTGAAACAGGACAGCCAGAATTCACATGCTTGCATGCACGCACACACACACATCCACACATGTATATACACATACATACACACACATGGAAGGAGTAGGAAGAAAAATTAAAATATATATATATATATTTTTTTTTTTTTCCAAAATCTTGGTGAAGATTGAAGAGAGCTTCTCCACTGAGTTGGTCAAAATATTTGACCAGAATAGGTGGTCCTTGTCTACGTTGAATAGTCTTTCTTTCCATTTTTTTGAGCTATGTATTGATAGAACAAGGGGTGGGGGATGTTAACCTCTTCCTGTTTTTGTGTTGCTCTCTGAATTACCTGTTGAAGTGGCCTAATACTGAAGCTGTTTGATATATGTATTAGTCAGCTATTTCGTCACTGCTGTGACAAAATGACCCAACTAGCATAGCTGTAGAGGAGGAAGAGTTAATTTGAGGGCTCACAGTTTCAGTGGTCTCAATTCATGGACAGCTGGTTCCATTCCTCAGGGCTTCAGGTCTAATTTGGCTTTGTTGAATGGTACCTTTTTTGGAAAGACAGGATTGTTCCATTCCTAAGGTTAGACTTTAGCAGATCACTTATGCTGGTTTCTTCCTAAGAAAGCTAAACATGGGCCAGTCCTCTTCTCACTGCTGCCCAAGGAGCACAGCCTTCTGGGGACTAGTCCCTGAGTGTATTCACCCCTGTTCCCTCATGTGAGCCACCAGACATGAAGACTCCCCTTGGCCCTTCTGACTAGAATCCCTCTGAGTTTAGTCTACTCCAATGCCATTTCTCATGTTCAGCCAGGTACTGCCTAGGTCCCTCGATAGGCACCTGCAGGATATTTGTGTGTGTGTGTGTGTGTGTGTGTGTGTGTGTGTGTGTGTGTTTGTGTGTGTTCTTATCTCCCGAGTCCCACAGATGCCTTGGGAGCATACTCTCCTAAAATGGCTCCCATGTCAGCTCTCCATGACCAATTGAGACACAGAGCTCACTTATTTAAGCACCTGAGTGCACTTTTCAAGAACCTGCACATAGTGCAGTTTCTTGGGTCAGATAAGCGTAGGCATTAGTTGTAGATGGACACAATATTTATTTATTTATATGTGGTGCTGAGTATTGAACCCAGCGCTTCACACATGAGAGGCAGGTGCTCTACCACTGAGCCACAGCCCAAGCCCAGTAGGCAGTGTTTTTGATCTCAGGTTTATCCGCACAAGACAGCTTGGAATGTGGCTTCCTTTACTTCCCCTCCCTTTGTCTGTGGTGAGTATGTTACAGCGGCTGCAGGTAGTAGGCTTTCTTCTTTGTTTCCTGTACTGAAATTTCGGCGTCCCTAAGCACTTAAGTGAAATCCCTCTTTCACCCACCTCACTGAAAAACTGTATGCCTGCTACTTTGGTGTCATGCCATGGTGCATCTAACAATGTAGCCACCTCTATTCCACCACCTTCCAACCCAGTGTATATGATTTATTTATATTGCTTATAACTTTTACTACCTGATCAGTGTTATCATTCATATGAAAATACACACCAATTCTTCCAGCTAATAAATTTTCAGAGGCTCCATTTTGTAGTTTATTTTTTGTAATTTTCTCTTAATCTTGTATTTGGGTTTTTCTGTTTATTTTTATTATGTGTGTGTGTGTGTGTGTGTGTGTGTGTGTGTGTATAGTTATAGATGGACACAATACACTTATTTCATTTATTTATATTTTGCCATGTTGAGGATCAAACCCACTACCTCACACATGCTAGGCAAGCACTCTACCACTGAGCTATAGCCCCAGCTCTATATTTTTATCTTATTCCACTGAAGAGCTATTTATCTATAAACATTGGGTTGAACCATACACAACTGCCAAATGTAGGTCAAAGATGGTCGACAATTAGCAGTTTCTTATGGTTAAACCAAAAATGCACATACACATTTATGCATACATACATGTATTTCTATGAAAGTGAGAGGTGGGATAGGGGAGGGAAGATGGAACGGAAAACAGACAGTCTTCAAGGATAGAACTCAAGGGAATATTCAGTATTTAATTCTGAAGCTAAAAATGAGGAGAGTCTGTAAAGCTACCTTAAGGAATTAACAGAGGTATGAAAAGAACTAGGAGAAGAATAATGCAAGGAAACAAAGGGAATACAGGATATCATGAAGGAGTGAAGGAATATTGCCAAATATTCCAGGAAAGATGCCACTTCTTTTTTTCTTTTGGAATTAACAATACCGAGATTTTGGCTAACTTTGTGACTAATTTTAATACAGTGTGGATCCAGAAGCCAGGTTGTGAGATTTGAAGGGTGAATACAAAGTGAAAAAGTTAAGACAGCTGGGGATATAATTTAGTGGTAGAGTGTTTGCCTAGTATGTGCGAAGCCCTGGGCTGATCCCCAGCATTGTAGAAAAAAAAAGTGAAGACACTGGTTACAGAGCATGCTTCAAATTTACCTAAAAAGAAGAGGTTCAGAAAGAGATATTTTTATTGGGACTTTGAAAGGAAGTTGTATTTGCTTGTTTGTTTCCCCCAGAATGAGAGACAGAAACCTGAGTGTTTATAAATAGAGCCGAAAGAGCTAGTTAAACACAGGGACAGGCTGAAAATTGAGGAAAGATAGGGGATAGTTAATGATATAAGGTTCCGGAAGAAACATGAAAGTATTGAATTAAGGCTAGGTAGAGGAGCCAGGCATGGTGATACACACCTATAATCCCTGTGGCTTGCTTGGGGGGATGAGGAAGGAGAATTGCAAGTTCAAAGCCAGCCTTAGCAACTTAGTGAGGTACTAAGCAACTCAGTGAGAACCTGTCTCTAAATAAAAACTTAAACAAGGGTTGGGAACTAGATAGAGGGGTTTGCTTGAATGGATGGTGAGAAATGGGAAGCACCACTTATCTTCTAAAACTGTATGGGGAAGGACATATGGTTAGGTAGATATGTAGGTATATTTGTAGAGTTGGAAGAAAGGGCAAGAAAATAAAATAATTTGTGCCTAAGACTGTTGAAGTTTTCAAAATAGGAAGCATGTTACATAGGAAAGAATTAAGAAGAAGGACTTGGGGGGCTGGGGATGTGGCTCAAGAGGTAGCGCGCTAGCCTGGCATGCGTGCGGCCCGGGTTCAATCCTCAGCACCACATACAAACAAAGATATTGTGTCCGCCGAAAACTAAAAAATAAATATTAAAATTCATTCTCTCTCTCTCTCTGACTCTCTGTCTGTCTGTCTCTCTCTTTAAAAAAAAAAAGAAGAAGTACTTGGGGTGGTTTTCTAGGTAGGACAGCCTACACAGATGGGGAGGGGAGCAAGAACATGCACTGATCAAAGACAAATAAAGAATTATTGAGCTTCATTAAGGGTCCTGCTGAAGTTGGAGAACATAAATTTGGAGTGGCACTAACACGTATAGTTTTGTAATTTTCTTCAGCTTAATAATGTAGAAGAGAAAATATGTATTAAAATTGAATGAATCTGGGGCTGGGTTGTGGCTCAGTGGTAGAGCCTAGCATGTGCTAGGCTGGGTTCGATCCTCAGCACCACATAAAAAAAAATAAATGAATAAAGGTATTGTGTGCAACTACAACTGAAAAATAAATATAAAAAAATTGAATGAATTTGGAGTTTTGATGATTGAATGGAGTGCAAGAGAATTGAGAATGATTGACAGTATGATTGACAGTATGGTCTGTTCTGTATAGAGAAATAAGGATAAGTGAAGGTTAAGCTTGAAAATAGAAAATAAAATGAAGTAATCAAAGGATTGAATGTGAAGTTGAATAGTAAGAGTATAGTTAGTTGGAGTTGAGGGTGTGAGGAAAAATAGGAAAGCAGGAAAAATAGAAAGTTACAACACAAAAGTAGTAGATTTCAGTGGTGGTTCAATTTAGGTTATGACAGAATCTAGTGTGTGGCTGTAGAAGTAGGTAAGGTAAGTGAAAGTGAAGGCTGTTTGATTTAAGGTCAAGAAAATAAAGCTGAAGTGTTGAGTGGATTATCTTTGGGGGGACACTGACATAACTGAGTTGTCAATGGCAGGATACAAAGCAGAGTGTTGAGGTCCTCAATGAATGTGGATGAGTTTCCAGGAGATAGATAGTAGAGATTTGGGGAAATAAAGTGGGGATGTGGGTATAGCTCAGTGATATAACACTTTCCTACCATGCATAAGGCCCTGGGTTTTATCCTCAGCACTGCTAAAACAAACAAACAAAAATGTAAATGGTAGTGTAGTTGGATAATGTGAGCATCAAAGGAGAAAGGGTTTTTTACACAAGGAAGGAGAAATAATTGTTTGGAAATAATGTTGGAGATAGACAATTTTGTGTTTTGAAAACCAAAGAATAGTCAAAGACATGAGAAAAACTAGCAAAATGCAATCTAAAATGGGGGTCTTTAATTCATCTGTTGGTAGATGTTTGACTTAAGAGGTTCTGTAACTGATAAAATATTTGTAAACATTCTGAAACAAGGAGAAATTTTTCCCTTGTGTCACCTGATTAAATAGAAGGTCTATTTGATTTTTATTTTGTTTTGTTTTTGGTATCAGGGATTGAACCCAGAAGTTCTTAACCACTAAGCCAGAATCAGAATATAATTATGGTGAAAAGAGAAGCATACTTTTAGAATATGAATGTGTGGGTGTAGGTTAACATTGAATAAAAGTTTAGGGTATTGCAACTGAGAGATTTTAGAAGGGTAGGATTAATAAAAGGGGACATGAAGCACAGAGAAATATAAGGATAAATATCCAAAGGAGAATATATTTTAGGAGGTGACTAAGAATAATAGAAACATGAAATAGGGTAGAATTAGCTAGAAATTCAATTAGTTTCAGAGGCTTTATAGTAACTTATTATTGCCTTATTATTGTATGGTTTGACTACCACCTTAGTTTAATAAATGAATAATATTTTAAAATCTATAAAAGTATTTTAACATTCTAGTACATTTTGTTTGTGCCTGATTGATTGTGTCTGTCATAAAAAAACTTTTTTTTTCATTGTAGAATTTTGCATAGGAAAAGCCCCATAAACCCTCCATAACCATGATGTCTTTGCTTTGGAATGTTAATTGTTCAATTTTTGTTCTTATTGATTTATCATTTTCTATACAGTTTTAGACAATGGACATAAATTTTAAAAACCAAATACAAAGTTATCATTGCATAACAATTCCATATTTCCACATAGTCTTCATAATATTTCTAATAGTGGCACCATAGTCATAGTACTACAATCTGTTTAGTCATTTCTCCATTATTATTTCTATTCAGTTTCTGTTGTAGGAATAGATAGCTGTCTTGAGCATCTTCATGTGACATATACATACTGCTGTTCCTTTGCTAAAGCATTAAACACTGCAATGTGCACTTGATAGAGTGCTTCAAATACAAGGGTCTAGCAGCCATGGAGAAAGAATTAGGGTTTGGGAGAGACTAGAATATGGGAGACTAGCTAGGAGAATAGAGATGTGAAGGACTGGTATAGGGTAATTATAGTGGAATTGGGAAGGAAATGAATAAGTTGGACATTTTGAAGGAAAATTGATAGGATTTGGTGACTGGAAATAAAGCATGAAGGATACAAAATAACTTCAAACTTTTTATCCTGAGATAGTAAAGGAACTAGGGAGATTTTGCCTGGAAGAAAAACAGAGTAAGATCTTTTGGTTCCTTTCAGGTTTTTAAAGGATCTTTACATGGAAGTTCTCTGTATAAGAGGCAGAGTTAGCTAGAGGGCAGTATTTATTTACTTATTTAGGTACTGGGGATTGGACCCAGGGGTGCTTTACCACTGAGCTACATCCTACCCCTTTTTATTTTTTTATTTTGAGATAGGGTCTTGCTAAGTAGCTTAGGGCCTTACTAAGTTGCAGAGACTGGCCTTGAACTTGCCATCCTCCTGCCTCAGCCTCCTGAGTTGCTGGGATTACAAGTATATGCCTGGCTTAGAAGACAGCATCTTATTACAGGTAGAGCAGACTTAAAAAGGAATAAAGGATTTTCACAGGTAGTATGTATTTCCTAACAGTGGAGGAGGTCAAGCAGAGGTTTAACATTTGTCTACTAGGGATGTGTATGTAGAAAAGATTCTACATACACATCTTCTTACCTTTTTTTTTTAAACCATGTCCCCTTCCATAAACATGAAAACCTTCCTTTGTTGTGGGGGTAGAGTAGGTGGGTGTGGAAGTAAACCTTTTTGATTTGTATATTTAGCATTGTAATATTGATTTTTTTCAAATTATAAAATTCCCTGGCAGAGGGATTTTCTAAGTCAGTATTGTTTTAGATGACCCAGGTTGCTTTCAACTTGGACATATTTTTAATATGAATATGAAGTATCAGTTTCTTTTTTTTTTTATTCTTTATGTGTGTGTGTGTGTGTCTGTGTGTGTGTGTGTGTATGTATGTATGTATGTAGGGGTGGGTACTGGGGATTAAACCCAGGGATGCTTTACTACTGAGCTCTATCCTCAGCCCTTTTTTTTTTTTTTTTTTTTTTTTTTTTTTGAGACAGGGTCTCACTAAATTGCTGCCTTCAAACTTGTGATACTCCTGATTCAGCCTTCCAAGTTGTTGGGATTATAGGTGTGGGCCACCATGCTGGACTGAAGTGTCAATTTCTAGGGAAAAAAAGTAATTGAACTGTTCTGTGAAGTAGTAGTATGCACCCTATTGCTGGAAATATTGTTTATTATTTATTATTCTTTATTAAAGATATTTAAGAAAGGTTTTAGATTTATAGATTCTATAGTTTATAATCATTAATACCTGGGTGAATTTCTATTATGACTCCTACTTTTTATATGTGAAGGCAATCCTGGGAAATCAAGGCAAAGCCTGAGAAAGGAAAGATTAGAATTATTTGATTTTCAAAGTCAGAGAAGATAAATTTTATGACCTTCAAAAAGAAAGTAACTTGTGGTCGGGGGTTGTGGCTCAGAGGTAGACCACTAACCTACCATGTGTGAGGCAATGGGTTCAATCCTCAGCACCACATAAAAATAAAAAAAAAGATATTGTGTTTGCCTATAAATAAAAAATAAATATTAAGAAAGTAACTTGTAGTTGTGGATCACAAGATACAAGGGGTGGGAAACTCATCTGTAGCAACTTCAGAGGATCTCTAAGAGGGGACAATAATGATAATTTTTTGTTTTTGTTTTTGTTTGTTTGGTTCCCATGTGTCCACTGGGGATTAAACTCAGGGGCTCTCTACCACTGAACTATATCCCCACCCCTTTTAATTTTATTTAGGTTTTTAAAATAATTTTTCTACATTATTTATTGGTACATTATAGCTGTACATAATGTTGGGAGTTGTTTTACATATTCATACATACACATAGTGTAACAGTATAATTTGGCCATTATCACTCCCCAGAACTCTAAATTAATTTTTAAGTTGGTGTATTATATTTATACAAAAAAGTGGAATTCATTGTAATATGTTCGTTCTTGTATGTGGCATAGTTTGGTTAATTTCATTCTGCTCTCATTCCCCTTTCTTATCCCTCCTCCCTCCCTTTCATTCCTTTCCTCTCTTCCCTTGTTCTCCCTTCTGTTTTCAAAAGATCACCCATCCCCTCTTTTAAAATTTCTTATTTTTCTCTAGCTTCCACATGTAAGAGACACATTTGAACTTTGACTTTCTGAATCTGGCGTATTTCACTCAGCATAATGTTTTCCAGTTCCATCCATTTATCAGCAAATTACATAATATCATTCTACTTTATATCCTAGCCCTCACCCCCTTTTTTTTTTTTTTTTTTGGTACTGGGGAGTGAACTCAGTGGCACTTAACTACTGAACCACATCCCCACCCTTTTTAAAATTTTATTTATTTAGAGACAGGGTCTCACTGAGTTGCTTAGGGCCTTGCTAAGTTGTTGAGGTTGTCTTTGAACTCGGAATCCTGCTGTCTTATCCTCCTGGGCCTCTGGGATTAAAGGCATGCACCAATGTGCCTGGCTTATCCCAGCCCCTTTCCCCCACATGTTTTAAAATACTTTTTAGTTATTCTTGGACACAATACCTTTATTTTTTTATTTTTATGTGGTGCTGAGGAATGAACTCAGGGCCTCGTACATGCTAGGCAAGCGCTTCACCGCTGAGCCACAACCTCAGCCCCTCCCCCACATTTTTAATTGGTGCATTATAGTTGTACACAATAATGACATTTGTTGTTACATCTTTGTACATGCACACATTATAACAATATAATTTGTCCACTATCACTCCCCAATACTTACTCTTCCCTCTCTACCCACCACCCCTGTTCATTTGCCTCTTCTGATCTCTCTCTGATTTTTAGGAGATCCACTCCCACCTTTCTTTTCCTTTTTCCCCTCTAGGTTCCACATAGGAGAGAAAATATAACCCTTGACCTTCTGAGTTAGACATATTTCACTTAACATGATGGTCTCTAGTTCCATCCATTTTCCCACAAATGACATAATTTTCATGTTTCTTTATGGATGAATAAAATTTCATTGTGTATATATACTATATTTTCTTTATCCATTGATAGACACCTAGGCTGGTTTCCTAATTTGGTTATTTGATTGTTGTGAACTGTGCTGCTATAAACATGGATATGCATGTATTGCTGAAGTAAGATGACTTTACTTCTTCAGGATAAATTCCAAGGAGTGGTATAGCTGGGTCATATGGTAGTTCCATGTCTAGTCTTTTTTTTTTTTTTTTTTTTTTTTTTTGTGTGTGTGTGTGTGTATGTGGTGCTGAGGATTGAACCCAGTACCTTGTGCATGTGAGGCAAGCACTCTACCAACTGAGCTATATCCCCAGCCCTCCATGTCTAATCTTTTGAGGAACCTTCATATTTATTTCCATAGTGGTTGTACTATTTTTCAGTCCCACCAACAGTGTAAAATTGTCCCTTTTTTTTCACATCCTCTCGCTAGCCCCTTTTTATTTTGAGATAGGGTCTCATTAAGTTGCCTAGGCAGGCCTTGAACTTGAGCTCCTTCTGCCTCAGTCTCCCATGTAGCTGGAATTACAGGCATGCTCTACCACTCCTGGAAAGGATGTTTTTATTTGATGATATAATGTTTGTTATAAATGAATATAATTTAGAGAAAAAAGTCTTGTTTTAGGCCAGTCCTGTTGAGGTGAGTTTCTTGTAGAGAAAATGGCAAAATAAACTTGTGTTTGAGGTCATCTGTCACCTGGAGAATTACCATGTTGGAGCAGCACCTATTGAGTTCTAAGACAGTCATCTCTATGGTCCCTTCTGCCTCTACCCTCTGTTCTGAACATTGTTATGTCTGAATGATATCTTGAATGAATTTTGTTTTGTTTTGTTTTGCCTCCGCAGTGTAGTGTTCTTCAGAGTCTGAAAGAGCTACTGCAGAACTGGCTGTTGTGGCTTTCTGTGGACATTCGCATGAAACCTCTGACGAGTAGTCTTCTGTGAGTTATCTTACAGTCCTCCAGAAAAGATAATCTATATAAAAATGTTTGCATATGAAGTTTAATAGTGTGTCATGAAACCTTATGGTTTCTTATAAATGCTTGGTAGTACTTTTCTGAAATACTTTTTTTGTTACTTTTCACTTTTCTTCCCCACAAAAAGAGAAGTTAATTCTCCAGGTTCCTATTATATGTCAGAAAGCAGCCCTTTAGCCTCAAAGCACTTGGTATGAGTTACTTAGCAAAACACTGGAGAGCTGAGATTAGCATTGCAACTTTGACTTCCATTCAGCCTAACTCACTTTATAAAATGTATTCTTATATATGTAAAGCCAATTTTGATGATGAGTAGAAATATTTTGAGGTAATTTTTGCCGTACAATTTTGATTTTTACATTTCTCTGGTGTAATTTGGTTAGGTGTATTAATTTATCTTGACTTTTGGGTTAAAGAGCCCAAATTTCCATTAAATGTGTGCTTTACCCTAAAAGTGGAAGTAAAAGACTGGATTTCAAGGAAATACATAATCATATTATTCTATTATCAGCCACATTATTTTATAGCATTTAAAAACTTTATATTATAGGAAGTTGCAAACATAATTAAAAGAAGAGAAAATAGTGCATTGTTATCTCTAGGTACTCATCATCCACCTTCAAAAGTTAACTTATGATTAACCTTTTTTTAATCTATAAATCCTTCTACTTCCTGGATCATTTTTGTAAAATATCAGGGTTTTTTGAGATATAATTAATACACATAGCATAAAGTTTATCCTTATGAGTACACAATTTCTTGGGGTTTAGTATATTCACAAAGTTGTACATCTAATTTCAGAATGTGTTCATTATTCCCCCAAAGAAATGCTATACCTATTAGCAGACATTCCCCTGTTGTGCCCTGGCAACAACTAATCTACTTTTTTATCAATTAATTTACCTTTTTTGAGCATTTCATGCTGCTCCCATCCAGCCTACCATGCAGACACGGAATAACTTTTTATAAGTTTCAGGATGGCTTCCCTGGCTCCCAGCCTCAGGCTCCCACAAGGGGACAAGAGAAAGTCATGAGAGGCTGATGAGAGATAGGGAGTGCACGTTCTGGAGTTGGCTTTTATTGGGGGATGCTGTTTCTTAGAACATCCTATCTGAAAAAAGGGACAAAGGGTAGGATTACAAAGGAACAGGTGAGTGTAACTCAGTCCCACCAGGTAACGTCTACTCCTGGAGCCATGCCTAATTATCCAAGCAGAGGTAAAGCCCAAGTTATTGTGGGGTGCAATAATTGTTCAGTATCTCTTGCTCAGGACTTAAGGGCATATTTCCAGAGCAGCTCCTGACATATTCCCCCTTCTTTCTTTGAAAAAGTATGTGATGAGTCGCTATCTAGAATTCTTGTTCTGAAGGCACAACATCCTATGACTGCAAGAGAGGATTAATAGCAAAGAGAACAGTCCAATAATATACCATGTAGAATGTTTTAGTATGTTTCTGCGGTTAAAACCATTCAACTCTTGAAGTATTTGATCAGGTAAAGAGGTAGGATCTGAAAAATTAATCTTACTTTTTTTGTATATCTTGGTTATGATGATGTAAGTCCAAAAGATCCAAGTTGTTATTATTGTTCTGCCAAATACCTAATAAATGGTTTTTAACCATTTCCCAATTCCATTGGGAAGCACTGTATTTGGCAGCGGTAACACACGCATATTTATAATCAGTATGACATTTGAGTCTTTCCTTGAACCTTAAAGCTGAAAGCTCATTATCAATATTTATGACAGTAGCTTCTAAGGCATTTAGCTTAGTTTCAATCCTTTCCTCAATATTTATCTTATTATAAAGAGCTTTGGAAGTGTTCTAAGCCAAATTATTAAGAAAATCTGCATGCTGAATATTTTGGCCACTGAAGCTATGACCGTGGAAGCAATAAATGAAATTAAGGCAGCCACTCCAAGTATTATAAGTCCAAGAGCTCACTTAGGTCTAGTCAGCTGGGCATGTATTTGTTGTAACACTTGAAAACCAGGATCAGCATACCATGACTCTGAGATATTAGCTGGCAATACAACAAAAGAGGGCTGGTGAAGTATCAGTGTTCCCTTCTCTGTATTGTATCTGGTGATACAATTAGTTAAATTACATTTTTTACAGGCTACAAGATATATGTCGTCTTTTCTTTTGACTTTCACATCTCTAGTAATTAAAACATAAGGAGATTGAACACAGGCTCACAGGCCATAATACGAACCTTCCTTACTACAATTTCTGCCTACAAAGTCAGGTAAAGGTTTGTCAGTAAAATGTAAATATTCTGAGGCTGCAGTCAGATTCCAGCCATCTTTCTGAATGCCACCTTTGCTGAAGGTCAAGATGTTACTAACAAATCCTCCAGGGGTCATGGCAGCACCCTTATATAATTGTTTTTTGTCAGTCCTCGGAGACCAGTCTAAAATATACCCACTATTTCTAGACAATTTATGCTGTATTAGGAAGGTATTTATACAATCCATCCATTTAGGGAATGTGCCAATTTCTACTGCAGAACAGTTAGGACAGTGAGGTATTAATGAACATTCTGCTGAAATGACTGGCTTGTTATGAGAGAATCCCTTTTAATAACTGTTCTAATATGGCTTTGAGTACTTGAGGCCAGTATGATTAGCTGGTCTAGGCCCCCCAACTGCTGTTTTCCTCAAAGGACACTTTTAGACAGCCAGCATATTTATTGGGGGACCAACATGTAGGTAACTGACCACTGCAGCCAGAATAATTAAATCCAGTCATCTGGATGGGAATACTATGGGTGTCTGTAAAACCTCCCATCATATGTGAGTCATTAGTAAATAGTGGGATGGATTCTCTAGTCCATACCATTGGATGTACTAAAGGTGGATCTGGAAAGTATGTAGATACGTTTCTCCCTGTGTCCCAGTTACCTGGCAGCTCAATACAGCTAGCATTGCTTTAAGCTCATAGCTGGAGACTTAGTCCTTCCTTGCTACTGGATCATCTGCTCAGCCTGTAACGTCAGATTTTTCAACAACTTCCATGAGGGTAGCTTCACCGTTGGGTCTCTCTGGGTCATCTTTTTTTTTTTCCCCCTCATCCTTCCTCTTCTTGTAAGGAGTCATCTCTGGATCGATCCTCAGTCATTTGAACCTTCGCTCTAGGTCCTCCATGTCTGATGGCACATTCAGGTACCCAAGTAGGATAAAATGCACCTTCTGGGAAAATACAAGCATGACCTCTACCCCATATCATCACTGGATTTGGTCCTTTCCATTGACCTGTTTGTAAATCTTTCCACCAAACTTGGCTTAAAGAATCTGTTACTGTGGAAGATGTGTGTCTCTCAGCTGCAATGTGACCTTCTGAGTCACAATTTAGAAAATTTAAAACAAACAAGGCATGGTTAAGGTTATTTTGGGAGGGGTCCTATTTCTCCCTTTCCATTTTTGTAATTACAGTTTAATAGATAAATGAGCTCGTTCTACAATGGCTTGACTCTGAGGGTTGTAAGGAATACCTGTTTTATGGTCAATACGAAACTGTTGGTGGAACTGCTGAAAAGAAGAGCTAGTATAAGCTGGTGCATTGTCAGTTTTAATCTGTAAAGGACATCCTAATACTGCAAAGGCAGCTAGGCAGTGAGAAATAAAATGTTGTGTATTTCCTTTTGCATGTCTGTGGCAAAGATAAATCTGTAATAAGTATCTACAATTAAATGTACATAACATTATTTGCCAAATTGGGGAATGTGAGTTACATCCATTTGCCATAACTGATTTGGTCATAACCTGTGGGGATCTACCCCAGATGGTAAAGATGGAATGTGTACAACACATTGTGGGCATTGATGTACAATTTGACGCACTTGCTCTCTAGTAATAATAAATTTTTTTATGCAAACTAGAAGCATTTTGACAATGTAATGAACGTGAAGCCTGTGCACAGTCATACAAAGACAGTTGCTGACAAACAGCAACCAGTTTATCAATCTTATCATTACCTGATGTTAACGGCCCTGGGGGATTAGTGTGGGTCTGTGTATGGCCTATAAAACATGCATGTTGATGTGTTTGAACTGTCTTCTGCAAGGTATGAAACAAATTGAATAACTCTTGTGATGGTGTGTACCCAATAGGTGAAGTTTCAATATTTTTTGTAACTCTAACTGCATGTAAACTATCAGAATTAAATATTAATTGACTCATTTGCAAAATGATTTAAAGCACACGTGAAAGCCTGAAGTTCTGCACGTTGTGCAGGATTACCTCTGTCTGAGCATGGCTATATAAACCTGCTTTACCTGAACTTGACCCATCAGTGAACATGGATAGTGCTCCATCTATTGGTTGAGCATGCACAATTTTGGAAAAATAAATGTAGTTACTAAGGCAAATTGAATAATTTTATCATGAGGATAGTGACTTCCTATCTGACCAGGAAAATTAGCAAAAGCTACTTGCCAAGTATTAGAAGTTTGGAAAAGCCAATCATTTTGTTGAGTAGAATAAGGGATAAAAATAATATTAGGTTATGATCCAACCAGCTGTAAAACTTGAGTTCTGCCTTTAATAACCAACTTAGCAACAAAATCATGAAAAGGAGTTAATGACTTTTGAAGAGAATGAACTAAGTGGATCCATTCAATATCTCCCAATGATTGCCATATCACTCCTGTAGGAGCATAAGCAGTGGGAAATATTAATAAATATGTAGGCTCCTGTGGGTTAATTCTGTAAGATGAGCACTTTTAATAGCAAATTCAACCTTCTTTAAGGCCGTTCTTGCTTCTGTTGAGAGCTAACAAGGAGAAGTCGGAGAACAGTCCCCCTGTAAAATCTGAAACAAAAGACTCAAATCTGTTAGTTTTAAATATGGTCTCAGCCAATTAATATCACCTAATAATTTTTGAAAATCATTAAGGGTGTGTAATCCTTTGACTCTTGTAAGTTTTGAGGACGAATTGTGCATCCTTCTTTTATATTACCTAGATACCGAAAAGGAGATGTTTTTGCACCTTTTCAGGTGCTATGCACAAACGCATTGCAGTAAGTGAATTTTCTAATTGAGCAAAAACTTTTAAAAGTATATCTGGACTAGCATGAGCTAAAAGTATATCATCCATTAAATGAATAATGTATGCATCAGGGAATTTTTCCCTTATTGGCGTGATAGCTTGTGCCACAAAATTTTGACAAAGAGTTGAACTATTACATATACCCTGAGATAATACTTTCCAGCAATATCTCTTAACTAGTTCTTTAAAATTTATTGCTGGAACATTAAAAGCAAATGTTTTTACAATCATCTGGATAGTGAAAAAACAATCTTTTAGATCTATCATTAGATGATAATCTAAAGGAATGCCTGTAAGAGAAGGAAGCTGTGGTTGTAAAGCTCCTGTGGGATTGGTAACACGATTAATTGTCCTGAGATCTTGCAACAACCTCCATTTACCACACTTTTTCTTAATTACAAAAATTGGACTAAAAATAGGTTCTATATGGTCAGTCTGAAGCTGTTCCAGGACCAACATATTGGCTCTTTTAAGTTTCTCCCTTGTTAAGGGCCACTGACAAACCCAGATTGCTCTTCTGTAAGTCAGTTAATCTTTTCTGATGTTTTTTTTTGGGGGGGGGGACTGGGAAGAAAGTCAGTGCCCCTGCCAAAAGTTTTGGCTGGATGAATTAACTAGTCTTCTCTGGGGAGACTAGTTTATAGGTACATACCCTTCATGTGAATTCCCTTCAAATTTCCTAGGAGAAATAAATTTTTGATTAAGTCCCTGAAATGACACAATGGAGTTTGGAGTTATTAATAACAAGCTCAAGCTGCTTAGAATGTCTTGACCCCATAAATTTACTGGCAAGGTGTCTAGGACATAAGGTTTAAAGACTCCACAATTACCATCTTTATCCTTTCACCAAAGATATTGAGCACTTTGTTCAGGTTGAGAAATTTGACCAATCCCATCTAAGCTGGCAGGTGCAATATGTAAAGGCCATTCTTTGGCCAGTACCTGCTAGAAATAACTGACTTGTCTGCTCCTGCATCAAACACACCTCTGAAATTTTTATGGTTGATTTTAAGATTCAATAGAGGGCGCTCCTGTCTAACCAATTGAGCCTAATACACCTGGTCCAGGGACCTGAAACTTGGGTTTTCACCTGGGCCATTGGAGGAGTGACAAGGCAAGAATATTAATTGTGCTATCACATCCCTTGGAGAAAGCTGAATAATCAATTGATTGAACAGTAACCCTGATTTCTTGCTGCAGTCTGTCTGGGCACAAATAACCGAGCCGCCACAAAGCCTTGTAGGTTCAAACAGCCACCCTTTATTCCCGAACTCTCACCGGCACTCTACACACACTTTCTGGGAACACACTCCCTCCACCAGGCTCCGTGTGCCGATTCTCTCAGAACCCCCACGAGAACTCAAAAAGTAGCTGGCGCCTGAGGCAGCAGGATCCACCCTAATCCCAGCAGGATCTGCCCTATCCCAGAGCAGGGTCACCTTTCAACCATTCCCTCCAGCAAAATGCCAGGCCTCATTCCCACTAAACTGTGGCTCTCAACAATCTCCTTCAAAATTTGGATCAATAACACCCAGCAATATTTGAATTCCTCTTTGACTTAAATTGCTTCATCCTAACACTAGGCCTATGGTATTTTGTGGCAGAGGCCCATTAATCCCTGTAGGAATTTGTTGTGGGCCCATTTCAGGAGTTAAAATTAGTCCCATGGCTACTCAGAGTCCCAAGCTCTCGGCCCCTGGGGTGGAAGCTTCCCGGAAGCATAGTAATGCTGGGCCAGCTAGGCTAGGCTTGATGATGTCTGACTGTGAGCCCAAGGCTCCTCTTTTAGTGTAAACTGCAGTGCCCCTACTGTTTGGTGGGGCTGGGGCAGGCCCCATGTCCAGTTTCCCTGGCAGTAAAGATGGAAGTGGAGCCACAAATGGCAGCTGGCCACCTCTGCAATGCCTGCCAGAGCCTCTCCACACCACATGGTCACCTCTTCAATGGCGCCAGCGGGAACCAGGTGGATCTCCCTGGCTGCATGACGACCCACAGTCCCTAGCCATGTGCCCAGTCTTACCACAGTTAAAACATTGCCTCTGAGAGTGTCATTTCCTAGACTGAGGATGTAAAACTTGCTTTAAAGCCGCAGTGATAGTCAAACCTTGTGATTGCACCGGACCCACATCAGAGAAAAGGCAAATAAATTCAGAAAGAGTTTCTTTTTTCCGATGGGGTTGGATAATTTCCTGGCAGACTTTTGGCATTTTCAAAAGCTAATTGTTTGACCAAAACCTCAGATGCATTTAAGTCACCAATGGTCCTATTAGCTACCTGGTAAAGGCAAACTACAAAATCCAAGAATTTCTCCTCTGGTCCTTGCTGGATCTGACTGAAATCTAAAATTTTTTCATCTTTGTTTGGTAGTTCTCTCCAGGCTCTCCTAGCACACGTACTAATCTGATCATAAATTGGTAAATCATAATTTAACTATTCTAAATCTGCAAATGGTCCCATTCCAGTTAACATCTCTATAGGATTGTCAGTACCATGTCTGTGATTCCTATCAGCTTGTTCAGTGCAGAAATCCGTCCAGTTTGATCTCCATAATAATAAATCACCTCTGGATAGATATGCTTTGACTAACGTAATCCAGTCATGAGGTGGTGATGGCTTACTACAGATTGATTCAATCAAGCTCTGAACAAAAGGTGAACTTGGAGCATAAGTGCAACAAGCATTTTTCAGCTCCTTCATAGTTTTAAAAGGAACCACAGTGTGCATTCAAACACACTGGTTTTGCTTGTCTACCTGCTGAAAAACTGGAAAAAGCTATAAACCTGTAATGTCTTCTCCTTCCCCCAATGCACCCTTAAAGCCACGTTGGAGCAGTGAGAGTTTGGCCACAGCCATGTCGGAGTGGCTGAACCTCTTTCTCCTGAAGGGGAGTGGCTGTGTTCAGATGGTGGAAGCAGGACCACCCAACCACAGATTACTAAAACCCATTCCCAGCTCACTTTCTTCATCAGGCTGGGAATCCTCTGAACTTTGCAGCTTGGCCTCTCCGGAATTTTCCCTTGTGGTTTCCTCCCTTCCATCTTGGATTTGCCTTCCTGATGCTCAATCCAGGCTGGATTCCTCTATAGCACCTACCCCTACCAACCAGTTTCACTGACATGCTTGTGAATCACTCTTTGCCCCATCTGCTGTAATTTGAATAGTCTTAGGCCTTGCCCCAAGCCTTTCTGTCTGAGGTTTACAAGCTACAGACTGGGCGTGTCTTGACTCCACCCTTAAGCCCAGGCACAGACAGAGAAATTCGTCTTGGAACGGCACAAGGCTGTCATGTTCAAAGGTCCTAATTGCATTCTGCAGCCCTTCCAACAATTCCTTGGAGGACCAGTGGTCCTCTTCTCGGTCCACGAAAAGACACATTCGTAAGGCAGTCCAGACTTTCTGAATATTCTCTATTTTACCTCTGGGTAGTTTAGCGGAGAGGCAACCTTTAAACAGCTTTCTACCTAGCCTCTCCCAAGTATGTAAATTAGGCAATTTTTCCTCAGAAAAACGATGGACAGACATCATTGACTATTTGTAGGAATTTAGTGAGCTGGGCTCTCTTGATCTGTTTTTCCCCTACGATTAATTAACGTCTCTAGGATCATGAAGTAGATTTCTCTCTCTGAAGACTTTGAATTCCCCATGTTATGATTAGTGTCCCCTGTCAAGATTAGCATTCTTTACTCTCCATCTGCAATATGTTTTCTATTTTCTAAGTGCGCTTAACCAAAGTCAACCTGCCAAACTCACAATGAGTGCCTCTCGTTTGGTGCCAATCTGCTGCCCCCGTCCAGCGCAGGCAACTGAACCAAAGTCACTCATGTGAATTTTGGGGTGACACAAAATATCATCCAGACATGGAATACCTTTTTGTAAGCTTCAGGATAGCTTCCCTGGCTCCCGCCCTCAGGCTCCCACAAGGAGAACAAGAGGCTGACATGAGATGCTGACAAGAGAGAGGGAGTGCATGTTCTGGAGTTGACTTTTATTGAGGGCAAGGGGCAGGATTACAAAGGAACAGGTGAGTGTAACTTAACCCCACCAGGAAATGCCTGCTTCTGGAGCCAAGCCTGAGCAGAGGTAAAGCCTACGTTATTGTGGGATGCAATAATTGTTCAGTATCTCTTGCTCAGGACTTAAGCACGTGTGTTCCCAGAGTGGCTCCTGACAATTTCATATGAATGGAACCATGCAAAATGTGGCCTTTTGCATCTGGCTTCTTTTACTTCCTGTTTACTTTCCACCTACATTTGGCAGGGGTGAGGGGGGATAGTACTAGGGATTGAACCCAGGGGTGTTTAACCACTAAGCCACATCCCCAGCCCTTTTTTGTATTTTTAATTTAGAGACAGGGTCTCTCTAAGTTGCTGAGAGCCTCCCTAAGTTATTGAGGCTGGCTTTGAACTCATGATTCTCCTGCCTCAGCCTCTCAAGCCACTGGGATTACAGGTGTATGCCACTGTGCCTGACTCCCCACATTTTTTTATTGGTGCATTATAGTTGTACATGATGATGAGATTTGTTGTTTCATATTTGTACATGCACACAATATAATGATAAAATTTGTCGACTATCACTCCCCAGCACTCTTTCTTCTCCACCTACCTTCTCTTGTTCCTTTCCCTCTATTGGTTTCCCTTTGATTTTTAGGAAATCCACTCCCACCTTTCCTTTCCTTTTCCCTCTCTAGGTTCCACATAGGAGAGAAAATACACTACCTTGACCTTCTAAGTTTGACATATTTCACTTAACATGATGGTCTCTAGTTCCATCCATTTTCCCACAAATGACATAATTTCATGTTTCTTTATGGGTGAATAAAATTCCATTGTGTATATATACCACATTTTCTTTATCCATTCAGCCATTGATAGACACCTAGGCTGGTTCCCTAATTTGGTTGTTGTGAATTGTGCTGCTCTAAACATGGGTATGCATGTATCATTGTAGTTTGATGACTGTAATCCCTCAGGATAAATACTGAGGAGTGATATACGTTGATTATATGGTAATTCCATGCCTAGTCTTTTGAGGAACCTTCATACTGATTCCCATAGTGCTCATACTAATTTACAATCCCACCAACAATGTAAAAGTGTTCCTTTTTATTATTATGTCAAAATAGATTATACTATCATGTATGACTATAAAGTGTTCTTTTTTCTCCACATCCTCCCTTTTACTTTTAAAGTAAAACTCAGATACCATCTCAACTGTAGAATAATGGTACCATTATGATATCTAAAAAAATTAATAGTTCTTAATATTTTTGGGGGGGAGGTACCAGGGGTTGAACCCAGGTGTGCTTAACCACATCCCCAGCTCCCCCTTTTTTTTCTTGGAGACAGGGTCTTGCTAAGTTGCTTAAGGCCTCACTAAGTTACTGAGGCAGACTTCGAATTTGTGATCCCCCTGCCTCATACCCCCCGAGTTGCCGGGATTACAAGTATGCCCCACTGTGCCTGGCTAATAGTTCTTAATATGTTCAAATATGTAACTGGTGTTCAAATTCCCCTTTGATTCAGTTGCATATAACTGATTAAAATATAAGCTCAGGCCCATTTTCCTTATATCCTTATCCCTATAGTGTTCTCATTTTTTTTAGAGGAATAGAGGATAGAACCTTCTTGAGGGTAGCATGAAAATTTGTTTTTAATTAATCATATCCATTATTGTAATGTTTACATATATACCTGATTGTTTTTAGATTAAAATGGATTATTAGTGGATAGTGAAAATGTTTTGTAATGCTGTGTTTCTCAATAATGTGGTCTCTGGACCAGTAGTGTCAGCATCATCTGGGAACTTGTTAGAGATTAAAATTTTCAGTCTCTGCCCTAGATATACTGGGTAAAACTCTGGAGGTGGCTGGCCCAGTAATCTTTTTTTTTTAATACTTACATAATTCTTGTGTAAACTAAGGTTTGAGATTCACTATTATGAAGAAATTCTATTAAGAGTAGTTTGTGTCTATAACCTTTGGCCAACTTGCAATGTAAGTCTCAGACACCCCTGAGACACCCCTGAAATAGGTACCTTACAATTTCTATATTTTCTTTTCAAGAATCCTAGGATCTTTCTTTATTAGTGTTATAAATTCAGGGAGAACATCTACAAAGGAGGAGTGCTTTCTAAAATTTCAAACAAATAAATGAATATATATATATATATATATATATATATATGTGTGTGTGTGTGTGTGTATAACTTTTCTCATTATAATATTTGGTATTGTATGGTTTAGCTCTTTAGTTCTCAATAATTCCTTTTAGAGATATGAATGCAATGCTGTAGTTCTATCATATTATCATATGTCATGTAACTGTCGAAAAGGAAGTAAATTGTAGTTCTAGACCACAACTAGAGAATGATAGGAAACATTTTTCAGTAGTGGTTCTCCAAGGACATTTCTAATTGTCACAGTGACTGGGAAGAGGGTGCTATTGTCTTTTAGTAGGCAGCAGCTAGGGATGCTAAATATGCTGAAATTGCTGGGCTGGGGTTGTGGCTCAGCGGTAGAGCACTCACCTAGCACATGTGAGGCCCTGGGTTTGATCCTCAGCACCACATAAAAATAAAGGTATTGTGTCCAACTACAACTAAAAATTAAATATTAAAAAAATGCTGAAATTGTGAGGGAGTAGGAGGCAGTCCTGAATAGTGAATTGTTTCATCCAAAATGCCAATAGTGCCCTGTAGTAAGACATTTCAGAAGAGGCTGTTCAGTGGTAGAGTACTGGCCCAACTTGTGTGAGGACCTGGGTTCAATCCCCAGAACTTCTAAAAAAATTTTTTTAAAGATATTCTGAGCAATCAATATCATTTCAAATTATTTCAGACACACTTGCCAAGTGCTCTCAAAAACCATAGTTACTCAGCTTTGCAGGTAGCCAGCTGATTGTATGGATGCCAACTATTTGAATAGTCTCCTAATCCTTCCTTCCTTGTTCTGACACTGAACCATCACAGTGGAAGTGGTAGAATCATCATCTCTCAAGCTTGAGACTATATATATGTATGTATGTATATACACACACACATACACACTCGCGTACACACACACACACACACACAAAGTTTTTTTTTTTTTTCTGTTCTTAAACATTGTTGACTACATGGATAGGAGGGTAAAGCTATGCATTCACATTGCAAGTCTTTTCCTAATCTACTTAACAGCAGATTGAAACAAAGTCTGAGAAATGGATAGGTTGAACTAATTATGCCCAGTGTGATTTAAAGAGATTGATTTGGGAAGAATATAAACTACCCAGATCTGCTTTTTACTAAAAGAAGGAAAGATGCCAAAAATTTTGTTATTTTAATATTAGGATTAGATTGAATTTCAGTGGGAAATATATATACATATAGGTACTGGGGGTTAAACCCAGGGTGCTTAACCATTGAGTCACATTTCCAGTTTTGTTTTGTTTTTTAAGAGAGAGTCTAGCTAACTAGCTTAGAGCCTTGCTAAGTTGCTGAGATTGGCTTTGAACTGGTGATCTTTCTGCCTCAGCCTTCTGAGTCTCTGGGATTACAGGTGTATGCTACCATGTCTGGGTCAAGTGAAAATATTTTAACATCTTCAGCTGAAGAATTCAGGCAAAACTGGGTTTTGATTTATGTATTAAGTTTTACTCATTGTTTTGCAATGGTACTGGCATAAGAAATGATTCCCAAAGTCATTTTAATGTTTATCCTTTTAAACCACTTATGATTTGGTTGAGATTAATTAGTCCTCATTATTTTTTTTTCCTGGCTTGCTTTATCATTTTGTTTATTTTCTGATTTTATTCTGAATTTTTCATGTTGCTTTGTCATGAACTCGTTCCCCCAATTTCTAGAAATATCCTATTAGGATCCCTACACATTGGTAATATTATTTAAAATCTATCTAGAACTTAATCCTCCCCACCTCTCATAATTACTAGTAGAGTCTGGTTATTGAGGGTGTTCTATGAATTGATCTTAATGGTTCCTTAGAGGGCTAAGTGTAGTTTTATGATTCATCTCTGTGATTTTTAAAAAAATATTTATTTTTTAGTTTGACACAATACCTTTATTTATTTATTTTTATGTGGTGCTGAGGAACTATCCCAGGGCCTGAGCAAGAACCCCAGCTCTCATCCCTGTGATTTTCTAAAGGGAATTATACATTGGAGTACTGATAGTCCTCATTTTGTATCCTATCAGCTTCTTGCTATATGTTATCTTCTTTTAGCTTGGAAATTGTGAACACTTTCTCTGTTCTGTATCTGAATGTTATGCATTTCTTTATTGCAGAGAGACAACTTTGGGTGGATCCATGGACTCTGTATCTAAACTGATTGAATATGTAGGATGGCTGTCCACTACTGCAATGCGATTGGAGAGTAACAGTACTTTCTTGTTGCACTTCATTTTGGATTTCTATGAGAAGGTAGCACACATTCCATTTTTCCAGTTTAGATTTTGTGATAGCTGTTAAGTGTTCTAGCCCATTATTTAAATTTCATGGACAACCATCAAGGTGTGCTATGAACTTATTAGCATGGTTAAGATAACTGAACATCTTAACGTTGATTATTGTATTTTCATCTGAGTAAATGACTTTCATAAAATAAAGTATAAAAACAAATGTGTTTTATTTTTGATCTAGTTACCTACCACTTTAATATACACTGACCTATAATAATACTGGCCTTAGACAGAAGTCTGTTTCTAGCATCACTTTTTGTTTATCCACTGTATATCACCAACCTCTTGCAAAAACCAAGATATCATTTTGTTTTTTCAGATCTCCTACCTTTCAACCACCTATATTATTCTGGTACTTAGTGCCTTTATGATACTAGTACTCTTAATGGTTTTATAGTATTTAGATAGAACTAAATACTATAGAACTATTACCATGAAGCACCCATTATAATCTCACATTTCTGGCTTTCTTCCTTCATTAATACCTCATTGTCTTGTATTATGTGTTTGCTTAGAAGCATGCTTTCCTTCATTTTCCAGGTCAACCGCTGACTAATATGATAAATAAGTATTCATGGGACTTAAGGAGAAAGAAATGCTCCTTTGTCTACCCTGTTCCCAAACTCAAAGACTTCCCCCCAGAAAAAAATTAAATCCTTTAATAATGATGTTCTAGAAATAATTTTCCATTGCAAGGTTGATATTTGATGAAGTTTATTTTCAGCAGACTTATGGCTACCTATTCTGTTTAGGAATCAGGCATGTCTAAACCTGATGTTTTTATTATTTATTTTGATAATTCTTTGGAACAACTTGGCTGATTTCTGGCAAATAATCTATGTGCTGATGTTATCATTTTCCCCAAAAGGTATGTGACATATATGTAAATTATAACCTTCCATTAGTGGTATTATTTCCTCCTGGGATCTTCCACTCTGCACTCCTCAGCCTGGATACCAGTATATTGAACCAGCTCTGTTATATTATGCACAGGTACAAGCCTTTTTACCATTTAATGCTTACTACATCATAATTTTGTCTTATCTTTCAAGTATAACACAATAAGTATTCCTATTCATTTTCTGCCAAGGCGTGCAAAATAGGAAACATGACTTTCTTTTGGATACAAAATTCCAATATGGGGATAAGATAGCTGTGTTTTCTGTAAATCCCCCATTACAAGGGATATGGAATTTTTTTTAAAAAAATCATAGTTAAGGATGTGTTGTACAAGGTATAGTTGCACTCAGCTTTGTTAATTCCAATTTTTGTGTTGGTAACTGATTTAAGTATATGTAGATTTTCTGGGAGCCAAGAGGAGCTATTGCTATTATGTGAAACTCTTAAGTATTATTTCTTTTCTGTGGGGATTACCAGGGATTGAACTCAGAGGCATTCAACCACTGAGCCACATTCCTAGCCCTGTTTTGTATTTTATTTAGAGACAGGGTCTCACTGAGTTGCTTAGCACCTTGATGTTGCTGAGGGTGGATTTGAACTCACAATCCTCCTGTCTCAGCCTCCCAACCAGCTGGGATTGCAGGTGTGTGCCACTGCTCCTGGCTTCTAATTATAATTTTTGATCTCCTCTTTTCTTTCACTTATGGACTGAAGTTACTTTTTTCAATCATAAGTGTAGACCCTTTTTGGCTTACCTTGTAGAACTGTGTCAAGGTTAAAATATTTTAAAACTAATTAGATCATTGTTCTCAGGCAAAGAAAATATTTCTTAATTTTCTCTTTTCTGTTGTGACTTTTTTTTATATGATGAAAATACATTTTGTGTCAGTGGCTGAGTGCTTTTGAGCCTTTATTAACTTTAAAATTTTTTTTTTAGTTGTAGATGGACACACGATATCTTTATTTTTATGTGGTGCTGAGAATTGAACCCAGTGCCTCAAACATGCCTCACACAAGTGCTTTACCACTGAGCTATAGCACTGAGCCTTTATTAATTTTTTCTTTTTAAAAAAACATTTTTTAGGTTTAGGTGGATACAATATTTTATATTTTATATTTGTGTGGTGCTGAGAATTTAACCCAGTGCCTCATGAATGCCAGGAGAGTGCCCCACCTCTGAGCCACAACCCCAGCCCACCTTTATTAATTTTTAATAGTGAAACATTAAAATCATGTCTGTTGGGCTGGGATTGTGGCTCAGTGGTAGAGCACTTGTCTAGCATGTGTGAGACACTGGGTTCAATCTTCAGCACCATATAAAAATAAATAAGTAAATAAAATAATATAAAGGTATTATTTCCACCTAAAACTAAAAAATATATATTTTTAAAAAAGCATGTCTGTCATTGTTTTGTCTTTTTTTTAAATAAGATACATTTTACATATAGTCAAATGCACATCTTAAATGTACAACTCAGTTTTGAATCTCTATTTTTTAAAATTCTTTGAGTAGAATGTGTCATAAAATGATTAAATCATCAGCCAGACAACTGAATATTTGTATAGACTTACATACATTTGCATTTAAAATGTAAGGTTTTATTTATTTGTATTTCAAAAGCATTGTATCTAAAGGCATGTTAAACATTTCATTCTATTTGTTTTTACCATTAGGTATCATAAAAATTTGAGTGCAGCAAAGAAAAATGAGTTGGTACAAAAGGTATGAGTGATAAATCTCTGTGTTAAATCACTGTTGTTTAAAAACTGACCTGTTCAGAATAAGACGGAAAGGAAGAATAGATAATAATGACAATTTTATTTCTTTCTTTGACTCTTTAGGCAAAATCAGAGTTCAATTTCAGCAGCAAGACCTATCAACAATTTAATCAGTATTTGACAACCATGGTTGGTTGTCTGTGGACATCCAAACCCTTTGAGAAAGGAACATATATTGACCTCCAAATCCTACAAAGTGCTGGAATAATGGAATATAAAAACAGTTTAAATTTAGTCTGTCACCCTTCTCTATTAAGCTATGCTGCCTCCTTTTTGCTGCAGGTAAGGGCGTTTAAAAGACTTAGATTTTACATAGTGATACTATAATGTCAAAAATAGGAAATGCCACAAATTTAGTGTGTCTGAATTGTAATACATGTTCAGTATTTTTTCTAGTATCGATTAAATTTTGGGCATTGTGGTAGGCTTTAGGGATTCACTTAACTTAAATAAGTCTCTGTCTTGCAAGAGAGCTTAGGCTTATAGTGAAGACAGACTAGTAAACAAATTAATATAGCATAGTGAGGTGAAGTGAGAAAAGGTAGTTGTGAGAAAGATAAGGAAATGATTAGTTCTCCTTGGGTAAAGGTGGTGCTAAGTAAGAGGTTTCATAGAAGTGAAAGTTCTCATATAATCCTATGGAAAATGTAGGCCAGATAATATAGAGTCTTTGCAGAAACATGCTGATTTATTGGATTGATAATAATGTGGGCAGAGGGAAGGGTGCCTTCTCATTACTTTATCCTCAGCTTTGTCATTTTCAACATTATCAGTGACTCAAAGAGGATTCATATAGTGTACATTTCAAATTCATGGATGACACAACAGGGTGGGATTGCAAATACTCTGAAAGAATCTAGTTTCCAAATTTCCTCAACAGGCTGGAACATGAAGAAATCTAACAAAATGACAAAAAAAAATGTACTGAGTAGGGAAGATAATTCATTGAACAAATGTTTAATATATGCATACAATGAACCAGGCACTGTAATTAATAAGACATATCTGGGTGCAATTTTGTCAGGGAGGCAATCAATCAGTAGATATCTTAGTGTAAACAGTAATGAGCAATGTGTGAAGTTTCAATTTTTCTGCATCTTTCCCAACACTTGTTATCTGTATTTTTTATTCTAGGTATCTTAAAGGATGTGAAGTAATATGCATTATGGTATTGATTTGCATTACCATGATATCTGTTGATATTCAGCATCCTTTCTTGTGCTTATTGGCCATTTGTATATTTTCTTTGGATGAATATTCAGACTCTTTTGCTCATTTTAAATTGGGTTATTTGTATTTTGTTACTGGTTTGTGAGAGTTCTTTCTATATTCTAGAAGTAAATCCCTATCTAAATATACACTGGCAATAAGTTTTTATCTATTCTGTGAATTGTCTTTTCACTTTTTTGTTTGTGTCTTTTGAACACCAAAGTTTTTCATTTTGAAGTCTAGTTTTTAATTTTTTTTAACTTTTATTGCTTGTGCTTTTGTTTCAAAGTTAAGAAATAACTGCCTAACTCAAGGTCATGAAATTCCATTTCAATTTTATTATCAGTTTGCCATTTTCTACAAAGAATCCAAGTATTATTCTAATAGGTAATGCCTCAGATCTGTACATAATTTATGTAGTACTGCCATCTTAACAATATTAAGCCATCTAACACATGACCACCAGATATCTTTCTTTTTTTTTAGAGAGAGAGAGTGTGTGTGTGTGTGTGTGTGTGTGTGTGTGTGTGTGTGAGAGAGAGAGAGAGAGAGAGAGAGAGAGAGAGAGAGAGAGAGAGAGAATTTTAAAATATTTATTTGTTTTTAGTTTTTGGCGGGCACAACATCTGTGTTTGTATGTGGTGCTGAGGATCGAACTCGGGCCACACGCATGCCAGGCAAGCGTGCTACCTCTTGAGCCACATCCCCAGCCCCTCCAGATATCTTTCTATTTAATAAAAATTAAATAGCTCCTCTTTAATTTTTTCAACAATGTTTTATGCAATGAGTGTAGGTTTTGTACTTTTGTTAAATTTATTTCTAAGTATTTTCTGATGTTATTGCAAATGGAATTGTTTTTTTAATTTCATTTTGATTACTCATTGTACTATAAAAATGTGATTTAAGGGGGCTGGGGATATAGCTCAGTTGGTAGAGTGCTTGCCTCGCATGCACAGGGCGCTGGCTTCAATCCCCAGCACCACAAAAAAAAGGATAAAGAAATGCAATTTAATTTTGTATATTGACTGCATATACTGCAACTTTATTGAACTTCTTTATTAACTATAATTTTTCAGGTGATTCCCTAGAATTTTCTGTATCTAGAATTATGTCATCTGCAAAAAGGGATAGTTTTATTTCTTCCTTTCAAATATCAGTGCTTCTTCTTTGTCTTGCCTAATTGTCAAACCTAGAACTTTAGGTATATTTTGAAGAAAAGTGGCAAAAATGGCTACTTGATCACTTTGTTACAGCATGATAAAGCTTTCTCTGGATTATGAGGTTGAGGATTTTCCTTCTTCTACTAGTTTGTTGAATGTTTTCATCATGCATGAGTGTTGGATTTTTTTTTAAAAATTTTGTAGTTATAAATGGACAGAATGCCTTTATTTTATTTGTTTATTTTTATGTGGTGCTAAGGATCAAACCCAGTGCCTCATACATGCTAGGCAAGCACTCTGCCACTGAACTACAGCCCCAGCCCGAGTGTTGGATTTTGTGTAATGCTACAAACTTGATCCTATGGTTCTGTCCTTTATTTTTTGAAATAGTATATTACATTAATTGATGTTCAGATGTTTAACTCTGCACTCCTGGAATAAATTCCACTTTGTCATAGATAACAATTAATTTTATATGTTACTAGATTTTTTTAGTACTTTGTGAAGGGTTTTGTATCTATATTGGTTTTTCCTTATGATTTCTGACTGATTTTGGTTGCAGGTTAATATTGGCCTCATAGTATGAGTTAAGAAATGTATTTTTCTCTTTCACATTTTGGAAAACTTGGTAAAGGGTTGGCATTAATTATTTAAATATTAGGTAGTGAAGCCATCTGATCATGGGCCTTTTTTCAGTAGAAGGTTTAAAAGTTACTAACTAATCCAATCTCTTATTATAGGTTTATTCTTATATCCTATTTCTTTTTTATATTCTACCTTTTTAAATATATGTTTTTATAGGTGCAAATTGATCTCAAAATGTTTTCTCATTTTACTCTTTTTTTGGGCGGGGGGATTTGAACCCTTGGAGATCTTTGCCACTGAGTTGTATCTCCAGTCCTTTTTATTTTTTGAGACACGGTCTTGCTAAACTGCTAAGGCTGGCCTCTAATTTGCAGTCTTCCTGCCTCAGCTTCCTGAGTCACTAGTACAGGAGTGCTAAGGTTTTGTTTTGTTTTTATTTTTGTTTTATTTTAGTTGTAGATGGACACGATGCCTTTATTTTATTATTTTATTTTAAAAGATTATTTTTAGGGCTGGGGATGTGGTTTAAGCGGTAGCGAGCTCGCCTGGCATGCGTGCAGCCCGGGTTCGATCCTCAGCACTACATACAAACAAAGATGTTGTGTCCACCGAAAACTAATAAGTAAATATTAAAAAATTCTCTCTCCTCTCTCTCCCTCCCTCCCTCTCTCTCCCTCCCTCCCTCCCTCCCTCTCCCTCCCTCCCTCTCTCTCTCTCCCTCCCTCCCACCCACCCTTCCTCCCTCCCTCCCTCCCTCCCTCCCTCTCTCCTTCCCTCTCCCTCCCTCTCTCCATCCCTCTCTCTCTCTCTCCCTCTCTTTCTCCTCTCTCTTAAAAAAATATTATTTTTATGTGGTGCTAAGGATCGAACCTAGTGCCTCAAATGTGCTAGGCAAATGCTCTACCACTGAGCTACAACCCCAGCTCTAAGGAGTGCTGAGTTTTTAAAGACAATTTTTGCCAACTGCCAATTTTTTTAGGGAATAGATTTACAGGTTTCTATATAGAGCTTTCTATAGTCTGGATTTTGCTGTTTGTATCCTTGTGTAACCCTTCACATGTTCTTGTGTTCCTGCTATTTTCTATAAATTGGTAGTTAGATCTACGGTTTTGATCAGATTTGGGATCTTTTAAAATTTTAATAATTTTTTAACTTGACAAGGACATTTTATAGGTAGTATTATTTAATAGATAGTATTATTTATTCCATTAGAAGGAACTTAATATAGCTGATTATCTTTTTAAAAAATATTTTTTATTGTAGATGGACACAACACCTTTATTTTGTTTATTTTATTATTTTTTTTTAATGTGGTGCTGACAATCGAACCCAGTGCCTCACATGTGCTAGGCAAGCACTGTTCCGCGGAGCTACAACCCCAGCCCCCTGATTGTCTCTCTCTTATTATATAGTGGGCATTGATGATCATTGCCCAGATTTAGTTCATCAGTGTTGAAGTGGTAATATTTTATCATTCCTTCTTTATATATTATCTGAAATACTTTCTCTAAAGAAAAATTTATCTTCATTTTGATACTTTTAGGATTTAAAAAAATTGTCCCTCTTTTAATTGTCCTCGGTATCCTGGGAACAACCTAGTCTATGATTACTGAAAATGAAAGTAAATGTTCTCATTAAGAAATTAGAAATTATTGCTTTACTCATTCCCTGGTGTTATTGTTTAGAAATTGTGTGACCTTGGACAAGTTCTTTAAATTCTTTGGGCTTAATTTACCTTGTCTGTTAAATGGGAATGATAATAGCTACCTTGATTGAGTTGTTATAAAAAAGTAAATTTCATGGTGCATGTGAATCTAATCATCTTTGGCATATAGTATTGCTTGGATAATGGTTGTTATTATCTATTGATTGATTTATGTTATAATTCAAGAATATTTTATGAAAATTTTGATTATTAGTTATTGTTTCCCAATTCTTTAAAGCAGTAGTTCACAGATGAGGGAACCTGCATTTGGCAATGTCTGGGAACATTTTTGGTTGTCTTAAATGAGAAAGGGAACATACTGGCATCAAGTGGGTGAGACTAGGGATAATTACAGGACATTCCCCTACAACAAAGAATTTTTCAGTGTAAAATGTTAGTAGTGCCAAAGTCAACCACCGCACCCTACTTTGAAGGTTTTCTCTCCATAGTCTGTCTCCAGCATCTTATCTGTAATCATCGTCTGATAAGGCTATTTTATTAGATGATTTGGTAGTTCTTGAGTGTATGCTTGTAATCAGTTTCATGCTGCATACTCTCTTACTTTAATAGATATTGTTTAATGAACTTAAAATCCTATTTCTATTAAGTGATTTTGACTTGGTAAATGTTTAAAATTGTTTTTTGAGGAGGTTGT